>NC_059350.1:20871250-21177500 GCF_019703515.2 Myxocyprinus asiaticus
CACAGCATCTCTTGACCTCCAGCTGACTGCAGTAATGGTTTGATTCAGTGTCTTAAACCCATATCTTGACACTGATAGTTGATCTCAGACCTCTTTTACGAGACTGAAAAACAGATATACCTGATTTTCATCCTTTTCATCCATTTCATCCTTACATTTGGCCCTGCTTGATAGTAAGAAAAAAAGTTTAAAATGTTTATTTATAAAAACAGCACCTAAACTAAAAATCATGCCAGTTAAAACATTTACATGTAATCATATATCGGCTTTCTTGTGCATTTATGTTATTCATGTGAAATTGAGTAATATCAAGGAAAATCTGAGCCACACACCTGATGATTGAAAATATTCCCATCAGTATGACAACCAGTCCTGCAGTCCAGAGGCAGATATTGATATAATACCAAAACCCAGCCAGATGATCCACATGCTGAATAGTTGAATCTCTTTGATCTGTGCAAGGGAGGAACACCAATATATAAATCTCAACAACTGCATCAAGCTGTATAATTGTCAGAACAGGAATCAAAGCAAAATATTTGGAGCTGAGAGACGCTACTTAATTTCTGCTTCAACATAAAGGTTAAATGCTCCAGATCTAAGAAAATAGCTCCTGCTATGAGCTTTTTTGTTGTTGCTTCAGTACACTTTAATGAATGAACATTCAGGTGTTTTTTGACTTAAGAAAACTTATTTATTAATCACCATGCACAAAGTTAATATCTTGTACTGTAATGATCATGCCCTGCAGTTCCATCATTCTTATTACTAACTGAAAAAAAAAAAAAAAAAAAAAGAAAAGAAAATCAGATTCATTTACCTATTGATAAAGTGTAAAGAAGGTATAAAATGAGAAACTGATGGGGTTTTATTTGTAATAAGAAAAATCGTCTTGCTTACCTGTCACAGTGACATTAATAGAATGACTTACAGTGGTCTCGCCTAGTCTACATCTGTATAAACCTTCATCCTCCGTTGAGATGTTCAAAAAAGTTAGGAATGCAATCCCACTGTGTTCCGTGACACTCCTCCACTTTGTTTTTATGTAATCTGAGTGATATAAAGCCATAGATAGAGTCATTGCCATAGATTTTACACCAGTAGACATTTGAGTTCTGACATTCATGTACAGTAACTGTACCGTTTATCTTCAACAACGTCATAACAGGAGCTTTGAACAGTATGTTTCGTGGCACTTTCATAGTTGCGATACAATTGATCTCAGACCCTAAAAAGATCAGTGACACAAAGAGGCAAACAGAGGGAAAAGAGAGTGCTCCTAAATCACACAACGGATGTTTGGTGACACTATTTACATTTATTTTATTGCATTAAATGAGAAATAAGACCTATTCTGTGAAAAAGAATTTCAGTCCTTAAAATCTTTCAGAGATCTGAAACACTCACACTCAGTAAAAACACGAGTTACAATTATATATCTCATGGATGACTATTTTGGTCCTGGTAAAAAGTGTATCACTTTATTTGTGGATTTTAACAGTACCAGAAGCTGTTTGATGGTCCCAAGGTGCCAATTTTTAACTGTACAGTTTAGCACACTCTGCTTTTAATTAAAACAGATATTACAAGGAAATAACAAACAGTAACACAGATTTCTACAGCAGTGCATGCTCAGTGTTTTCAAAAAATTGTTTTATAACTAAATTAATTGGTTTGTGCTTTCCTCAAAAGTTAATAAAAGACAAGAACACAACACAAAATTAAGTGTAAAGAGCACATTTGTTCTGATACAGGATGTGTGGCAACTCAGATGTGGGGGGGGGGGTACTTATTGTTAATTCAACCCTCACACAGAAAATGTTTGTGTACTGAAGTTGCAGTGTGGTTGTGGTTTGTGCCTGATGAGGATGCCTTAGACTGTTTAAATGAGCTAAGTAAAACATCATATTGCAACACAGTACAAACATGTATACATTTTCCTGTTCACCACTTTAAAACTGGTCTTGATCAAAATCATAATCCAGAAATGAGAAAATCTTTAATCTCTTTGCTCTTCTCTTTAAAGACAAAACACTCCCTACACACAAAATATTTTGTCTTTACAATTTTATGTTTTTTACAGGGCAAAGGAGTAAAGAACCTGGATATACTGTAAGTTAAATCTGAACGCAGAAATGTCTTCATATTTTTATTTGTTCTTTCTACTGTTTTTCTTTTCTCTGAGTACTTTTACTCAAGATAGTTTAAAAATAGCAGAAGTAGGTACCAACTCTGTTTATTATACAGTTTTTTAATGTACCTCCTCCATGTTCTCTACCATTGTGGTTTACATTCTGCCAAAAACACAGTTTGTTTTCTATTAATAAACTGTTTTTATTATTATAAAAATAACAATTGTGAATAAAAATGTGGAAATAATCTGTTCTTATATTTTCTTTATTTTTCATTTTGTAATGATGCCTTCTATTTGGCTGAAGAGAAACAAACAAACATGCAGCTCATTAAAAGAGATTTTATGAGTTTTTATAATATCTTCACAAGTGTGAAATTCTGTATATGAAAGTATCTCTGTCAATGTACAGGAAATGTCTTTAAGTGCTGAAGGTGCTTAAGGGTTTGATTTAGGCTCTTTGTGTATACACACAGCCTCAGAATTTTGCAAATACATCTTTAAATCAGTGTTTGAAAGACTAACATATACTTGGTTAGGATCATTAAAGAGACTTTTTGACAAGGCTTACTTGTGAACAATTTATTTAAAAACACTCCATTTAGAAAAACAACTATAGATAGGCCTAAATTATTCTTTAAACCTCTATCTTCCCTCTCTTCACTACTACAGTGTATCATTTGTCAGAAAAAATGTTTAGACATAAGTAAATGAAGAGAGGATACACATGCACACTCACAAAAACTAATCTATGATTTAATGTATAAAATTACAATGAGCAAACATTCAAATAAATGGTTTTACAGGATGGAACATAATGTTTTTTTACAGTTAAGTTACAGTTAATAATACTTTGAGCCAAAAATGTAACATGAAAACAATTGCAAACAAAATGTACTTGTAAAAAAAAAAAAAATAAGTCTCGACTGAGAATGGAGGAGAGTATAGAACAGCTTAGGACGTCTCTTAACCTCCAGTTGAGCACAGTAATGGTTTGATTCAATGTCTTCAACCCATATCTTGAAGCTGAAACAGCTACATTACAGGTGCTTCATGTTTGCATAGAGACTGTGTGAAGAAGAGGAGAGCTGTGCTGGGATGTTGCTAAGAGGATGATCATCAGCGCTGGATGCAAGATATGACGGGTCAGAAGCTGTTGTTGTCATGCCCTTGTATAATGAATACAACACATCCAAAAGATTACACTTATTTTGTGCTACATATTTCCCACCTCTTTTACAAGACTGAAAAATAAGATATACCTGATTTTCATCTGTTTCATTCTTAGATTTTGCCCTGCTTAAAATACAAATAAAAAATAATAATAGTTAAAAATGTTCATATACATAAAAAGGGAAATGGAATAAAAAATTATTGTAATAATGTTTTCAAATTTTTTTTTACAATAAGCTTCAATTTGTTAACATTATTTCATACATTAGGGATCATGAACAAACAATTAACAATATATTTTTTTTACAAATTCTTTTAATCTTTGTTAATAAAAATACAATTGTTCATTGTTAATGTTAGTTCAAAGTGCATTAACTAATGCTAACTAATACAACTTTGTATTTTAAAAAATTTATTAGTATATGTTTATGTTGAAATTAACATTAACTTAGATCAATAAATGCTGTAGAAGTATTGTTCATCGTTAGTTCAAGTTAACTAATGTTGTTAACTAATGTTAACAAATGGAACCTTATCGTAGTGTTACCAACAAATAAATAAATAAATAATAATAAAAAAAATGATTGGTATTATTTTTAGTGCAGTTTACCTTTTTATGTATAGCCTATATGAATTTAAAAAAAAATAAAAATAAAATACAAAAAAAACAAAACAAAAAAAATGTATGTAATCATGTATCAGCTTTGCCATGCCATTTATTCATGTTATTCATGTGTAACTGAGTAATATCAGTAGAACAAGAAAACTCTGAGCCACACACCTTCTAATGATTAAAAATACTCCCGTCAGTATGACAACCAGTCCTGCAGTCCAGCGGCAGATGTTGATATCATACCAAAACCCAGGCAGATGATCCACCTGCTGACTAGTTAAATCTCTTTGATCTATAAAAGGAAGGAACACCAATACAAGAATCTTAACTACTGCATCAAGCTTTACAATTGTCATGAGAGGAATCAAATCAAAATCTTTGGAAGCATTGCTTTTCTGCTTCAACATAATGGATAAATGCTACTCCGAGGTAAGCAAATAACTGCTGCTATGAGCTTTTTTTTTTTTTTTTCTTTTTTTTTGGTACACTGTAGGAAATGAACATTCAGGTGTTTTTGACTTTAGAAGACTTTCTTATTAAATAACGTGCACAAAGTTAATATTGTGTACTGTGATGATCATGCACTTGTGTTGTTTTTGTGTGCAGTTCCATCAACCTTTTTATTAACTTAAAATATATGAATAATAAAAAATCAGATTAATTTACCTATAAATAAAGTGTAAAGAAGGTATAAAATGTGAAACAAAGAAAAATAATGTTGCTTACCTGTCACAGTGACATTAATAGAATGGCTTACAGTGGTCTCGCCAAATCTACATCTGTATAAACCTTCATCCTCCATTGAGATGTTCAAAAAAGTCAGGAATGCAATCCCATCATGTTCTGTGATACTCTTCCACTCTGCTTTTATGTAATCTGAGTGATTTAAAGCTTTACAGTCATTGCCATAGATTTTGCACCAGTAGATCCTTGAGTTCTGACATTCATGCATAGTAACAGTACAGTTTATAATCAACAATGTCATTACAGGAGCTTTGAACAGTGTGTTTCGTGGCACTTTGATAGTTGCAGTACAATTGATCTCAGACCCTAAAAAGATCAGTGACAAAAAGAGGAAAACAGAGGGGAAAGAAAGTGCTCCTTAATTACACAAAAGTTGTTTTGAAAACATTATTAACATTTATTTAATTGCATTAAATGAGAGAAAAAAAAAAAAAAAAAAAAACGGTTTAAGAATTTCAGTCCTTAAAATCTTTCAGAGATCTGAAACACTTACACTCAGTAAAGATGTGTTACAATTATATAACTCATGGATAACTATTTTGGTCCTGGTAAAAAGTATCTCACTTTATTTGTGGATTTTAACAGTCCCAGAAGCTGTTTGCTGATTAAAAAAGGTATCAAGTTTAAGCTGTACAGATTTGTACACAATGCTTTGAATTAAAACAGATATTACAGGGTTAAAGCAAAGGAGGTTTAAACTCACCTTGTGTACAATCAACAGACAGTGAGAAAAGCAGAAAAAGGATCAGAGTGGAGATGATGTGGAAGAAAGAGAACGCCATGAGCAGTAGCTTTTACAAGACTGTGGTAATAATAAGGGCTGAACTTTAAGAATGACACTCAGTGAAACATACAAACCCAGTTATAAGAGCGTGGATGAAAGACTGACTATCACAGAGTAGTTCCTATATCTTCTCTCTCTCTCTCTCCAGTTTTTTTTTTTTTTTTTTTCCAAGTGTCAAGTTGTCTCATTATTAAAATGAGCAATATAAGTTCTCAGCTCAGAGTTAAGCTGTTCTCATTTAAAACCACTTACATTATTTAAACTGAATACTTTTTGCTATTGAGCAAAAACCCAGGAGGGGCATGAGTTACAGAACAATTTGTAATGTAAAATATATTTAATATGTAAAACAAATGTGAAGTGAATAATGAGGGTTTTATGGGCTGTTTTGTTCAATGTTCTCACATCACTGATACTTTCAAAGGCACAAGTAATAATTATTTAAATGATAAAAGTTTGGTTTTATGTAATGGCCTTTAAGAAAACATTGTCTAAATGCATGTGCTATCTGTAGTATCACTGTATAGCTAAACATGAAAAAGAGCTTAATTTCTTCAGACAAGTATCACTTCTTTAAATTACTAGATTTTCAGAACACCAAAGTAACACTCGGCATCTTATTTAGGGCCTCTTCTTCACTGTCCAATACTGTTACCAACATCACAACATCATCACAAAAGCACAGTTAATTCACAAACATTACAAACAGTAGGCTTAGAGGTATGAATAAAATTAGTTAACATTTGTGCAATGAACATAAATCCAAATTTTGATTAGTTCTTGTCTGGCTGCAGGTTTCAGCTATCTCTACAGTATTGAATAATTTGTGACTATAAATTTCAGTTAAACAAACCTGAGGTTTCTTTGATCAAAAATACATTTTATGTTATCAGGTTGCTGGGACCTGTGATTATTTGTAAATGTAAGATTAAAAATAAGTAGATGTTTTTATAGAAATGAGAAAAAGTGACAGTTCAGTGCAGCTTTTGCAGTCTTTGTAATATAGCCAAATATATTTTACAAATCCAAATCTCATAAATCTGCTCATCTGTGGGCAGGAAGACTACAATCAACAAAGTTTATTTAATCCAAGGTCAAGACACAAGCATACGATAAACACATAGATGTAAACATGGAAAATAATTGTACATTGTAGGAACTCTGTAATATATATATATATATATATATATATATATATATATATATATATATATATATATATATATAGGGACAGTTCACCCAAAATGTTTAACTCTCTTATCATTTACTCACCTTTATGCCATCCCAGATGTGTTTTTTTCTTTCTTCTGCAGAATACAAACAAAGATTTTTAAAAGAATATCTCATCTCTGAAGGAACATACAGTACAATGCAAGTGAATGGTGACCAGACCTTCAAAAATCAAATAAAGGCCACATAAAAGTAATCCTTATACTCCAGTGGTTAAATCCATATAATCAGAAGTGATATAATTAGTGTGGGCGAGAAAACATCCATATTTGAGTCCTTTTTTACTATAAATCTCTCTGAAAGTGAAAGTGGAAATGTATGACCTAAGTTGTACATTGTAAAAAAATGAATAAAATAAAATTATAGTTATAGTTATAATTATTAGTTATCACAATTCAAAATTTAGTGTTAGAATAACTTCCCTGGATTGAACTGGTTGAGATAACTCAAATATCCATGTTTTTGTAGGCTGAACTTGCCAACTTACCTGATAAATTTCCAAACTTAAAAAATGTGTCAGCTGAACTCAGAAATATTAATCAACATAACTATGTTAAGATCACATCTTCGGGCAGTGCAGATGTGACAGTGCAATTGTAATAAGATTATATTATATTATATTATATTATATTACAGATTTTTAGATCTTAGAGATATGTGCATATTATCAACTATTTTGTAATACACTTTTGTTTTTTTATTTTATGCAATTTATAATATAATTGTCCATAACCTGCATAAAATATAAATCAAAGGTATATTACAAATTAGATGCAAATAATAGTATTAATAATAGAAGACCCTGTGAAATCAAAATTAAAGTTTTGCTGTTTTTTGTCTATATCTATTAGCTTTAAGGTCATCTATATTCTAGAGTACTTCTAAACGTTAACAAAATTTGTTTTCAGAAGATAGAAGCATTTATAATCTGCAGTCTCTCTCTTCCACCAATACGGACCAAACAATTTGATGACTCATTCTGCAATTCAGATTTTCATCAGAATTTGGTAAAATCAAATGTTTCTGGAAGACTGGGTGTTGTGTCATGCAATTAGGTATAGGGTGTGCTTCTTCACATTTGTTCATTACCTTTGCAAATGCAGAAAAATAAAAATCATGTATATGCAACAAGGGATACTCAGATTTAGGGCTCACATTTTCTTACCTAAAATCAGTGGTAATCATATAAATCTGTGTTAATCTTATGAGTTATTGTGCCTGAAATCGCTATCTTATATTTATTTTTTCTCTGAACTTTTGTCAGTTTTTATGAACATGTTCTGTACACATAACTGTACACTGAACCATCCAATCAGGAACCTGTCTGCCCTTTCACCAACCTGCCTGACCTCCCTACAGCATAAACTCTCAGCACCAGTTGCCATATTCTGGCAGAAACCACAAGTGCACCTGTTCAAAACAATGAGCTGCAGTTGTCAAATATCAAATCATTAAAAAAAAAAAGAAAAAAAAAGAAAAAGAATTGGGGTTTCAAATACGTTGTAGCTAAATGTTAAAATGATAAAATGCAACCAAAGCAACGTAAGTCATAGGCTTGCAATATTATATAAGATAATATCGTAGTTTCACGAGGGACACCAGGGTGTGGTTCGCACCAAACAAGGCCTCAGGAAGTTACACTGATGGCCGTGAATGGATGATCTGGTCAACTCCATCCTATCAGCATGTGTGACCTGTCAAGCAAGTGATAAATCAGACAATAGCTTAGAGATACAAATCGTTAGACAGTGTACCACTGAGACACACCAATGCCCTCCCGATGATGACCGTCTGCCTCTTCATTAGAGCAGTCATCCTCTGTTCTTGGCTCAAATTTATACAGCCTGACTCAAAGACAACTGCTGGGTCATTTTCTTCATAACTTAAAGATTCTGCAAGGTCCGCAGGAATAGGTGAAGAAAGAGGTGGCGAAAAGTCCTCCTCAATGGAATCCAACGTATTGTTATTGCTCTGGCTCGCATCCATGGTACTAGCTCTTAACTCAAGTATGGCTTAGCACTGGCTGTGAGGTAAACTAAACACTATTGGCTATTTAAAAAAAAGGAGGAGCTGTTCTTTATGTCTTGACCCGACTTCCTGTTGCAGTAGGAATTACGTCAACACATCGAATAATGCTGCACGCCTGAAGGCACTTCACGGGTACTTTAAGATTAAAAGTTTTTTCTGGATGACGTTAGATGCTGTGCATGCTGTCTTTGAATTCTGCAAAAGTCACCATTTTCTCTCTTTTCCGTTGCAGACTCGATCAGTAGTGTAGCCAAATGTGTGTGAGGATCTTCGTTTTTCTCGCTTGCCAGGTAGCACATGCTATTTGTCTGTTAATTTTGTTTTGGCAGTTGGCAGAAACTTGCTTTTTACTTTTTTTAATTTGGCCGAGGAACTTCATCCTGGTGAATTAAAGGTGAGTAATGCCATTGTGAAATATTCTGAGGTATCTAACATATTACCTATAAATGCTTGTGGATAATCGTAACTGTGTGATTTTCATATGGAGTTGGTGTTATCACAACGTTTATCACACTTTTGAAGGTGTTTATCAGATGTTTAAATGTAATAATGATTTTGTGTCAAGAACATGTATATATAGGTGCATTAACTCAGTCAATTTTACATACAATAGGGGTCGCTAGAGGCTTTACTGTGGATAAAAGAAGTGTGTAGAAGAAGAAGGATGTGAAGGAGTGTAGAGGGTGTGTGAAAAGAAAAAGTAAAAGCGCTGGTGAATTATGACATTATCTCCATCTCCATTATTGAGGCACCAACACAACAAATTGGTGATGAGGATGAGCGCTTCAGTATTGAGCCCACCTCCGTTCCTTCCAACTGTTGGTGAGATGACTATTCCATTTGAAACGTGGTAAAAAATATTTTATAATTACCTGCTAGTCATCCAAGCTACAGGAGATGCATGGAGACGTGCAGTTTTGCTTCATTGCCGTAGTGGCATCCCGACATACATTCAGGCAAAGGGTTTAAAAGTCTGACGAAATGAGCGCTAGCAATGCCATGTGCTTTTGGACAAATGGAATGTTAAATGTTATGAGATCAGCTTATTGCTAATTCTTCGATGAGTGCAGTCAGGGACAAATTACTGTTGGAAGATGAGCTTATGTTGGAGAAAGCAGTGACAATAGCGTGTCAAGTGGAAGCAGCGGTTACAAATTTCACATTACTTTGTAAGTCCAACTCTTACATCACAGCACCAGTACAAGCGATTGGGTTGGAATCTAAGCACTTTCAAGGGAGAAAGGGAGAGAGAGCATCAAAAGCAACAAAGCCTGCACAGAGACAAGCGGAACATCGAAAACGGATGGCCGGTAATCAGCAGCGCCGAAAATGCTTCAGGTGTGGAATAGAAAAGCACCTTGCTGATAACAAAAGTTGCCCAGCAAGTAACGTGCAGAAATTGCGGGAAAAAGGTCACTTTGCCAAGGTGTGTAAATCTGTAGTGATGTAGGTAAGAGAAGTGATGGTTCCAGAGTTAGCTGTACACTGTGTTGATGACGTCAGACAAGCTGCTGCAGCTAATGACAAAATAACCTGTGAACTAAGTATTGAAGCTCCAGAGGGGAATAAACATGATGTAAAATTAACTGTAGACACTGGTGCTTCAGTTTCCATACTTCCAGAAACTGTGAATAGGAAATATTTTCCGCAGTGTTCGCTGAGCAAACCAAAAATCAAGCTGATTACTTATGCAAAATGACATCTACCAGTCATAGGTTGCTTATCAGCTTCAGCTGGCATACCACAGCATGATAAAATTTCTCCAGCTACATTCTATGTAGTTATAAATGGATCATCACTGTTAGGCTTGGACTTAATTAAAACATTGAATCTGGATATCGTGGGAGGTAAAGTGCAGCACACAGTAAAAATAAGTCACTAATCTCTGCCGAGAAGCCAACAGCTCAAGTACAATTTCACCTGTACCAACAACTCACCTGGGATGTATGAAGGTTGTTCATCCATAGAGTGCAGGTTAATACAACCAGTAAGACAAAAATTGAGGCGCTAGCTCTTAGCATCTGAAACGAAGTGTCAACAGAGATAAAACACCTACTTCAAGCAGGCATCATTGAACAAATGGATGCATCAGAGTGGGTGAGTTCTCTGGTGGTGGCACGTAAGCGCAACGGAGGCATCCGACTCTGCATGGACCACCGAGAGCACAATAAGAGTGTTGTTATGGATTGTTATCCACTTCCTCACATGGAGGACCTGTTTACTGAATTAGAAGGTACTACTTACTACAGTCAAAATGATTTGAGTTCTGCTTACCACCAGCTGCCACTTCATACGGACAGCCGTAAATTGTCCACCTTCATAACACACAAAGGTCTCTTTTGTTTCACTCGGGTTCCTTTTGGTTTGGCTTCGGCGCCAGCAGCCTTCCAAAAGATGATGCGAACTGTCCTGGGGGACCTGCCAGGAGTGAAAAACTACTTAGATGACATCATAGTGTATGGTGATTCTAAGGAAAAACATGACAAGCACCTTCAAGCTGTTCTTCAGCAACTCGCTGATGCTGGACTTCAGATTAACTTTGATAAAAGCTCATTCAATCAGGCAAGTATTCCATTTCTGGGTCATGTGATTTCAAAAGAGGACCTGCGCCCCAGCCCAGATCATCTGACTGTCATTGTAGAGGCTCCTCCACCCAAAGACATGGCAGTTTTACATTCTTTACTTGGACTCACTTCATGGTTCAGTAAATTTCTCCCGAATTACGCTACTGTCATTGATCCTTTATGGAAATTGTTGAGGGCAGATGCTCAGACCACGCTACAGTGGACCAAGGAGGCTGACACTAGCTTTAAAGAGCTCAAAACAATGCTTCTGGACAGCCCAGCTCTTGCGATATATAACCCTAACCTGCCTACCTTCATTACTACGGACGCATCAGATTATGGACTGGGTGTGGACCTCACCCAGTATTGTAGCCTTTGCATCCCGGACACTATCGGAAGCAGACAGGAAGTACTCTAATGTTGAAAAGGAGGTGCTGATCTGTGTCTGGGCGGTGGAAAGATGGAGGACATATGTGTGGGGGCATCGTTTTACACTGAGGACTGATCACCAGGCCTTTACCACTCTTCTCTCCACAAAGGGCATGAACCGAGCAGGTATGAGAGTAGCTCGGTGGTCTGCAAGACTTCTGTGTTTTAAGTATGATGTGCAGTATCGTCCAGGAAGCAAACACACTGTTGCAGACTGTCTGTCACATCTGCCACTGAGCATGTCTGCTGCTTAGGCACAGTGCTAAACTGTGAGCAGGACTTCATTTCAGAGATCACAGAGATGAACCCTTTTCTGACTGTGGTGTCACTTGCAAATTTCAAAGCTGAGTGTGAGGACTGTCCTGAACTGTCACAGTTGCGTCGAACCATTCAGGCAGGCTGGCCTAGAGTGGTAAAGTTAGCTCCCAGTGACCTACGGCTGTATTTCCCAGTACGATACGAGTTGGCTGTTGAAAGACCACTAATTTTCAGAGGTAAATGCCTGGTAGTGCCCATATCACTCAAAGAGAGGATTATTCACATTGCACACGAGGGACACCAGGGTGTGGTTCACACCAAACAAGGCCTCAGGAAGTTATACTGATGGCCAAGAATGGATGATCTGGTCAACTCCATCCTATCAGCATGTGTGACCTGTCAAGCAAGTGATAAATCAGCCAAAACATTTGCAACTCCAATGCAACCAGTCGAGTTTCCTAAAGGTGCATTCCAGCATGTAGCTCTTGACATAGTTGGTCCTTTTGAAAAAGTACCTCAGGATTGTAAATTTTCCATTACACTGTTTGACTATTTTAGCAAATGGCCTGAAGTTGGATTCGCTCCTACTGTAACAACGGACACAGTTATAAAAGTCCTGACCATTATCTTTGCCAGAGAGGTAAATCCATGCACTATTACAACAGACAATGTTCCACAATTTACCTCTTCTGACTTTGCTGAATTTGTGAGAGAAAGAGGAATCATGCACATAAAGACGTCTTGGTTACTGTTGTTACCTCCGTTCCCTGATGGAGGGAACGGGATGTTGTGTCGATGTAGTGACACTAGGGGTAGCTCTTGGGAGCCCCAAACACCTCTGATCTTTGAGAAAAGGCCAATGGGAATTGGCGAGTAGAATTTACATGCCACTCACCTGGACATACAGGTATAAAAGGAGCTGGCTTGCAACCACTCATTCAGGTTTTGCACTGAGGAGCCGAAACAGGGTTCTGTCCATTTCAGCAGGTAGTTCAGTGTTGTGGCAAGAGGGACACAACGTCTCGTTCCCTCCATCTGGGAACAGAGGTTACGGCAGTAACCAAGACATTCCCTATCTGTCACTCACTCAACGTTGTGTCGATGTAGTGACACTAGGGGGTCCTATAAGAAACGCCACAACTAGCTGAACTGTGTAATGTGGATTGGCGGTGCAGATGCAGGCAAGCCACTGTGTGCCTCATAGCAAGCGCACCCGGCCCTCACGTAACCTCCCCCAATGCTCCACGATCGTCATATGGTCCCCTGCACTGCAGGGACAAGCCGACTGCCCATAATGGGGACAGGCCGCATCAGCCGTGGCCTCTTTTCTTCTTTTTCTCCCCAAAAAGTGGAAATCATTCAGCTGGGGCCATAAGCATCTGCACTGGGGGGGGGGGTCCTTTCCCAAGGGGAAAAACACAGTGGAGACCACACCCTGCCCGAAGGGGAGGTAATTGTGTGGAAATACGTCACATGGACTAACCGACCGGCAGTATAGCATGTGGAGGAAGTCCCTGTAGTAGGTCCTACCCAGAGGGGACAGAGCTCTACAAACATGGCGACTGGTGGCAGAGGGAATTCTGCCCAAGTAAGACGCAGGTTTACCAACAGGGAAACCATATCACGCAAGATACATCACATGGGGTTACCACCACCGGTAGTAGGCCACTTAGATCTTCCACGTCCCGTCCAAGGGCCAGACATGGAGATTCCAGAGGTCTGGTCACGGGTGCCAGATGGTGCCCCATCCCTGAGAGAGGAGGTCCTCCCTCAGGGGAACACGCCAGGGAGGGGCTGTCATGAGGAGTGTGAGCTCCGAGAACCAAGCCTGGGTGGGCCAGAAGGGTGCCACCAGGACGACCTGCTCCTCATCCTCCCTGACCTTGCACAAGGTCTGTGCAAGCAGGCTCACTAGGGGAAATGCATACTTGCGCAGCCCCCGGGGCCGAGGGGAGTCTCGGTCAGGGCGTATCAGAGTGGGCAATGAGAGGATTCCCAGAAAGTGAACCGGTCTAACTGCGCTTGGCCAAATCGACTCCAAACCAGCTGGACCACCTGGGGGTGGAGTCTCCACTCTCCCCTGAGCGTAACCTGCCACGATAGCTCATCTGCTGTGTGGTTGAGGTTGCCCGGGATGTGAGTGGCTCGCAACGACTTGAGTCGCTGCTGACTCCAGAGGAGGAGACGGCAGGCGAGTTGCGGCATGCGATGAGAGCATAAGCCGCCTTGGTGGTTTATATATGCTACCATCACCATGTTGTCCGTCCAGACCAACACATGCTTGCCCTGGATCAATGGATGAAGCCTCCGCAGGGCAAGCAATACCGGCAGCAACTCGAGGCAGTTGATATGCCAAAGCAGTCACTGCCCTGTCCAGGAGCCCACGGCTGTGTGCCCATTGCATACGGCACCCCAGCTTCGCTTGGAGGCGTTTGTCGTAACAATGATGCGCCTGGACACTTGCACTAAGGGGACCCCTCCCCGCAGAAATGCTAGGTCCGTACAAGGGCTGAACAAGTGGTGGCAGATCAGCGTGATGGCCATGCGATGTGTGCTGCAGTGCCATGCCCACCTCAGGACTTGAGTCTAAAGCTAGTGCTGGAGCGGTCTCATATGCATCAACCCGAGCGGCCTGACCGCCGCTGAGGACGCCATATGCCCCAGGAGCTTCTGAAACTGTTTCAGTGGGACCGCCGTTCTCCGCCTGAGCGACTTAAGGCAGTTCAGCACTGAATGCACATGCTCATTCATGAGGCACGCTATCATAGAGACTGAGTCTAACACCATCCCGAGAAAAGAGATGCTCTGAACCAGGGAGAGCTTCCTCTTTTCCCAGTTGACCTGAAGCCCCAACCGGCTCAGGTGCCTGAGCACCAGGTCCCTGTGCGCACACAACAGGTCTCGAGAGTGAGCTAGAATCAGCCCGTTGTCGAGGTAATTGAGGATGCGGATGCCCATTTCCCTTAGCAGGGCATGGGCTGCCTCTGTGACTTTTGTAAAGATGCGAGGCGACAGGGACAGACCGAAGGGGAGGACCTTATACTGATACGCCCGGCCCTCGAAGGCGAACAGCAGAAAGGGTCTGTGCCGAGGTAAAACCGAGATGTGGAAGTATGCATCCTTCAGGTCTACCACCGCAAACCAATCTTGATGCTGGATGCATGACAGAATGCGATTCTGCGTCAGCATCTTGAACGGGAGTCTGTGCAAGGCCCAGTTCAGCACTCGTCAGTCCAAGATTGGCTGGAACCCACCGCCTTCCTTTGGCACGATGAAGTAGGGGCTGTAGAACCCCTTCTTCATCTTGGCTGGAGGGACAGGCTCTATCGCATCCTTTTGCAGAATGTTTGCGATCTCCACACGCAGGGCAGTGGCATTCTCGCCCCTCACCGAGGTGAAGCGGACGCCGCTGAACCCGGGCAGGCACCTGGTGAACTGAATCGCATAGCCAAGTCGGATTGTCCTGGCCAGCCAGCACGATGGATTGGAGAAGGGCACTAAGGGGACAATCGCGTCTGACGTACCTGCGAGTGGGGCCTCGCAGTGGGGCCTCGCAGGAGTTGCCACATTGAGGAGCCTCACGTCCCGAGCTTGTAGCTGTGCTGAGAGAAAGGTCAAAGCACTTACCTTGCTCCGCATACCCACCATAGGACCGGTCAGTAACGGGGTAGGAGGGTGAACATCCTCGTGACTCTTCACAACCGCCTGAGCGTGGGTGTGTGTGTGTCGCAGCTGGGCACCTGAAGGCGGGGAACCTGCGTCCGCAGTGCCTTGCCTGCCATGAACGTTCGGTGTCTGGCTGTCGTGATAACGACAAACACCAGCTGTGTGACCCAGGAAATGAGGAAACCGCTCTTTCTTTGAAAATATGTGGCGAAATCAAATTCAAAGGAAACAAAAAATTCTCCCCCCAGCCCTCCAACGGGGGATAGAGTGGTCTGTATACCAGCTCTGAGATTCCAGCGGGCCTCTTCCTCCCTGGGTCGTCCATCTCAGGGGAGCTTGGAGGCCTTCCTGGGGCTCTTAGCACCGGACCGTGAGATGGGGGGCATCAGCTTCCTACGGGGGGCTCTATGCTAGGGCCGGGCTGTCAGCCCGGGCTGCAGCGGAGCTGGTGTTGTCACCGCAGGGGGACACCCTTGGCGACGAGCAGACGGGATGCGGGACCTTGAGCCATGCCAGGGCAGGATGTGTTTGATAGCCTACGTCTGCTTATTGACCGCTGAGAACTGCTGGGCAAAGTCCTCGACGGTGTCGCCAAACAGGCCAGCCTGGGAGATGGGTGTGTCAAGGAAGCGTACCTTGTCAGCATCCTTCATTTCAACCAGGTTAAGCCAAAGGTGGCGCTCCTGGACCACCAAGGTGGACATTGCCTGCCCGAGAGCCCACGCCGTGACCTTCGTCGCTCGGAGGGCAAGATTGGTCACTGAGCGCAGCTCCTGCATCACTCCCAGGTCGGGACTACCCTCATGCAGCTCTTTCAGCGCCTTGGCCTGGTGCACTTGCAGGAGGTCCATGGCGTGCAGGGCAGAGGCAGCCTGTCCAGCGGCACTGCAAGCCTTGGTCGCTAAGGACGACGTGGACTTACAGGCCTTGGACAGGAGTCTCGGCGATTCCGCCAGGTGGCAGTGT
Organism: Myxocyprinus asiaticus; assembly: GCF_019703515.2. Taxonomy (NCBI): domain Eukaryota; kingdom Metazoa; phylum Chordata; class Actinopteri; order Cypriniformes; family Catostomidae; genus Myxocyprinus; species Myxocyprinus asiaticus. Next base: position 20,887,837 of record NC_059350.1, read on the forward strand.
TTTGTGGGCACAGGTGCACCGCAACCACCTTGTCCACCTGGGGAATCGCCGTGTACCCCCTGGCTGCCCCACCATCAAGGGTAGTGAGAGCGGAGAGGCTCAGAGGTTGGGTCCTGGCAGTAAAAGGTGCCTGCCATGACTTTGTGAGCTCCTCGTGCACCTCCAGGAAGAATGGAAACAGTGCGGGGCACGGCTGCGAGTGGCGCTCAGAGCCCAGGAACCAATCATCAAGCTGTGAGGGCTCAGGGCAGGGTGGAGGGTTCCACTCAAGCCCAACGCTCATGGCAGCCCAGGCAAGCATGGCCGCCAGCTCCGCGTCGGCCTCAGACTGGGCAACCACACTGAATGAGACATCAAACTTACCCTGGGGTGAGCCGCCTGTCTCATCCCACAACTCGACTGGGGCAAACGAGCATACTGGGGAATGGGAGGTCCGTGGGGGATTACCTGGCGGAACCACTCCCATTGGGTCCCCAAATCACCCCCAGCGCTAACAGACATAGCCTCGTACCCGGGGCAGAGAGCGGCTGGAGTGGCTTTCCCCTTTAAGAAGGAAAGCTGTGACCGCAACGTTGCCATGGTCACGCTCTCGCCAGGAAATATACACAGACGGAAAGGCATCTTTAAAAAGATGCTCTCCGTCAGTGGCACTCTTTTAGAGGAAAATATACTCTTTTATTATAAGAATATATACTCTCTTTTAGCTGTCGAAGCGCCCAGGGGCGTTCTCTGCACTTATTCGTGCACAAAGGGGAGAAACCGCTGAAATGCAGCATATATCCAACAGCATATGCTGAGTTGAATGGAATGGCAGTGGAATTAAATGAATGAATTCAATGAATGAACACCGCTCGATTCCGAAGAAAAAATCTGAATGAGTGGTTGCGAGCCATTTCTTGAACCAATTTAAACATTCATTAAACATTCAGTGTTCAGTGTACATACTCTTTTTTTTTTTCAGGGCAGCAATCCGCCTACACCCTTTACATGTCTTCTTATCTGCTTTATTTTTTATTTTTCTTAAAGCAGGATTATTCCATCACATAGTCTTTAGACCATACAGGTGGGTGCTTCTCTTTAGAGCTTTGACTTAGTCTTGGCAAAGTCTCTGTAGGTGCAATTATACTCTCTGGCATTCAACTTGAGACTGATTTTCTGGGCAGAAAGACAGGCGTGTTGCATTCCAGTGTTTCCCATCACTCAAGATGAAGGTTCTTGGTCCTGTCTGCTGTTATACAGACAAGGGATCAGTGAATTGAGCATCTACTTTCTTCATATGGAAAGGCGTCTGCACTCGTACTTTGTCACTGTGATGAGGAGGAGGGCGTGGCCGGGCCGTGAGGGTGCATAGCCGGTGCTGAATCAGATGATCAGTGGAAGAGCAAGATAAAGGGGGGCCAGAGACACCAGTTCGGGCAAGAGAGAGATGCACGTGGCCGTGCTGCATGTGTGTGTGTCCATGTTTGTTTTATGTTGTTTTAAGTTGAGTTGTACATTAAACTTTATGTTGACTGTTCAGCCGGTTCTCGCCTCCTCCTTGCCCGTCCTTTAACTGTTACAGTGGTGCTGAAATCCGGGAGGGAGGAGGGATGTGCTGTCGCGGAGTCCTCACCGCTGCCATCCACCAGGGGAGCAGCCATCTGCCTGGGGACGGAGGGGTCACCGCCGGCCACCGAGAGCTGGAGGAACTGCTGCTGTCCGTTGAGAAGGTGAGGAGTGGATCCGTCTGCCAGGGGTTGTTCGCTGCCGTCTGCCAGAGGAGGAGTGAGCTGTCGTCCGCCAGAGGGCTGAGGAGCGGTTGATGACCGGGGCGACAGCGTGTCTGGGAACTGGTGAGCAAGTTTTCCTCTCTCTGTGTGTCTCCCGCTCACACTTTTCCTCTCCCCACACCTTGACTGCTGCGTGTATCTCTCTCCTCCTCCGGTCTGGACTACCCTTTTATCCCTTTCAAGCTCTTACTGCAACACAAAACTGTTGTTAGAGATAATTTCCCACAGGTGTCAATACTTACTGATCTTCCTCTCCCAGCCTTACTCTCCACAGACGTCGCTCGGCTATGCCCACATCACCACATAACCCCATCTCCCAACTCAGGCCGGGGCCTGTCACTTACTCCCCCCCCATTTCTCTAGAGGAAATCCGCAACAGCCATCTGCGCCCCCGGCCTGTGGACCACCTCGAACTTAAAATGCTGGAGAGCCAGATTCCAACAGGTGATCCATGTGTTGGTATCCTTCATGCGATGGATCCACTGGAGCAGGGCGTGGTCCAAACAGAGGGTGAACACATCCCAACAGAGGGTGAGACACCCACTTGATGGCCAAACACTCCTTCTCTATCATGCTGTATTTAGTCTCCCTCAGTGAGCGTTTGCGACTAATATACAACACGGGGCACTCCTCCCACTCCACCATCTGGGACATTACCGCTCCCAACCCCCTGTCCGATGCATCCATCTGCAATATAAAAGGAGAGAGAAGTCAGGAGAGTGCAGTTTCACCTGCGTGAATGCCTGCTGTCACGGCTTCATCCACTGGACCAGATCTGGTGCCCCCTTTTTAGTAAGATCAGTCAGTGTGCTGGTGATGATCGCATACTGGGGAACCTACAATAATAGCCAGCCAGCCCCAGGAACTGTCTCACCTCCTTTTTGGTATTAGGCCTTGGGCAGGCTGCAATCGCTGCGGTCTTATTCAATTTGGGGCCGCACCTGCCCATGACCCAAGTGGAAGCCCAGATACCGTAATTCCACCTGCCCAATTACGCACTTCTTTGGGTTTACCATGAGTCCCGCCCATCTCAACGACCTCAGGACAACCCTTAGATGCTGCAAGTGCTGCTGCCAGTCATTACTGTGAATAACGATGTTGTCGAGATAGGCAGTGGCATAAGCAGCATGCAGTCTGAGGATTCGGTCCGTGAGCTGCTGAAACGTAGCCGGGGCCCCGAACAAACTGAACAGAAGCATCATGAATTGGTGCAATCCGAATGGAAAATGCCGTCTTTTCACGGGACATGGGAGTTAAGGGGATCTGCCAATATCCCATCATTAAATCCATTGTTGAATAAAAGTGAGCCCTGCCTAACCGATTGAGCAGCTCATCAATCCGAGGCATTAGGTATGCATCAAATTTAGACACCACATTTACTTTTCTATAATCCATACAGAACCATTGTCCCTCTTTAGAACCAAAACCACCAGGCTGGCCCAGTCACTGTGGGATTCTTCTATTACCCCCATATCCAGCATGGCATTTAATTCTTCCCAAACCACATTTTTTGTGCTTGTGTAATCGGTAGGGATGACTACATACCACTACACCTGGGGTCAAGTCAAGGCAAGCCATTTTTATTTGTATAGCACTTTTCACAACACATAATTTCAAAGCAGCTTTACAGAAAATCATGCTTTAACAAACAATGAAACTAAAATCTATAAAGTCTTAGAGTCATCATAGTGTAATTTGATTAAATATGACTGTAAATTGTGTATAAAAATTAATCATTAAATAATTAAATGATAATTGTATTTAGAACCCCAGTGAGCAAGCTGAAGGAGACTGTGGCAAGGAACACAAAACTCCATAAGATGTTGGTTAATGGAGAAAAATAACCTTTGGAGAAACTAGGCTCACTGTGGGGTCCAGTTCCCCTCTGGCTAAACAGTATAATGAATATAGGGCCAATATTAGTTATTTGAGTGCAGAGCAAGTCATGGTTTAAAATTTGTAAACTAAGTAAGTGTTGAGATCCAGTGTTTGAACAAAGATTTGTATGAACTGTAAGATTAATGACTAATGTCTTTGAAGTCCATCCTGGATTAACTGAAGAAGTTCACATAGATGCATTGTCCTTTGTTAGTTGGCTGATGAAGGCTTTTGTTGGCAATTAATTGATTGTCTATGTATTCCATTTCAAGAGTGTAGTCCATCAATAGACAAAGGTGATGCAGGCAGAGATCAATGAGGTGCATCAGAGTTCAACTGGCAGGTCATTTCGGTGAGGTTTGGTGGGGTCCATCCTAAATCCAAGTTTCAGGCAGTGGCATATGAAGTTTCCGATGTCTTACAGTTGGAGTTGGCATCAATTTATCCTGTAAAGTCCATCGTAAAAGACTGAAGTAATGTCTGGCTAGCACCAGCTGTAGTTTGTCATCGTCACTCAGCAACACATAGCAGTGGAGTCCGACACCAAGCAGGAACGGAGCTGGATCTGGCCGGCTCTGGTAACCTCAGGATATGAATAAAATAGAATAATATTAGCGTAGATGCCATTCAATTTATTGCAGAGATATATATTATGAGAAATGTTTCTGGGAAATGTTTCTGGTTCTGGCAGACCTAACTAAAGCAGACTAATTGTGAGTTGATGGATAAATTAGGTGTATGCCTGGCTAAATGAATGAGTCTTTAGTCTAGACTTAAACTGAGTGAGTGTGCCTGCATCCTGAACAGTGTTAGGGAGACTATTCCATAGTTTAGGAGCCAAATAGGAAAAGGATCTACCTCCTTTTGTGGATTTTGATATTCTAGGAACTATTAACAGGCCAGAATTATGTGATCTTAATGAACGTGATGAATATAGCGTGGCAGAAGATCACCTAAGTACTGTGGAGATAGACAATTCAAGGCTTTGTATGCAGTTAACAGAATTTTTAAATTAATACAAAATTTAACAGGTAGCCAATGTAATGATGATAGAATGGGGCTAATATGATCATATTTCTTGGTTCTAGTCAGCACTCTGGCAGCTTCATTTTGAACCAATTGAAGTCTATTTATTGAACTTACAGTACATCCTCACAGTAATGCATTACAATAATCTAGTCTTAAGGTCATGAACGCATTAATTAGTTTTTCGGCATCAGTATCAGAGAGCATGTGTCGTAACTTAGCAATATTTCTGAGCTGGAAGAATGCTGTTCTACAAACATTGGAAATTTGATTTTCAAAAGACAGATTGGTAAAAAATATAACACCTAATTCTTTGCTGTAGAAGAAGACGTAACAGTACATCCATTGAGAGTTAAATTATTTCTTAGTGGTTTATTTTTAGAGGTTTTTGTTCCAATTTTTAGTACCTTTGTTTTGTCGGAATTGAGTAGAAATAAATATATTTTCCAATTGTCTATAAATCTTGTGTTATTCTCCAGACACCACTCAGACATCCAGCCATTCAGTGACACTAATCTACTACAAACCTTGTCACCATGATGAGTAGGGAGGGGTCAGAGCATATTACAGTGTCTGACATCGTCTTTGCAAGTTCACATACCTCTTTAACATTATCTTTAGTGATCTCTGACTGGCGAAGCCGGACATCATTAGTACCAACATGAATAACAATTTTAGAAAATCTATGTTTAGCATTAGCCACCACTTGTAAATTTGATCTGATGTCAGATGCTCAAGCCCCGGAAATACATTTAACAATAGTGTCTGGACTCTGTATTTCCACGGTCCTTACAATAGAATAACCTGTGACCATGGCTCTTTCAAAATGATTCTCAGTGGGTGCATCACTGAGTGGGGAGGATCGATTGGAAACACTAACAGGAATGGGAGAGTGGTGTTGCTTTGCCGCCGAGACATCACCCAAATGCCCTGCTGCAGGGGGCTCTACAGTGGAAACAAAGTGTGTGTGTGTCGCTGTACTATCCGCATCCGAAACAGTATCTACCGGCTTCTCTTTCTTACTGACCTCCACTAGCATTCATATTTGTGTCTCTAACTCATTAACCTTCTCCATCAGCCTGACTAATTCCCTAGTCAATCCCTCACTTCTGACAGAAGAAGTTATAGTAAACATAATCCATGCAATGCAGGAAGAAATAACATGAGCGGATGCCATGACTTGGTTGTTCTTGAGCGGCAAGGGTTTGAGATCGACTGAAGCAATAATTCATGTAAAATAGAGTGGAGAAAACAAATCCACGCAGTCGAGATGAAAGATGGAGACATGCAGAGAAAAAAAAGAAAGAAACAGAAAACGGGTGTGCACGGTAAAAGTCTGCAGTGAGAAGGTGGCACTTCTTTATGCAGAAATAATGCAAAGGTACGTCCCTCAAATCTGAAGATTTTAAATGGAACCTGGTGTCTATACGTTCTCTTTTCACTAGTGGTCGACCGATATATTGCAGAGGCCGATAAACTGGCCGATATTCTTACTTTTTTTAATTATCGCATCGGCCATAAATTTTCCTGTTTGGTAGATTTTTTCTTGAGGGCGCCGAAAACCGGCTGCTTGCATGTGAAGCATCTGAGACATGTAAACGACCAGTCACGGTATGTTTGTTGTTACGTGCATCGTGTTACTACAATAATAGACAGGTGTGCAACACATTATCAAAGCCACAGCAGACACGCTTGAGCTCATAAAGTTAACGTGCTCACCTGTTTAACACCTGTTTGTTCACTCCTCAACAGTTTCCTGTAACTTTTAACTTAGTTTAATGATAAAAAGGCAAATATCAATAAAACTAATACCATATACCATCTGCTAATATGCACATATCTCGATTAAATAGATGTAATTCACGAACATCACGAAAATGCACCCTTTTCTTCCATTTAAACACTCATCTAATATCTTCCTCTGAAGCGCATATTCTATCAGAATCAAAACTTCAGGATCAAGATCAAAATTTCCTCTGATTCACAAATCATGATTGTCAGTGGTCACAATCCAAGCAGGCGATCCTGGCTGTTTAATCTGTCAGGAGATTGCTGCTGCTCACCGGATTCGCACGAGCGCATGAGTGCAACCAAAGTCTTTCTAGCAAGTCAGTCCACTGTCGGCCATGTTTGGAATGCTCTCTGAGACGCTGCCTGTGAAAAAGGTGGATAGGGAAGGTATAGACTACAACAGTCTGGTTCCGGAATAAAAATCACATAAATATTTAACCCATAGCAAACTGATTTTAAACGATAAATTATAAACTTTTAAAGACAGACCTACTGTGAGCTACAAAGAATGGAGGACCAGGACTGCCAAAATACAAAATAAAAAAATAAAATAACATATCTTTAAAGAAATATAAAAAATTTAAAACATTTACATATAAATAACTAAATAAATGTTAAAATCTGACATAAATTAATATTTATACTTTTAATTCCTTATTTATGTATTGTATTGTATTTATTTATTTTCATATTAATGTATTTCCACATGTATTTATTTCCTCATTCATTTTTATTTCTACATTTATTAATTTATACATGTCCGTATTTATACATTTCCACATTTATTTATTTCTACATTTATGCATTTTTACATTTCTGTGTCCATATGGTAATGAGGGGGCATGCTCTCCACTTCAGGCACAGCAATCGAGCTCGGAGTGCTCCATAGTGAAATTTGGAGGCCACAGTGATATCATGTGGTTGACAAAATTATATGCACAGATGGGTGTGTACGTGCATTAAACAATTTTAAAATGTACCTGTGAGTAGAGAAAGTCAAATAGGAAATTAATTGTCCACCACATAGAAGGTTGTGATGGCAGAAATTGCAGAAATTTGTACCACAGAAAGGTTATTAAAAATCATGGTGGTGGCCAAATCAATATCTTCAATATCTATAAAATGTATATTCAGCAGCATTTTAGAAATCCCAGCCAGGATTTGTCAAAGTCTGTACAGGTATGGTTACTCTAGGAACACAGAGTTAAGCCTGGTTTATACTTGATGCAGCCGTTTGTTCGCAAGGTTGTGTGCGACAAAAATGACGTCATCGCGGCATTATTTCAATGGGACAATTTACAATCATGTGCTTACACACAAATTTGTTTTTCTCATGTCTCATGAAAAAGGCTCAGTGTACCACCCCTGGAGTTCGCTAGTTCGCTAGTTTGAATCCCAGGGCGTGCTGAGTGACTCCAGCCAGGTCTCCTAAGCAACCAAATTGGCCCGGTTGCTAGGGAGGGTAGAGTCACATGGGGTAACTTCCTCCTGGTCGCTATAATGTGGTTCGTTCTCGGTGGGGCGCATGGTGAATTGAGCGTGGTTGCCGCGGTGGATGGCATGAAGCCTCCACACGCGCTATGTCTCCGTGGCAACGCGCTCAACAAGCCACGTGATAAGATGCATGGGTTGACTGTCTCAGACGCGGAGGCAACTGGGATTCGTCCTCCGCCACCCGGACTGAGGCGAATCACTATGCGACCACGAGGACTTAGAGCGCATTGGGAATTGGGCATTCCAAATTGGGAGAATAAGGGGAATAATCCCCCCCAAAAAAAAAAAAAAAAAAAAAAAAAAAAAGGCTCAGTGAGTTTGCTCAGTCACTACACTGCAGGTTAGCATGTCTGTAAGAGTTATATGAATGTAGCATTTCAATGTAAATTAATAAGCATAAAATATATACATGGTGCCTTCAATGGCATGAGCATTGCTCTTTAGATTTAGATTCTTTTGTATAGTTTGTTTGAAAATCTTTATAAGAATATAAGGTCAAGAAATATTCTATAAGTATTAAATACAAGTATTTGTCTAGTGCCTTTTATTGAATACTGAATAAAATACTGTTTGTTTGGCGTTGCTACAAATTCTCTCATCTTGTTTGTCGGTTGGCATGAGTGTATATTGCCTTATTGTCTTGGCGATGTGCGCACATGCCATTCGGTGTTTTGTTGTCTTGTGAGAGCACGTAGCTTTGTTTTGTTTCTGTATTGCCGCGTGTCTCTCTGTCTTGCGTCATACCCAGCCTCCTTGTTTGCCCATAATTAGTTTATTAGTCACACCTGCCCTGTCTTGTTAACCAGTTGATTTCTATCCTTATTTTAGTCTCCTCGTGTGTGCTGTCCAGTGCCAGTTTGTCTTGTGTTTGTTCCAGTCGGTCGTGTGTTGGTTGGTCTAATTCATTTCAGTCAGTTTATTCCCATTCCTACCTGGTCCAGTCATTCCTGTCTCCAGTTTCCCCTGCCACAGCCTGGATTATATTGCCTTTGTTTTTTCCCCTTCAGGGTAGTTTGAGTTTTTCCCTTTATTTTTGTATAAAATAAACCTGTTATTTTTTCACTCTGCGTTTGGGTCCCGAGCCTTCTCTCTGCTGCTGACAAAATCGTTAGTAAAAACCATTCTTTCATAAATTGCTCATTTAGTTCAGTGGAACAATTTACATAAGAATGCATTTACACACACATTTTTTATACTCATGTTTCATGAATAAGACTCAATGAGTTGTCTCAGTCACTACACTACATGTTTTAGTTTGCATATCTATAAGAGTTTATATGGGTGCAAGCATTTCAATGCATATTTTATAAGCATAAAATGTAGTAGCAGTGCCTTTAACACCTTGAATGTCGCAGTGACTGTTGCTCTTTATATTGAAATTGTTTTGTATAGTTTGTGTGTAATATTTATAATACTGTAGCATATCTATATGCTTGTATAAATGTATAGGCAGGGTTGGGGATTAACGGAATACATGTAACGGGATTATGTATTTAAAATACAAAATATAAGTAACTGTATTCCACTACAGTTACAATTTAAATAATTGGTAATTAGAATTCAGTTACATTCAAAAATAATTTTGATTACTGAAGAGATTACTTTGCATTTTATTTTAATTTGTTTAATTTAATATTTAGTCTTTTCAGATGGAAAACATTTATACATATTAACGATGCAATCCAAAGTGCATTTGAACAGTGGTGAAACACTTTCTTATGATGTGTTACATTCATACGAGCAGACAGAGAAGTAAGTTTGAGGTAAGTTTGGAGCAGAATAAATAGAAATAAACCTTGTGTAAATTGTCAGCTTTACGCTAAGCTAAAATTCACTTTCTACCATTTTACATGCACATGTTACCAGGCACGATCATATTTTTTTATCAAGAAAATTCACATTGGATCATAATTTCTTTTTTTCTAGTAAGACCTTTGATATTAGGGCAAAAATCATATTCTTGATGATAATTTTTGTATTGTTTTCTTGTAAAAATATCTAAAAAAATAAAAAATAAAATAAAAATTCCTTAAAACAAGATCAATTTGATTGATCTTGTTTTAGAAACAACACTGCATAAGATATTTAGGTTTTTCAGAGAATGTATTTTTAACGTGTATTTATTTTCTTACTGTACTGGCAGAGTTTTTATAGTCAAAACAAATGAAAAAATGTGTAAACCACAAGATGTCATAGTGGTCTTCAAGCTTCACACTGGAGCTCTCCAAGCTCGATTGCTGTGCTTTAGTGGAAAGCACGCCCCCTCATAAGACAACATATTACTTATGCTATGGGGGATATAGAAACAATATTACTCCCAGGCCAAGTCATGGTTACACTATTTGAATGTGTCCTTGTTACTGATTATTACTAATTAACAACTTGTACTTACTATAGGGTTAGGGATAGGGCAAGGGTTTGGTTTAGGGTTAGCTGCTTGTAATTACACATAATTATAACACTACAGTAAATACATGTAATATGTGTAACAAGGACACATTAAAATAAAGTGTTACCCAAGTTATTGGCTCTTCTATATCAGTGAAAGACACCAGAGGTGGGTAGAGTAGCCAAAAACGTTTTCAAGTAAAAGTACAATTATTAAAAAAAAAAATAATAAAAAAAATGTAATTACTCAAATCAAATCAAATCACTTTTATTGTCACACAACCATATACACAAGTGCAATAGTGTGTGAAATTCTTGGGTGCAGTTCCGAGAAACATAGCAGTCGTGAAAGTACATCAGATTAACACAACACAATTTAAAGTCTAATATAATTAATATAATTACACACAACACAATATACAAATAATAACATACACTGTACAGTATACAATACACACAATACAATAAAAAAGTATATATAGAATGTACAGTAGGTTGTATTGTACTGTACTGACATTCAGGCTGTCGGTTGATAGTAAGTTGTTAAGAGAGAATCTAATATAATAATAATATAATTTATGACGGTCTGGTGTGAGATATAAGAGTAAGAGTAATAAAGTGCAGTGCTGATGTATTTTGATCGTGGGAGATCAAGAGTTCAAAAGTCTGATTGGGGGAAGAAGCTATCATGAAGTCGGCTGGTGTGGGTCCTGATGCTGTGATACCGCCTGCCTGATGGTAGCAGTGAGAACAGCCCATGGCTCGGGTGGCTGGAGTCTCTAATGATCCTTCGAGCTTTTTTCACACACCGCCTGGTATATATGTCCTGGAGGGAGGGAAGCTCACCTCCGATAATGTGTCTGGCAGTTCGCACCACCCTTTGCATTGCTTTGCGGTTGTGGGTGGTGCTATTGCCGTACCAGGCGGAGATGCAGCCAGTCAGGATGCTCTCTACAGTGCAGGTGTAGAACCGTGGGAGGATGTGGCGGTTCATTCCAAACTTCCTCAGCCATCTCAGGAAGAAGAGGCGCTGAAGAGGCCTTCTTCACAATGGCTTCAGTGTGGATGGACCATGTGAGTTCCTCAGTGATGTGGACACCCAGGAACTTGAAGCTGCTGACTCTCTCCACTGGTGCTCCATTGATGGTGATGGGACTGTGTTCGCTGTCTTTTCTTCTGAAGTCCACCACAAGCTCCTTTGTCTTACTGATGTTGAGGGAGAGGTTGTGCTCCTGACACCAGTAGATGTAAAAGTAATAATGTTAAAAATTACTTGAGTAAGAGTAAGAAAATATCCAATAAAAAGAATACTCAAGTAGTGAGTAACTAGTTACTTTCACATATAACGTAATGGATGTTTACTCTCCTATATTCCAGTACATGATACACATTTAACATGCATTACAGAATGATTAATAATAATAATAATATTGTAAATAATGGAAACTGTAATCATTCACCACCATGTTGTTCCAAACCAATATGACTTCTTTATTCCATGCATCAAATTAAAGTGTTAGTTCATCAAAAAATTAAAATGCTCTCATTTCCTCACCCTCATGCCATCCCAGATGTGTATGGCTGTTTCTTCTGCAGAACACAAATGAAGATTTTTAGAAGAATATCTCAGCTCTCTTGGTCCGACCAATGCAAGTGAATGGTGGCCAGAACTTTGAAGCTCCAAAAAGCACACAAAGGTGGCATAAAAGTAATTCATACAACTCCAGTGATTTTCATAAGCAATATGATAGGTGTGGGTGAGAAACAGATACATATTTATAACTTTATAATATATAAAGTCATTTTTTTTTCTATTAATTCTCCTCCCTGCCCAGTGGGTGGCAATATGCACAAATAATTGAATCACCAAAAACTCAAGAAGAAGAATGTGAAAGTGGAGATTTATTAGTAAAAAAGGATTAAATATTGACCTGTTTCTCACCTACACAAATCATATCCCTTTTGAAGACAGATTGAACCAGCGTCATTTGAATTCCTTTAATGCTACCTTTATGTGCTTTCTGAGCTTTAAAGTTTTGGTACCATTCACTTGCATTCTAGTATAAACTAAAGGAGCTGAGATATTCTTCTAAAAATCTTTGTGAACAGCAGAAGAAGAAGAAAAATAAAAACACATCTTGGATGGCATGAGGGTGAGTAAATGATGGAAGAACTTTCAATTTTGGAAAAATTATTCCTATAAGGAGATGTTAGACAGAATGCTAAACTTAATCATAATTTACTTTCACTGCATGTTTTTTTCCCTCTCTATATTTTGAAAGGGATTGGTGACTGAGACTGTCAGTCCCTAACATTCTGTCTAACGTCCTCTGGGTTTTCAGATTTGGACGAATCTGTCAATTAGAAGAGAAGTTTGGAAACTTTTTTCTAGTATTATGGAGAAAAGCATGAACAATGTCACACAGTCCCAAGTTATGTATAATTTTTCATTATACAATGAAGCAAGATCATGCCTTCTGTCATTATTTCACAGCTTTTTACATCCTGCATGAATTTTGTTCAGTGAATTTGGTCCAGCATTGTCAGTGTCGAAAGAATTTAGATAATTAGTTCTGTACACTAAAGGTAAATTGCACCTTATTTCTGTGTTTGGAAGCTTGTTGTCCATAAGACAAAGCCACCCACATCTGTCTGTGCACGCACCAGCCTTGCACGTGCAGAAATGCTCACAATCACAATTGGCAGGGCAAAACATTTGCACTTAATGCAGACATTTACAAGGATTTATACAGCAGGCACTGGTATGTTGCAGCACTGATATAAAAATGCAAACTTAGAAACTGAGGTAATAAGAGCCCACAGTTACAGATTCACGCTGAAATTAAATGAGCATCACCATGACACAGACAAGCCCACATTGTCACAATTTCTAAAACTTACCTCACCATGGTTTCTTAAGTTGGAGCTGCAGTTTTAATCTTGAAATATATGCTTGTCTTGGTGTAAAATGAAGGCATTGTTTGGAGTGAAGAAATATTTGTTTTGCACGCCTGCTTCTGTAGTGTTGAACGCGACTCGAGTGAAAGCGTGCAGCTGTGAAGTTCCGCTGTCGTAAGTAAATAACGCATTTATTAACACTTATTAAATTAAAACCATTAATGTAACGACAGAAACGCAACCCATTGTAATGAAGTAAAAGTAAAAAATTTTCAGCAGAAATGAACTTAAGTGTGAAAAGTACCCACCATAAAACATACTCATAAAAGTAAATTTTTCCCAAAATGTTACTCAAGTAAATGTAACAGAGTAAATGTAGTGCATTACTACCCACCTCTGAAAGACACTACTGAACAAATGGAACAGAAATTGTGGAATCTCCAACAAAAGAAAATACGTGTGTAGTTACATGAACAAATGCTCAGTGAATACAACAGAAGTGGAAGAATCCCTCGAGGACTACGCATCCAGAAAGAACCAACAATCGGTTGAGGTGACCCTGAATTTTTCAAAAATGGTGTGAAATTCTCAATGATTGTTCAATGAACTTGATGCTTTTAGTTGTAGAATTTTCAAAGAAAGAAATTATGACTTTAACCAGCAGAATTGATGAATGTAAAATTGAACAAGCTTACGATATAAAGTACATAAATGATCTTCAAAGCAAAATTGTAGAAAAGCTCCACAAATTCAGAAACGAATTACTCAACATCAAGATTCAGAAATTCAAAAGGGACACCATGGACTACAAATACCACAAGGTATATACTGTACCTGGATAAAATCTAAGCAACATCAACAAGGACATAGTACATCAAGATTCATCAGCACTTCAGAATCGGATGATTCTTACACTACTTTATCTTCTACAACATCTTATCGGCCCAGAAGATGACATCGGGGAAAGGGGTCTCGGGAGGTAATTTCACCCAATAATTATCCTTCATAAGAACAAGAGAACATTGTGTTTAACTTGTCTGACAAGAGATTATTCCCTGAAAAAAATTAAGTATTGAGTAAAGGGTTATCTTTTGTATTACATGCTGTTACCAATCTATTAATGGTTAAAATTAAATTATTCACATTTTTCAAAAATGTTACTTTAATCCATTAGGCAATACAACACCAAATATGCAACCATTTAAACTAAAGAGTACTTTTATGCCAGTAACCAACAATCATTTGGTGAACACCTTTTGTAGATTAGTAGAAGACAATGTAGATAAATTGTTGCAGGAACCTCATGTCATAACACGCATAAACAAACTTTAACGAAGGCACAGAGGGAAGCCTTAAAAACACTCACTGATGATTCATTTGTTGCAATCCAATGAGCTGATAAAGGAGGTGGAATTGTTGTTATGAATTTTAATACATATATTGCTAAAATAAAAGGGATGTTAAAAGATGAGTTATTTTATTAAAAACTTCTATTCAATTCGACTGATTATTACAAAAAAACAAATTGATGGAATTTTACAAGTCGGTTTATAAAATAAATGGAGTAGTAAACAAGAATGGAAATATCTTGAATGGAAAGGAATTTAGTTTTTATATACATTAAACAGATTTCAAATCTGAGTACAACAGACTGGCTGGTGACACTTGATGTTACTCTTTACAACAATGTAACTCACTATGCAGGCTTAAAAGCATTGAATTTGTTTTGCATAGATCAAGATATCAAGGTACCTATAGAATTTATTGTGGATCTCATTAAGATAATTCTGACAAAAAACTAATTCCTATTCAAAGAAGATTTCTACCCTCAAATCCAAGGTATTGCGATGGGTACACCGCTAGCACCAAACTATGCTAAACTATTCATGGGTAAATTTGGACTAGACTGCTGTACATTTATCATAATAATCCTTTAAATTCATATATTAAATATTTGCCACGATACACTGATGATTGTTTTATGAAATGAACTGGTTCTGAACAAGAACTATAAGCATTTACCACATTCATTAAATCCAGAGTCTCTTCTATTAAGTTTACAATGGATAAGAGCCGTGAAACAATACATTTTTTAGATGTGCAGTTGACTAAGATGGATGAGTCGTTACATAAAACCATACGTTCGTTCTTTGATTTCGTATGAAATCTGGACCTTAAGGGTTCTTGTTAAAACATGGATCAGTATTCTTATTTGCATCAGTGATGTAAACTGTATGCATGTGTGCTTTATCTTTTCTTATGAGGTATATTATAAATGGTCCTTACACTGGTGATTTAATGAGTGTTGGAACTTTCTGTCTAGAGCATAATCTCAGCACTTACTGGTTTAGCATGGCAAAGTTTCATTTACACAGTTCTCTCTCTCCTCTGTTTCACTCTATTCCTCATATGTCTCTTTCTTCCAGAATCTTTCTTGCTTTGTTTGTTTTCTAGAGTGTTTCATTCTATACAGGTCAATTCCTCTATCTTGCACAAGCTTCATCTTCAGGTACATTCTCATTTTCAGATTCAACTTATTCCAGAAGTGACACTAATTCTCTAGACCTCTGATGACATCTACTCTTCTCCCAGCAGTTTTCAGATTTTAACCACAAAGAAAAGAAACAACATAAATGTGTGTATCTCATTCTTTATTATGACTATTTTAAAGAGTCTATTAAAGAGTCATAATGGGAATTATTAGGTTGTCTCTAAAACAATGTTAAACAAATCAGAAGTTATATATAGCTTCTTCAAATTAGCCACCCTTTACCAAGATTATAGCTCTGCACAGTATTCTGTGGTATCCACCTGAAATGCTTTTTAAATAGTAGCCTAATGAAAGAGTTTCCATGTATGTAACTTGTTGCTTCACTCTCAAGTACAACTCAAACAAACAAACAAACAATAATAAAACAATAAACAAATGAATAAATTAAATCTTAGATAAGTAAAAAAATTCCTAGACAGGCCGAATTATTTGTCTACAAATCTAGTATTTAAGCAAAAGCCAACCATCAAGCATCTATGCATGTAGACCATGATAAACTCAGTTAAACGTGTCCAAATTTAAACAAAATGATTTTCCACTTTCTCTTTGTTGCAGAGATCAGTTCCTTGATTTGTGCCATTTTCTGTTTAAAAAAGACAGATTTGTAAATTGTGTGAGTATAGTGACCATCTTCCAATGCGTTAAATTTTTTACTTTAACATTCTTTTACATTTTTGGGCTTTCATAAGGCATTAGAATCATATATAATCTACAAATAAAGTAAAAACAACATTCACATGTTTCTTCATGACTTGCCTCTATCTCTCCAAGCAAAGAAAGTTGAGCTTCTCATCACAGTCTCTGTTCTCCCACTGCTCTGTCTTTGTGTTGCGGGCTCCACAGCGGTATGGCTCAGGTGGGCATAAGGGTAGAATGTTGCTCTCAGTTTCCATCATTTCCATCAACCAGTGCCATTTTCCAGCAAGAAAGCGCAGGCCTGTCCACACACGGTCTGTCTGTGTATTTTTGGTCTCATTTTTAATCTGATTTAGTTGCCTCTCAGAGGCAAAATAGGCCAGATCAGTGTAGTGAGATCTACAGTACTGTAGAGCGTCCTCCCATGTCATATTCTCCTGCACCAGAATCAAGTTCTCATAACAGAAGAAAGGAAATCCTAATGAACATGGTACAGTCATAGAATAAAAAGTATTCGAACTATTAAAACACAATAAATGCGAATACCAAGAGTAATTCACAGCTGAAGTACTGGAGGAACCGTACTTTATTGATTTGCACAAGTCGTTGTTGCTGATCCAACTATTAGGGTATTTTCCTCCAGCAGCCTCTTCAAGCATCTTAAGTTCCTCATTACTAGTGATTTTAGAAAGATTTCTAAAAAATGCCTGGCAATATTTTTGAGCATCAGTGCAGTTCCTTGGAGTTTCCACATAAATATGAACACTAACTTTACCTATAGTCAGTCCATAAAGGACAAAAAGGAAAAGTCCAGTGAGAACCAACTTCATCTCTGCGGTTTTGTGCTGGTTGGTTTTGTGCTGGTCGAGAACTAAACAGTTTTTCTCACTGGGGTACTGAATGTAAAACATGCAAATAACAGCATTGTCAATTTTGTGTATTCAAAAAAAGTTGGGAACTCAGACATGTGATCATCTGAAAAGAATATTTGTTTATGATGTGTAGGTCTAATACCTTTGAAGGAAATATGTTTAAAAAATCTAGGAGGACATCTCTGTCACTAACATAAAAATATACCATATACTTGTACAGCAAACAATCCAGATAAAAAAAAAAGTACATATATTTAGATTGTGTTGTTGTGGATAAGTTATGCTAAACAAGGCTGATAAATACAATAATAGATAATTGTACAGAATCAAATTTTTGAAAATGACAATATTAGGCCATCTGCAGCTAAAGTACTTGTCTACTACAAATTGGTACACCACTTAAAAATATGAACTAACAAAAAAAACAAAAAAAAAAAAACCCACCATGGTAAATATTACAATGTTGGGATGGAACTCAAGCATGCAAATATTTCAATATTTTATTTTTTAAATATTTTGTGAACATTTAAGTAATTCCATTGAAATTAATAATTTAAAGCTGCACTACGTAAGATTTTTCAGGCATACACATATACACGCAATGCACAACACACACACAAACACACACACACACACACACACACACACACACACACACACACACATGTTGGTTTAGCTATCCTTATGAGGACCCTCCATAGACATAATGATTTTATTACTGTACAATCTATAGATTCTTTCCCCTAACCCTAACCCTACCTCTAAACCTAACCCTCACATAAACCTTTTTGCATTTTTACATTTTCAAAAAACATCATTTAATATGCCATTTCCCTTGTGAGGACCGCTGGCTGGTCACACACACACACACACACACACACACACACACACACACACACACACACACACACACAGCACGACTCCAAAAAGAACCAGGTACGAGAAGCAAACATCCTGGTTACTTTCCCTGATGGGAGGAGTTTCTACAGAGTATGGCGACCGGGGGAAGAGGGGCCTCTGCCCAAGGAAGATGGAGTTTTCCGACAGGGAAACGATTTTGCGGAAAATATCACATGGGGTCGCCTTCGGGGAACCAGCACATGTGGAGCACCTACCTCAGTACAGGGGATCATTAGCGCATGTACTGGGCTGGTCAGCGAGTTTCTCTGCAAACTCAGCTGCCAGGGGGCTAAGGAGGAATGTCATCCAGGGATCACAATCTGTGAACACGACTGGGAGTCAAGAGCGCAAGTCTTCACCTCAAGGAAGGGGAAAGGTGCTATGCGCAAGTGGTACACCCGGCCAGCTGTCCCGGAACTTACCTGCTCATGCCTGCCAATACACGGGACGAGACCGGCTCAACCCGGAGATTGGAGAACCTCGCAAAGGTGTTGGGTGTTACCCAGGCCGCTGCTCTGCAGATGTCTGCCAAAGAGGCGCCACAGGCCAGGGCTCAAGAGGCCGCCACACTACTGGTAGAGTGGGCTCGTAACCCCAGAGGGGGTGGCCCGTCCTGAGCCTGATATGCCATCGCGATGGCGTCAATGACCCAGTGGGCAATCCTCTGTTTGGAGACAGCGCTTCTTTTCCACTGTCCACCAAAACAGACAAAGAGCTGCTCGGAGCTTCTAAGGCTCTGTGTGCAATCCAAATTGATGCGTAAAGCTTGCAATGGACTCAGCAACGCCAAGGCTGGGTCTGCCTCCTCCTAGGGCAGCGCTTGCTGGTTCACCACCTGATCCCTAAAAGGGGCTTGTGGGAACCTTGGGCCTGGTTGGGGTCTCAGGATCATGTGAGAGTAACCCGGATCGAACTCCAGGCACGATTCGCTGACAGAGAATGCCTGCAGGTCCCTTACCCTTTTGATGGAAGTGAGTGCAGTCAGGAAGGCAGTCTTTAAAGAGAGTGCCTTAAGCTCAGCTGACTCCAAGGACTCAAAGGGAGCTCCCTGTAGACCCAAAAGGACTAAAGAGAGGTCCCACGAGGGGACAAGGCACGGTCTGGAGGGATTCAACCTCCTAGCACCTCTCAGGAACCTTATGATCAAGTCATGTTTCCCAAGTAATTACCATTTACTGCATTGTGATGAGCCAAAATAGTGGCTACATACACCTTCAAGGTGGAGGGGGACAGCCACCCCTCCAGCCTCTCCTGCAGGAAGTAAAGCACCGATCCGACTGCACATCTCTGGGGGTCTTCGCATCGTGTAGAACACCACTTAGCGAACAGACGACACTTCAAGGCATACAGGCGCCTCGTCAGGGCATACCAAAGCGGGCAATGGGAGGATTACCGGGAAGCAAACAGGTCTACCTGTGCTTTACCGAATCGACTCCAAATCAGCTGGACCACCTGAGGGTGGAGTCTCCCTTCTCCCCTGAGGGTAACCTGACGTGACAGCGCGTCCGCTGCGGTTTTGAGGGCACCCGGGATGTGAGTGTCTCGTAGCGACTTGAGGCGCTGCTGACTCCAGAGGAGGAGACAGCGGGCGAGTTGTGACATGCAATTGGAGCGTAGACCACCTTGACGGTTAATGTACACTACCGTCACTGTGTTGTCCATCCAGACCAACATGTGCTTGCACTGGATCAACGGCCAGAAACTCTGCAGGGTGAGCAGTACTGCCAACAACTCTAGGCAGTTTATATGCTAATGCAGCCACGGGCCAGTCCAGGAGCCGGTGGCTGTGTGCTCGTTGCATCCGGTGCCCCATCCCGTCTTGGAGGCATCTGTTGAAACCACGACACACCTGGAGACCTGATCTAGGGGAACCCCTGCCCGTAGAAATGCAAGGTCATTCCAAGGGCTGAAGAGGCAGTGACAGATCGGCGTGATGGTCACGTGATGTGTCCCGCAGCGCCATGCCCATCATGGGACTCAAGTCTGAAGCCACTGCTGAAGTGGTCTCATATGCATCAACTCGAGCGGTGTGGCCACCGCTGAGGATGCTATATGCCCCAGGAGCCTCTGAAAAAGTTTCAGTGGAACCGCTGTCCTCCGTCTGAACGCCTTCAGACAGTTCAGCACCGACTGCGCACTCTCATTCGTGAGGCGCACTGTCATCAAGACTGAGTCCAACTCCAAACCGACGCTCTGATCCGGGTAGAGCTTGCTCTTTTCCCAGTTGACCCGAAGCCCCAGTCAGCTGAGGTGCCGGAGCACAAGGTCCCAGTGTGCACACAGCAACTCTCGAGAGTGAGCTAGGATTAGCCAATTGTCGAGATAGTTGAGGATTTGGACACCCACTTCCCTTAGCGGGCCTTCGTGAAGATGCAAGGGGACAAGGACAGGCTGAAAGGGAAGACCTTGTACTGGTACACCTGGCCTTCAAAGGCAAACCGCAGGAAGGGTCTGTGTTGAGGTAAGACCAAGATGTGGCAGTACGCGTCCTTCAGGTCTACCGCCGCAAACCAATCTTGATGCCGGATGCTCGTTAAAGTCCGCTGAACCTGGGTGGGCGCCTGGTGAACTGAATTGTGTTGCCGAGTCGGACGGTCCGGGTCAGCCATTGCGACGGATTGGAAAGTGTGA
The DNA here is from genome assembly GCF_019703515.2 of Myxocyprinus asiaticus. Taxonomy (NCBI): domain Eukaryota; kingdom Metazoa; phylum Chordata; class Actinopteri; order Cypriniformes; family Catostomidae; genus Myxocyprinus; species Myxocyprinus asiaticus. Next base: position 20,908,671 of record NC_059350.1, read on the forward strand.
GCCATGTGCCCAAACTCCGGGCGAGGGGGACCAAGGGAATGATCATGTCGGACGTACCGGCGGGTGGGGCCTCGCGGCGGGGTGGAGCTCGAGGTGCCATGTCGAGGGGACTCGAGCCCCATGGCCGTGCTGAGTCCAGGGACATCAAAGCACTTACCTGGCTCCTGCCACCCACTATAAGATTGGCCGAGGAGGGGGGAGGAGGAATCTCATCCCTGTAGTCCACTGGAACCAATCCCGTGTGGGCGTGTTTGTGCCACAACTGGGTGCACAGGGGCAAGGGATCCTGCCAAACCTGCCAAAATGGGACGGTGGACAGTGGTCATGACGATGGCCATGCGCACCGGATATATGACCCAGGAGACGAGGGAACCATTCTTTTGTCAGGCTTTTGGGTGCCGCAGCCTCCTGGGCATGCGGCGACAAAAGATTCTCTTCATGGCCCTCCACCGGGGGATGGAGTGGTCTGTTGACCAGCCCCAGAGAAGTGGGTCTCTTTGCCCCGGGGGCGCTGTCGCCTGTCTCGGGGGCGCTTCGAAGCCTTCCATGGGTTCTTAGCGGCCAGCCGCGAGACGGGTGGCATCTGCTTCCTGCAGAGGGCTCCACGCTGGAGCCGGGCCATGGGGGCGGGCTGCGGCAGAGCTGGTTTTGTTGCTGTAGGAGGACACCCTTGGCGACGAGCAGACAGAGTGCGGGGTCTTAAGCCGCGCCAGGGCAGGATATGTTGTAAGGCCTCTGTCTGCTTCTTCACTGCTGAGAACTGCTGGGCAAAGTCCTCAACGGCGTCGCCAAATAGGCCAACCTGGGAAATGGGGGCGTCAAGGAACTGTGTCTTGTCCGCCTCTCCCATCTCAACCAAGTTGAGCCAAAGGTGGCGCTCCTGGACCACCAACATGGACATCGCCTACCCGAGAGACCGCGCCGTGACCTTCATCACCCGGAGAGTGAGGTTGTCGCCAAGCGTAGTTCCTGCATCAATCCCTGGTCAGAACTACCCTCGTGCAGTTCTTTTAGTGCCTTGGCTTGGTGTACTTGCAGGAGAGCCATGGCTTGCAGGGCAGAGGCGGCTTGTCCAACGGCACCGCAGGCCACAGTCGTCAGGGATGACATAAACCTACAGGCCCTGGATGGGAGCTTCCAACACAAGTGCACCGCGAGTACTTATCCACCTGGGGGATCACCAAATACCCCCTGGTCACTCCACCATCGAGGGTAGTGAGAGCGGGGGATCTGAAAGACCGGGACTGGGCAGTAAAAGGTGCCTCCCACGATTTTGTCAGCTCCTCATGCACTTCCGGGAAGAAAGGAACAGGGGCAGCGCGTGGCCTTGGGTGGCGCCATGAGCCCAGGAACCAATCGTCGAGCCGCCAGGGTTCAGGGGAGAGTGGAGGGTTCCACTCTAGCCCGACGCTCGCGGCTGTCCGGGAAAGCATGTACGTCATTTCCACGTCAGCGTGGTACTGGGCAACCGTTCCAGAAGGAGGAATCCCAGCCGAAGCCTCTGCGTCAGACTGGACGAGCCCGCTCTCCGATGCTGTGCTCGATAACTCATCATCTTCCTGAGCTCCGAACGAGAAGTGAAACTCGCGCTGAGACGAGCCGGCGGTGTCGTGCGAGAGCCCGATCAGGGCAGACGAGTGTGCTGGGGAATGGGAGGTCCGTAGGGGGATACCCAGCGGAGGTGGTCCCATTGATGTCCCCAAATCGCTCCCAGTGCTAACCCGTAGGTAAAAGGACTGGTGCAGGAAGCCGCGATTGCAAAGTTGCCATGGTCATGTTCTCCCAATGAGGACATGCCTCATCCACGAACGATGTCTCTGCGTGGGCAGTGCCCAGACACGTAAGACAGTGATCGTGACCGTCAGAAGCGGAGAGATAACGACCGCAACCAGGAATAACACACAAACGGAAAGGCATCTTTAAAAAGATGTTCCATGTGTGCGCTGCTCTTTTTGTGAATGAAAATATACTCTTTTAGAATATTCTCTCTTATTTTCTCTCTGCCAAAGCACCCAGGGGCATTCTCTGCACTCCACGGGTGCAGAGGGGGAGAAGCCGCTGAAATGCACCGTAAATCCAGCAGTTATGAGGTGCGTCTTTGGAGGGAATTTAATTCAGTGCACTGAATACAACCGCTTGGCTCCGATGAGAAAATCTGAATGAGTGGTTGCATACCAGCTCCTTTCATACCCGTATGTCCGGGGGAGTGGCATGCACATTACACTCCCACTTTCATTCCACTTTTTTCAAAAACGCAGAGGTGTTTGGGGCTCCCGAGAGTGACCCCTAGTGTCACTACATTGACACAACGTCGAGTGAGTGACAGATAGGGAACAATAGGTGCACACGTCAACAACACTGGCATGTTTCTTTTGTCTGGTTATATTGCCTAAGCCAGGGCTCTTCAGCTACTTTCTTGCGGGGCCAGATTATCCAGATGAAAACTTGGTGGGGTCCAACATTTTTCCGGATTAATTTTAGCTAACACGTTCATTGCATGTTGCTTAAAAAACACCCTTAATACTGTGCATTTATTCATATTAAAATAGTCACAGGGTATACAGTATATTGAATTATAATTTTTTAATGTCTGGCCATAAATTCCTTCATAAGATCTGGCTGAAGAACAAACATGACTTATAACTAACAAATAATAATAACTTTAGAAAAAAAAAAAAAAATCCCCATAATAATCATTTTCAAATTTTAGGGCTATCGTTTACAAATTATTAAAACTGAGGAGAGACATTTAGACCTGTTAAAGCCCTCTCACAATATCAACCTACGTCATGTTTACTTAAGAATGCATTTAAATTTAATTTTATGTTTATTCTTCCATTTTCTCTATAAAGTATAATCCTATTCAGTGTGGAAAAAATTAGTTCTGCAAATATTGTGAATTTGCACACAATAGCTAGTGCAGGAGCCAGATTTTTGTGCAGATAATCATTAGCAATAGAAGAACAAACTGAGTTGATGCTGTTCGTGATTGAGAGGGCTGACTCACAGCTGTATAGAACCAAATATAATCAGATATTTGCAGCTTCAGTTTCACATTATCATTTTTTTCCAAAGATGAGACACAATTGTTTGACTCTTCAAGAAGATTCAAAAGAGAATGTGCATATGTGCTGACAACATTTCTGATAATTTTACATCTGTAGATTTGACCGCACTCCACACAACCAAACAATTTTATATAAATACATTTGATTGAAAAAGACACTATCAAATGCTCACCTAAACAGTGCGATCCATCTTTAGCAAAGCAGTGTAACTAAACTATCGTCAGAAAAGCTTAAACGTGTGCTCCAGTCCACACAACTGATGACGGCTGAATGCTGTTGCACGTGCGAATAAGCTTTGTTAAACTCACCGCTGATTGCTGAGGCTCGCGCCTATGAATGCTCAGTTTTGCACAGAGAGCACTCTGGTATTTCAGATGGCGAGACAATTTGATCAAAAATCAGTCAGCGGGCCAGACAAAGATGATTGGCCGGCCGGATTTGGCCCACGGGCCGCCAGTTGACAATCACACAGATTACTAGCAAAGATGTGGTTGGCTACATTTGTATCATGTCAAAGTCTTTCCATGCAAAAGTGGATGATAAAATGCAAGCAGACTGACATTTCATTGGACTGCATTCTTCTATCATAGTTTTGTGCAACACACCCTAGAATCAAACAACAGAAAGAAAACTCACATTTAATTATAAAAGTAACCTTTTCCAATTCTTACAAGTAGCATTCACTTTATAAATGCATTGCTGTAAACCACGTCAAAGGGGTAATGGGTACAACTGTTGTCATCTATGACTTTTGGGTCATTCAAGGTTAATTCAAACACATAAGCTAAGGTTTGTTTAACAAACAAAGAGTAGTGAGATTGCACTGAACAAAATATTTTTGTAAAACAATTGCTCTGTAAATTGCTCAAAACATCACAAAAGAAATGTTCCTGTTGTTTGCATCTATTTCAGTGTACAAAGTAATTCCACAACCATAGTCCCATTTAAATAAGATAATACTTGATTTGCCTTTGTGCACATTTGCATTTGTTTAATTATTGCCAGGTCCAAAAGCCATGAATGCAAAATCTTGTTTAAAGCTTAATTTTGTATTTTGAAAATTTTAAAGCAAAAAAGAAAAAGTAGAATGAATTTAAGATTCGGCATCATTTCTAGGTCTCTAATCAAATGTATGAAAATGTTTGACATTGACCATATTAACAAGGTCAGATTGCCATAGTTCTCAGCTGGTTTTGCTTCAGGACCCAGATTTTACATTGGACATACTAAAATATTTACAGTAATTGTACAAAAGTAAACAAAGATGTCCTTGAAACAAAAACTATTACTATACAAACTAGTATTACTATTAACATGACCTGCACAGGCCCAGCAATATGAAAAAGTATAGGCTGAATTGGAAAAGTGTCAGTTTTGTAAATTGTCCTTGATCCTATCAGAAAAGATCTGCAACCCATTTCTGGGTCATGAACCACCAGTTGAGAACCACATAAGATGCTCTTTAGAATGTTCTCAAATCATGCTGGAAGGACACTGACCTGTAGAGTCCACGCCAGCTCGAGTGCACGATGTTATTAAAGTTTTTTTTTATTTTTTTATTTATTAACTTCACTTGTGTAGATTCTCTGATGTGTTATGTTCTCCAGATAAGCTTAAAACACTAAAATGTTCCTTTGTAATAAGAACTGCTAAACCAAAACATTTGAGAAATGGTGGTGCATGACTGGCAAATCCACACTGAAGCTTAGCCAGGTTTGTCTGGGAAAAATAAATAAATAACCAAAACATATGGACACCCTCTTGATGCACATTTCCCCCAAATAAATGCCCTGTAGTTTCATAATTTGTCTGACAAATCATATGTTTTTAAAATCATTATTTCCAGTAGACAACTTGTTTGAGTTTCCATCTTCTTTAAATAAACAAAAATGCAAGATGCTGTAGTAACAGTAACTTGATGATGTTGTAGGATTTGCATGTTCTGTGTCAGCACCACGAGGCCTGTCTCACAAAATAGGTTTGAGTGGCTACCTGCACTGGCAATTTTAAGTTTAGTTTGAGAAAACCCTGGTTATTTGTTATAAAAAAGGTGGACTTGTTTTTACCAATGTATATGGTTACATGGCCAACTTGCGCCTGGACAGGTTTTGCACACACATTGCAGAAAACATCCTGGTTACCTGCATAACCTCCATTCCCTGATGGAGGGAACGAGACGTTGTGTCAATGTAGTGACACAAGGGGTCACTCTTGGAAGCCCCAGACACCTGTGGTCTTTGATAAAAGGCCAATGAAAATTGGCAAGTGGTATTTGCATACCACTCCCCCAGACATTTGGGTATAAAAGGAGCTGGTATGCAACCACTCATTCAGGTTTTATGCTGAGGAGCCGAGACAAGTCCCCGGCCATTTCAGCGGGTAGTTCAGCGTTGTGGCAGGAGGGACACAACGTCTCGTTCCCTCCATCAGGGAACGGAGGTTATGCAAGTAACCAGGACTTTCCCTATCTGTCACTCACTCGACGTTGTATCGATGTAGTGACACTAGGGGTCCCTATATGAAACACCGCAACTGGCTGAACTGTGTTACGTGAACTGGCGGTGTGTGATGGGCAGACCACTGTGTGCCTCGTAGCCAGCGCACCAGGTCAACACGTAACCTCCCCCAACACTGTTATGAGTGTCGAACGGCACTTTGGTGACAAGTTGACTACCCAAAAGATAGAGACGGGCTAGCCCAGTCACTTTTTTCTCTCTCCCCCAAAAAAGGGGGATTAACCGACTTGGCCGACCAGGTCTAGTCGGGGGGGGGGTGGTGTCCCTCCCAAGGGGAAGACACCACGGAGACCACACCCCACCCAGAGGGGAGGGGGGGTATTTAAATGGAAATACATCACATGGTCTTGCCGAGCTATGTCAGAAGTATGCCATGTGGAGAAGTCCCATGGTAGGTCCTACCATACAAGGGAGGAGTTACTACAAGCATGGTGACTGGGGCAGAGGGCCTCTGCCCAAGGAAGACGCAGTTTGCCAACATGGAAACGATTTAGCGGAAGATAAACGTCACATTGGGTTACCTACGGGGACCGCCACATGCGAAGCACATACCCCAGTACAGGGCTTTAGTTAGCATGTGTACTGGGCCGGGAGAGTGTCTCTCCGCAAACTCGTCTGCCACAGGACTCGGAGGAAATCAACCAGGGAACACAGTTTGTGAACACTACTGGGAGTTAATGGTGCATGTTTTCAGCTCAGGGGAGGTGAAAGGCACTATGCGCAAGTGATACACCCGGTTGGCTGTCCCGGACTTACCTGCTTGTGCGTGCCACTACACTGGACGAAACCGGTTCCACCCAGAGATTGTAGAACCTCGCAAAGGTATTGGGTGTTGCCCAGCCCGCTGCTCTGCAAATGTCTGTTAGAGAGGCGCCACTGGTCAAAGCCCAGGAGGCCGCTACACCCCTGGTAGAATGGGCCCGAAGCCCTACCAGGGGCGGCACGTCCTGGGCGTAATATGCCATAGTTATGGCATCAATGAGCCAGTGGGTGATCCTCTGCTAGGAGACAGCGCTTCCTTTCCGCTGTCCACAAAAGCAGACAAAGAGCTGCTCAGAGACTCTAAAGCTCTGCGTGCGATCCAAATAGATGTGTAAAGCGCACACCAGACACAGCAATGTTAGGGCTGGGTCTGCCTCTTCCTGGGGAAGCACTTGCAGGTTCACCACCTGGTCCCTAAAAGGGTTCGTGGGAACCTTGGGCACATAGCCCGGTTGGGGTCTCAGGATCACATGAGAATAGCCCGGACTGAACTCCAGGCATGTTTCGCTGACAGAGAGCACTTGCAGGTCTCCTACCCTCTTGATGAAAGTGAGCGCAGTCAGGAGGGCAGTCTTCAAGGAGAGTGCCTTAAGCTCAGCTGACTGCAAAGGCTCAAAGGGGGCTCTCTGTAGACCCTGAAGAACTACAGCAAGGTTCCATGAGGGAACAAGGCACGGCCTGAAGGGATTCAGCCTCCTGGCGCCTCTCAGGAACCTGATGGTCAGGTCGTGCTTCCCTAAGGACTTACCGTCCACTGTGTCTTGGTGTGCTGCTATAGGGGCTACATACATCTTCAAGGTGGAAGGGGACAGCTGCCCTTCCAACCCCTCCTGCAGGAAGGAAAGCACCGATCTGACTGCATATCTCTGGGGGTCTTCGCTTCGGGAAGAACACCACTTAGCGAACAGATGCCACTTCAAGGCATACAGGTGCCTCGTAGAGGGGGCCCTAGCATGAGTGATTGTGTCTACCACCGCAGGTGGTAGGCCACTTAAGTCTTCTGCATCCCATCCAGGGGCCAGACATGGAGATTCCAGAGGTCTGATCGTGGGTGCCAGATGGTGCCCCATCCCTGAGAAAGAAGGTCCTTCCTCAGGGGAAATCGCCCTTGGGCTGTTGCGAGGAGCATGAGGTCCGAGAACCACGTCTGGGTGGGCCAGTAGGATGCTAGCAGGATGACCTGCTCCTCATCCTCCCTGACTTTGCACAGGGTCTGTGCTAGTAGGCTCACTGGGGGAAATGCATATTTGCATAGTCCAGGGGGCCAGCTGTGTGCCAGCGTGTCTATACTGAGAGGTGCCTCGGTCAGGGCGTACAAGAGCGGGCAGTGGGAGGATTCCTGGGAAGCGAACAGGTCTACCTGTGCCTGCCAGAATCAATTCCAAATCAGCTGGACCACCTGAGGGTGGAGTCTCCACTCTCCCCTGAGGGTAACCTGTCATGACAGGGCGTCTGCTGCAGTGTTGAGGTCGCCCTTGAAGCACTTACCTGGCTCCTTGTGACCACCCCCGGAACAGCCTGGGACGGGGGAGGAAGAGGCCTGTCCTCGTGACCCATGGAGACCGTCACATCGGGGTGGATTTGGATTTGCCATAGCTGGGTACGCAGGGGAGGGGAGACTGCCGCTGGAGCGCCAAACCTGCTGAAATGGAATGGTGGACGGTGGTCGTGATGATGGTATGATGACGGATATGTGACCCAGGGAACAAGGAAACCACTCTTTTGCTGAACTCTTGGGTACCGCAGCCACTTGGGCATGCAGCGAAATTAAATGAAATGTAACAAAAGATTCTCCTCCACGGGGAGATGGAGTGGTCTGCTTACCAGCTCCAGAGCAGCGGGTTTCCTCGTCCCTGGAACGCCCATCTCAGGGGCGCTTCGAAGCCTTTCTCGGGTTCTTGGTGGCCGGCCGTGAGACGGGTGGCGTCTGCTTCCTGCGGTGGGCTCCACGCTGGGGCTGGGCTGTGGGGGCGGTCTGCGGCAGAGCCAGTGCAGTCACCACAGGAGGACGCCCTTGGCGACTAGCAGACGGGTTGCGGGATCTTGAGCCGCGCCGGGGCAGGATGTGTCAGATAGCTTATGTCTGCTGCTTCACCGCCGAGAACTGCTGGGCAAAGTCCTTGATGGTGTCGCCGAACAGGCCAACCTAGGAAATGGGGGCGCCAAGGAACCGTGCCTTGTCGGCCTCTCCCATCTCGACCAGGTTGAGTCAAAGGTGGTGCTCCTGGACCACCAAGGTGGACATTCGTCACCCGGAGGGCAATGTCGGTTGCCGATTGCAGCTCCTGCATCAATCCCATGGTGGAACTACCCTCATACAGTTCCTTTAGTGCCTTGGCTTGGTGGACTTGTAGGAGGTCCATGGCGTGCAGGGCAGAGGTGGCTTGTCCAGCGGCACCGCGGCACAGGCCTTGGACGGGAGCTTTGGGCGCCCGCGCCAGGTGGCGGCACTCTGCGGGCATAGGTGCACCACGAGCGCCTTATCCACCGGGGAGATTGCCGAATAGCCCTTGGCCACCCCACCACTGAGGGTAGTGAGGGCGAGGGAGCTGAAAGATTGGGACCTGGCAGTAAAAGGTGCCTCCCATGACCTTTTCAGCTCCCACGACCTTTTCACTCCGTTATATTTCAAAGAGAAGTGTTTTGGTTTGTTTTGCATACACCTGTGTCAAAGGCATCTGCTTCCTGCAGTGGGCTCCACGCCAGGGCCGGGCCGAAGGTGCGCCCGGGAAACATGTCCATCTTCTCTGCATCAGCCTGTGACTGGGCAATCGTCCCCGAAGGGGGGAGCCCAGCTGAGGCTTCTACATCTGACTGGACAAGCCCGCTCTCCGATGCTGCGCTCAAAAGCTCATCAGCTTCGTGGGCTCCGAACAAGAGATCGAACTCACTGTGAGACGAGCCGGCGGACTCATCCGGAAGCCCGATCGGGTCAGACGAGCGTGCTGGGGAATGGGATGTCCGCGGGGGGATACCCACGGACATCCCATTGGGGTCCCATTGGGGTCCCCAAATCGCCCCCAGTGCTAGCCGCACTGGCCTCAAACCCGTAGGTAGAAGGACAGAGGCGGGGAGCCGCTGGAGCGGCTTGCTTTTTTACGAAAGCAAGCCGCGACTGCAACGTTGCCATGGTCATTTTCTCGCAGTGAGTACATGATCCATCCACGAATGCTGTCTCCACGTCGGTCATGCCCAGACACCAAAGACAGTGATCGTGACCATCAGAAGTTGAGAAGTAATGACCGCAACCAGGAATAACACACAATCGGAAAGGCATCTTTAAAAAGATGCATCTTTAAAAAGACGTTCCGTGTGTGCCTCTCTTTTAGAGAAATATACTCTTTCAGGAAAATATACTCTCTTTTTTCTGCTGAAGTGCCCAGGGGCGTTCTCTGCAGTGCACCAGTGCAGAGAGGGTAAAAGCCGCTGAAATGCACTGTCAGATCCAGCAGAGGTGAATGAACAGTTGTGGGAATTCAGCTCAGTGTGTATGACCGTTCAGCTCCGAAGAGAAAATCTGAATGAGTGGTTGCATACCAGCTCCTTTTATACCCGTATGTCTGGGGGAGTATCATGCAAATACCACTCACCAATTTTCTTTGGCCTTTTATCAAAGACCAGAGGTGTCTTGGGCTCCCATGAGTGACCCCTAGTGTCACTACATTGACACAACGTCGAGTGAGTGACAGATAGGGAACCCTGCATAGGCAGCTTCAAGCTGCCCAGCTAAGAGTGGAGTCAGATCAGGTAAGTTAAGCTGAAACGCACAGCACAGCATCTGACATAGAAGAGGGCCCCCTCTTTTGAGCTACACGTAGTAATGTGCCCCTGAGAAACCCAGGGACACACACTAGGAGCCGAGCTGCCCCTAGTGGTACAGTCTCTGACTTCGTCCTCCAAGACACCTTTCAAACTCCTCCAGCGGCCCGCTGGTTGGATGCAGGTGCCCCTCCTTACAGTTGCCCCCCTCAGTCAGTTTTCAGTCACGCCACCGTGCATTTCAGACTGACTGATTCCACACCATGGAGGGAGGGAAATGACTTCCAAGCCCAGAGTGGTGTAAGCGGCTCAAAGATCCCATTAGTCAGGGAGCTGTACGCAACCCGGGGTCCATCCCCGCACATCAACTGAAGTTGTCCTCATAGCTATAGTGATCCGAGTGACTATGGTGTTTCGGATGACTCGGACGACCCGTGGTCATACTGACACCAAAGCTTGCACATCCGACATCTCGAGTCCCTCGCAGGGGACGTAGAGCACTTTGACTCAAGTAATCAAGATTCAAACATCAACAATTATCTCAGAGAAATTGAGCACTGCCTGGTTAACTTGCCTTACACTTCGTCGTGTGAAAAACTCAAACTCATATGGAAGACCACTGTAAGGAGTGTCCATGTGTTCATGGAAATACTATCGACTGGTACCCGAAACCGCTACTCAGCTCTGCGTAAAGCCCTAGTATTCGCTGTATATCGACGAGGCCTCTGCTACCATAGGTGCTTTCGCCATCATCCAGAAGAGGCACGAGCCTCCTCGTGAGTATTACAGACGCCTGAGAACCGCGTACTTCCAAGGAAGTAACGAACCAGGTCTGGAGGAGGAATAAGCTTTCAAGTCTCTTTTCCTTCACAACCTCCAACGAATGTGTGCGATATGACGTCACGATGCACTGCAGAACGGGCAACCCCACCATGCAGGAAATCAGAAGGTACACGCAACTGGCATGGGAGACACGCGTGCGCCCTGCCCGAGGGCACTAAGGCGACGCCAGAGTCCTGGGGATCCAAACCTCAGAATATGCAGACCTAGCGCTTGAAGGCAATGAAATGCCTCGCGTTAAGGTGAATGCTAGAACAAGACCCCAGAGATGCCAATCACCCGCAAGTAGGGTAGGCAACAGAACCAGGGGGGTGATGACCAGACACACCCCCAGGGTCACGGCAGGCCAAAATGACAAAACGTTCGCCAGACGAAAGGAAAGGCACGGTTCCAACGATAACCCAAACAAGAAGGTGGGTGGGTAGAAAAGGTTTCAAATCCCCTCAGAGAACAAGATTTGAGAAAGAAATTGAGGATATAAGGAGATGCTTGACTGAGTTAGTAACGAAGCTTGACGTGCTCCGTCGTTCACCAGATCCGCCGAACTCCTCAAAGGAACACGGTGCTGAAACTCCATCAGTATGACTAGACGATGTACCCCCTCCCGTTAATGCCAAAGTTTACTTTTTAGGTTGGGAAAATGGGAACAGGATCCAAGTTACTCCCCAAAACAGTCACTCCTAACATTCCACACCCTGCTTTTCTGACCTTCTTGGGCGATCTGTTCCGTAAGGTCAACGCCTGACACATGGGTGCATCAGATCCCACGCACTACCCAACACTGGTTCTGAAATAGTCTAATGGGTTCCAACACCTTCACAGAGGTGGCTAGAGCAAAGCTCTCCCTTGGCAAACCGTTATAGACAAAGATCTGCAACGTAAGCATCACAAGCTACAAGCAAGATAGGTCGTCTATCACAAAACGGGCCTGGATTGACACCTTTCAAGGGATGATGCTAATAGACCCTGTTTACATTTGTCCCATTAATACGGAACCACTGTTAATTGGCCAGGACCTACTGAACTGACTGGCTCTGCTCATTGACTGCCATCGTGGACACATGGGCTTAGGTTGACATACCTAGACCACTTGGTCCAGAAAACAATTCGCCAGCTTCAGATGGACAAGTCGCCATCATCCAAAAATCCAAAAAGAACAATTACAGGGCCTGAATAAAACCCTTCAGGGTACTATAGTCACTGTAAATTTGCACTCCGCTCTTATCACTAACACATTGCACGCTTTAGGGACTTTGTCAGAGAAGACAACTTATGTGCGTATGGTTAGAGATCTAATGCAGGACCTCATCAGGGAAATTAGCTCCTCAGTCAACAGTCTGAGTGCTGGAAGGATTCCAGCTTACCTGGTCTCCCTAGACCTTGTTGAACAAATCCTTAGATCTGCTACTCTCTCCACTGTGCAACCTTCACAGATACACCTGGCATATAGTCTTGGCAGTGAAATTCCAATCCATGTAAATCCTCAGAACCTTGCAATAGGATTTATCCTCAATCTACCATCATAGAAAGGCAGAATATATACAGACTAAAGTCCATATTTAATGTTGGTTTTCAGAGAGGTAACGCACATATTCACCTCAAAACACCACCAACACTCGCCTACCATAATGAGGACCCCTCGCTCTATCTTATCCCTAACCTACATATGTGTACCAAGACAAAGGACATTCGTTGGGTTTGTCCAAACACAACCCTTTGTTAGAGAGTTACATGGTGGCTTCTGCCGCCTTTATGAAGAATCACTCTCAAAGTCTTAAGGTTTTGATGCCAGAAGATACTCTTTATTATCAGAGATAGCACAGCCGAGTCAGTCTGCAGAGTAAGTAACTCTCTGTATTCAAACATACCTATATACACATTCACCTAGGGCATGACCAGTACACCCCATACATTTTGTTCTGTGTCTTCAGACTGTTAGAGAACATGAAACTATTTGAGAGGCCCCTCTCCATCTCTCTACGGGGTCTTATCTTATATTTCCTCTAGTGTCAAAACATGAGACTCAAGATTACCTTATATGAGTACCATATGTGATCACATATTCCATTCTGAGGGGCCTCCTTTACACAGGCTTCTACACACACACAGTAAAATCCATGCTTGACCATCAGAAATAATTGTAGACAAAAATGGCTATATTTACATTGATTATACTTGATTAATTTATATTTAACTTGATAAAAAATATTCCACATTTCCCCCCTCTGAGACTTACATAAGTCTCAGCTTCACTGTCTTTATCCAGAGTGCAGTTTCATAATTCAGTCGCCTCAGTTATGCTATCTAGTGACTAAGTTAAATCACACAGCTTCATTACCAATGACCAGATTATGCAACTGCACTCCGGTGGAGATTACAGAACCAAACGTCTCCATTCAGTTTTGATTAAGAATGGAGTAAAAGATTCTGTTCTCTTATTCATTCAATAAATGCAACATATAAGCATGCTATAAGCATGAGCGTGCAATTGGTTCAGCCTTGCTTGTGTTTGTCATAGTTTAGTAGAGTATATCATACATAAAACAAAATATTCATCCTAATCAAGAGTTATTTTTTTGTAGTGTACATATCTTCAACCCAGATACTTTGCGCATCGTAGAGGGTCACCCTTTGGGGAGAGGTTAGGCTAGCACTTACACCCAGGGTGTGGCTCATCTTTATTCATCTTCTTCGTCTTCATTTGAGGTACTTGAATTCCCATCCAATGTTTGTGAATCCCAATTTGGTTTATAAAGCCAATTCTGGTAATGTACACTTTGGTTACCCTCTAATATCACTTTCCCATTAATTTGACATCTTAGCATTTCCATTAGCTTAACTGTGGCTTTGATAACTAGTGACCTCAATAAAGGAAGTACACAACAAAACAATAGCCCTCCTATCATTATTGCAATTCCCAAAAACATTCCCAATTTATCAAACCATGCTCCCCATGCTCCTAACTTTAGATCCAAACCAATCCCACATTTGATTATCTCTTCCAGCATTTGCTTTAACTTCGGTTCTTAAGTTTTTTAATTTAATCATGACTTCACTAAATGTTCCTCCTGGAGCAGTATTATTTGGTATAAAAGTACAACATTGATCTCCAAACATAACACATACACCCCCTTTGTCTGCCAATAACCAATTAAGAGCCTGCCTATTTTGCCATGTCATCCTACTTGTTTCATGTACTTGTTTTCCTAATGCAGATAAAGCATCATCAGTGTAATTAATAAACCTTTGTTGATTATAGTAAATATAATTGATCCATTCTGTGTTTTTATTTTGTGTGATCCAAACGAATATTTATTCAAACCCTGCTTTGACTTCATCTCTAGCTTTAAATTCATTAGGTATATTCCTGGGTTGACCAAATTAATCTATATACAAATTAGGGTCTGTTTTATAAGCTCTCTTAGTTCTATTCTTATCTTCCTTTATGAATTGTCCTAATTCACTGTGCCATGTCAATTTCCTGGATCAGTCGTACTCTAACACATATTCCTTTCCATCCTAGTGGTAAGGAGGCCCTAAGTCTTTCTTTTCCACAGACCCCACCAAAAAAAAAAATCTGCCACCACCATTGCCTGATCCTCGTATAACTCTGTTGAAGGTAACGCTATAGTTTGATTTTCACATTCTTCTGGATATATTTTCATTCCCTTTCCTAATCCTTGTGCTTGAAGTACTGGGGCTTTTACAGGTACATTTGATCGCCAAGCATTTGTTTTGTCTAAGTACCAAACAGTAGCACATCTTCCCTTGAATTTTCCCATATCAAGAGTTCCTTCAGGCTTATTATAGCACTCATACTTTTGGCTATAATCTATGTTGTACCATTTTGGGATTTCTACCTTTCTTTCTTTTATTTTAATTTTTTCTTTTACATCCCAATATCTACACCAATCTCCCCAATGTGGTTTATTAAATTGCTCCTTAAGGATGGAATTACCCGCAAAAGCCAAACACTCAGCTAAGCAGTAGGGTCTAAAATACTTTTCTAGATGACAAAAGTTTCTATTAAATTCAGCACATTTTTGATAGTCATGTGGATTTAGAACTACTATTACCTTGTTTAAGGGTGTTTTGGAGCACAGTAAGCAATTTTCCATACCTGTCTCTCTTGCTGTAAACGTTGCCCATTCGTACCATTCGTTATTTTGCACTGTTTCCCATAAACTATCTAATTCATTAATTTTTACATTACTATTAATATCATTATCAATGTGTTTTGATATCTTCTGTTCTTTATTCAATTCTTGTTCTGTTGGGGTTATTATTGAGTTGTAACTGGGTCTGACCAAAGGCTGAAAAATCAATTGTTGGGAAGTCTGGTTGAAATTTTGAGCAGTGGTTTTGGCTGTAGTTTGGGCTTGTAGTAGAGAAGCATGGGTGGTATTGATTGTGGCTTGAGCTTGGAGTATCAGATGCAGTAAATATGTGATGATCATTAGTCATGCTATTGGAGTCATTCCTTCCACTCTCTTGATTCTTTCTGCTTTGCTTAGCTGTTTGTGCATCTCTTTCTGAGCTTTTGCCATTCTGCACTCTTTCGTCCTTTGTCTCTGGTCTCTCCTCACTTTCTTCTGTATTGTCTGTTTCAAGTCTCTCTCCCTCTCTTTCCTTCCTTACCCTGGGAACTCCTGTGCAGTGGTTTAGATGATACCAGGTGGTGCTTCCTTCCACTTGGACTGCTGTTGGAGTAGCTGTCACCACTTTGTAAGGTCCCTCTCTCCTAGGCTCATTCCACTTTCTCCTGAATACCCTCAAATATACTTGGTCACCTGGGATGACTGAATAAGACGTCTCTGTTTCCTCTTTAGACTCCTTTCTTTTTTCCTGTAAATGGATAGCTTTATGTATTGCAGATAGTTTCTTCATATAAGACCTAAGTTCCATTTACAATTGCTCTAGAGGGGGTCCTTTGTAGGGACCTCTGCAATACGGCACAGGCATGGGTCGACCTGTAAGTGTGTGCTTCTGTTAGTTTGCATGCGATAGCTCATTAGCGCAAGAGGTAAAGCATCAATCCAGTTGAGTTTAGTGCTTTCACATATTTTGTTAAGTTTGGCCTTGAGGGTACCATTCACCCTTTCTACCATCCCTTGGGATTGTGCGTGATAAACACACCCTAGCCTCTGTTTTATTCTCAATTGTTGCAGTACTTGTTTTACAGTTTTTTAAATGAATGCTGATCCATTATCTGAACTTATTTCTGATGGTATTCCAAATCTAGGGATTACTTCTCTTGTTAGAAATTTAATTACTGTTCCTGCCCCCTCATCTGCTGATGGTATTGCTTCTATTCATCTGCTAAATCTGTCTATTACCACAAGCATATACCTTTTGCCTTGTACTCGCTTTATCATGTCCACATAATCCATCACCAGGTGCTTGAATGATCCTTCTGGTATTGGTATGTGGCCTATTGGTGTCGCTGTTCCTTTCCTAACATTGTTTTTGGCACAAACTTCACATGTGGACAGAAATTTGTCTATTATTGCATGTAAGAATGGAGACCAATATCCCTGCTTTTTAATTTATTTTATCACTTCCCCCCTCACACAATCAAAACCATGCACATCTGGAATAAGAATGTTTAAAAGTGTGGTTGGTGCAACGATTTGTCCTTCATGTGATTGCCAAATATCTTGTGTGTCTTTCGTGGCTCCTCTTTTGTCCTCATAAGGACCTGCTTGTTGTTGAATTCGAATAATATCATCCAATTGAGGTTGTGGTTCTATAAGAACTACTGGAGCTAATATTGCTACTTGACATCCTGATGCTTTTTTAGCTTCCAAATCTGCTTTGTTGTTACCCTTAATGATATAGTCATTTCCTTTTTTATGAGCCTGACATTTGATGATTGCTTATCATTTTGGTAGCATCATAGCAGAAATTAATTGACCTAACTGTTCAGCATGTTGGATGGGAGTTCCATCATGCTTTTTGAAGCCTCTCTGTTTCCACACTGCTCCAAACAGATGACATACACCATGAGCATAAGCTGAATCAGTGAAAATGTTTGCTGTTTGTCCCTTTGCTAATTGACATGCAGTCGTGAGAGCTTTTAATTCTGCTAATTGTGCAGAACAAGGCTATACACACTGTTGGGATATTACAGGCACAAATTCATCCGTGTTTTTCTTTACTACTAGTATTCTGTATGAGTTCCCAAATAATCTCTAAAACTGGAACCATCCACAAAGTAAGTGACTTCTGCCTCAAAGATTGGCATAGACTCAAGATCTAGCCGTAACCTAGTGAATGCCAATGAATTAGCCACACAGTCATGTGGATCACCTTCATAAGCCAAAGGAATCAATTCAGCTGGATTAACTATATTACATTGCTTAATGGTAACATCTGGATATGTAAGTAATGATGAATATGCTAGAATCTGGGCTTGATTCAGAACAAATTTTCCTTGTTCTAGTAACTCCACAATTTTGTGATGCATATAAATGGTTACTGGGTATTCCATAGTTAATGTAGATGCTTTCTCATATGCATAATATACTGCTGCAAGGCCTTGTCGGTAACATGGTGGGTAACCTTGCACTACATTGTCCAGCTTAGTGCTATAGTAAGCTATGGGTTGTTTTTTTCCTACCACTACAGGTCTCTTGCATCAATACAGCTGAAGCATAACCATCAGCTCTGTTTGCCACATACAGGTGAAACGGTATAGTGTAGCCGGGATTACAGAGGGCAGATGCCCTTTGTAATTCTTTCTTTATAGATTCAAATGCTAGCATCACATCTGTATTCCATCTTAGTGGAGTACTTAAATTTTGCAGTCCTGTTTGTTTCATGATTTCTCTCAGTGGAGCTGTTTTTACTGCATATTCCTCTATCCAATCAGAACTGAAGCCCATCATTCCTAAGAAAGTTATCATCTGTCCTACTGTTTGTGGCAATGGTGTTTTACTTATGCCTTCTAAGTGATCTGGGGCTATAGCTTTTGTGCCATATGAGATCAATCATCCTAAATACTCAACCTGTGGTTGGCAATACTGTAGTTTTGTTTTGGATGCCTGTGACCTCCTTGAGCTAATTTAGTAAGTACTTTAATAGAATCTCTATGACATTGTTCCAATGATGTGGAACAAAACATCAAATCATCTACATACTGCAGCAGAGTATTGTCTATCATTAGGTCTTCTAAATCAGCCTTGAGAACTTGATTGAATATATGTGGTGAGTGTTTAAATCCCTGTGGAATTCTGGCATAGGTATACTGTTTAACAGTATATGTGAATGTAAACAAGTGTCTACTTTCCTCTGCTACTGGAACACTGTGTGGCAGCGGGGGCGTGGTCAAGCATCTCACCGGAGAGAGAGAAAGCGGTAAGGGCGCTTACACCTGAACTAAATTATGTCTAACACCTGTCTCTAATTTCAGTGAGCACGGGGAGAGCGGGATAAAAGAGCCACACTGCCAGCAGATGGGGAGAGAGACTGGTGCAAGGAAGGCCACGGTGCTACAAGATATTTTGTTGATGGTGTAATGAAGTGAAAGTGTTTAAGTAAATATTTGCCTGTGATGCTGTTGAGTGTGTGAGCGTCAGGGTGCATAATTAAAACGCCTACCTGAACCGGGAAATCTTGCTTCTCGCCTCCTCCTTTCCACTGAACCCCCTTACACTCTGAAAAAGGCAGAGCATAAATCAATCACAGTAAAGTATTTGACATCAGGAGGGACATTTGTCAGCAGCGTGTGCGGGTTTGGAACATCAGCTGGCCAATCCTCTACTATATTATTGATTGCTCGTAAGTCATGAACGAGGCGCCATTTAGATTTGTTTGCTTTGTTCACAGGAAAAATTGGAGTATTACAGTAACAGTTTGTTTCCATTAACACTCCTGCTTTCACTAGACCTTCAGTAGTGTCTTTTATGCCCCTTTCAGCCTCAGGCCGCAAAGGGTACTGCGATTTTCTTGGCAGTCGTGCACCTGGCTTAAGTTGTATTCTTATTGGGCTGGCTGAATTTACCAGTCCTACATCTGTGTCATGCTGAGACCATAACTCAGTTGGTACCTGATGCTCCACTCCCTTAAACAGTTCAGCATCAATACTCTACCAATTTGGGTGCTGTTATCATCTGCGTTTGTATTTTTTTTTTTACTAATGACTACTTCCTGAGGAGTACCCATCAATAAACTTTCACACAAAATTTTTATGTAATTTTTTGTCAGCAGAATGAAATATCATTGGATTTACTGTTGGTTCCCATTGGCACTGTTTAGCTTTTTTCATCATTGGCCCCAAATCTTTTGAATTCCAATTTTTCCCTACATATAATGATACATGTTAGCAGAATCTGCTACATAAAACCAATTTTTTACAAATTCACTCTCAGTTATACTCAAAGCTGCTCCCTGTTTACTTATTATGATGTATTGTGAGGTAATTTCGATTTTTTGTCCTTCAATTCCTTCCTGCCATTTCTTTTCTATTTTTGCATCTCTCTCAGGATCATATATCATTGTACAGTGAAATTCTGATTTTGGCAACTGTGCTTCAGGAATCTGTGCTTCAATAAACTTTCCCCATTTATTAATTGTTTGTCTCACATCATTTTCTATCTGTCCTATCCAGTACACATTTGCTCTTGGCTCAGAAATCGTCATTTGAGATCTTATTCCCTGTAAGTCTATATACACTCCCTCTGGAGAACACCAAATTTGAAGTCCCAATTTACATAATGCATCTCTCCCTAACAAATTAACAGGAGTCTGATTTGATACTAGGATAGATATATTTGCACTTGTTTTTAGTTTGTAGATACACTGGAGCGATCATAGGAATTAGCTGCATTTGTCCCGAGAATCCTACTGTCTTTGCAAATTTTCCAGACAAGGTGAGATGTGAGGCATAATTTGAATTTACATACGTGTAAACCGCTCCTGTGTCTACTAGCATGGGTGTGGTTTTTCCCTCTATTTTAACCTGCAGCATAGGTTCTTGATCAGCATTGATTGTTAAAATTGGAAGCTGACTCTCCCCTGTAGGATTCTCTGGGCATCCCTAAAATCCTTGATTTGGACCTCCCCAAGGGTTTACTGGGCCTTGAGATGGACCTTGAAAGGGCTGATGCCAACTCCCCCCTTCCACCCCCAGGTGGCTGTTGCCATGTACTTATAGGGCAATCGCTTTTGTTATGTCCGGGCTGTCCACATCCCCAGCAACTTCTTGGAGGAAAATTATTAGGCCTGCCTCTTCCTCTCTGTCCCCCTTGTGATGGTTTTCTTTTCCATCCCATCGTCCCTGACTGTTGAGCATAGACATTGACAATGGGTGCAAGGATCTGGTGTGTATTTGTAGGGATTGCTGTAGGTGGATTCAGCTGGATAGTTGGTGATGGAGCATTTACAGGATCCATTACTGTCATTTGCTCTGATTCTTCTTTCTTTACTGTAGCTTGAATCTTTTTCTTATGCTTATGTGTTAGTTCTTCAAGTTGTAACTGAGTCAGTTTTCTCTGCAGCTCTTTCTCTTGGTTCTTGAGCTTTTGTTCATTTTTTTTCTGTATTGCTCCACTGCATGAGTCACATGATCACAAAACTACTTGTGTTTTTTGGTGGTTAAGCCAACCATGTCCTCCAGCTTGCTCTTTACAGCTTGTGGCATGGCATCTATCACAGCATTTCTAAACAATGTAGCCATTAATGGGTCTCCTTCTGGATCCCCTTCAGTCTCTTGCTTCCATTTGTTTAGTTGTCTCTGAACATATGTGATTGGATTTTCTGTTTCCCTCAGCTGTCCCCCCTTTAATGCCTTAGGGTCTACTCTGGTTGGATACTCAGCATGCATTGTCTGCCACACAGCTGGACGGTATGCATCAAAACAGTTCCATCCATGTAACAAGAATCCACAGCTCTATTCAGACCAGATGTTTGAAGGATTTCTCCCATCTTTGCTCCTCCTACAATTTTTGCCAGGAGTGCTTTAATGTCCCCCACAGCTAAGAGTCTGCCCATTGTTTGTTCTTCAAACTCTCTAATCTACTTCCCAGCCCCCTCGTGGATATCAGGGAGGTGAGAGATCAGCCCCTCATGGTGCTGTGTAGCCCAAGGCACATACTGTCCCTGCGTACCTTTAATTAAAATGGGGAGTTGCTGTGCCAATGGTCTAAGCCTTCCTCTTTCTCTTCCCTGTGCTTATCCTTCCTCCATCAAATGATGACTCCTCTTCACTTTCTATATCCCTACTGTCTAATAGTCTACTTCTATTTCTCACCAATTTATCTGTGTCTTTTATAAATTTTTCTGTTTCTCTAATTTTCCTATTTATTTGTGTTTCTATTACTTGCGCTTCCGCTTCAATCTCCTCTTGTTCTCTTCTCACTTGCCCTATCGGTTCTTCTTCACATTTATTTCTTTTTCATACTGTACTTTTATTTTCTCTAATGCTGTCCATGCCTGTTCATAACAATCTAAAGGCAAGTTTCTCTCACTTTTTCTATCCTGTTTCTTCTTTGGTCTCACTCCCAGTTTTGTTTGTCTTTCTATTTCTAACTCCACATTTCCCTCCATCTGAATTTCTCCTAAAACCTTTACAGTTCCCTTGAGTATTGGGAACTGACCTTCCGAGGGCATATATGGAGGTGTTTTAACAAGAACTTCTTCTCCCTTTTTACTCATCTCTTTTTCTGCATCCCTCAGTATTTTTCTTGCCTGTCTTATATTTTTCAGAGAATTTTCTCCTTCCTTTTTGAACAAGGCTAGCACTTCTCTCTCTTTTTCTCTTTTTGTTTTTTTTTTACTCTTATCTTTAGTTTTATAGTTTTTATCAATGTTTCCATTTCCTCGCACAACCCTACATCAAATGTCTCTTTGGCCATTTTGTCATCATATCTTTGGTTCTCTTTTGCCATTTGCTTGAAAGCTTATCTATAAGTTCTTTACACAATGGATATTTTAATCCTAATGTGTCCACAGGAGTGGCTGCCATGATTTTTCCTATAATACACCAAATCCTGTTTTTAGGAAAAATATACCACTGATTTGTGACAATTTTTATTTTTGAGCAATTTTATTTGTTCAATTAATATAATCTTCCTAAAGAAATTCAGTTATTTTTATTTATTTATAAACCAATTTCCCTTATCACTTTCTATAACATACACTTTAATTGTAATAATTATTATACCACATACGTGTATACATTTCCTATATGTTATCAATTTACTTTAAGGATCACTATCCAAATAGTGCCAAACCACAATAACAGCTACTTTTTCTTAGATAAGCTGAATCCTTATTTCTTTATTTTATTCTTTATAATTTTTTCCTTCCAAGTTATTTTTACTTGGCACACAAAGAATAAAAAACTACTTTATCACCCTTCATTTAGATAAATCATTACATTTAGAAGATGAACGTATATCTTACTATTTTAATTTATTTCCTACTACAATAATATGTAAAGCCAACAATTTTTCTAATTTGTTCACCTTCACTTTTTAATACACAACATTCATACAAGTCCCTTTATTATTTTGTGGGGCTCAAATTCTCATACATACCTATTTTCATACATACATGTCCCCTTTTTTGGGCTCATACACTCATTATTTGTCCTTTTACTTATGGCTTATTCTCCCATTCTTTATTCTCTCATCCACTCCTCTCAAGTGTGACAATAACTGTGCCCTCTGTTGAATCACACTTACGTGACAGTCCAGAAGGCACCCGCTGTCCACAAGATACAGAGTTTATTTTCTCATACAGCCACAGTCACATATATACTCACACAGACACAGACTTAGTCACAAACACTTATATATACACTTTTGCAAACACAAGGCATTTATAAACACAGAGCTCTCAAAGAATACAATAAATTTCTAAAACGCAACTATTCTACCCCCCTCTTAGGTGACCTGGCTTTTTTATTTTTTTATTTTTACATTTTTTCTGCTTTTCATTTACTGTTATCCATCATGGCCCCCTTAACAGTAAAAACAGATAATTACAGGATTTGCCTACCTGGTCAAAAACCTGTCTCTCTTGCCTTCCTGGCTTTAAAAACAGATCATTGCATGCATTTATTTCTTCTGGAATCAGAACCATTTATTCTTTTTTTGTTGTTGTTGAATTTGGAGGAGCTTTTTGAATGTCCTTACCACCATGGGCAGATTCTGGCAAGCAACACAAACTAATTATATAAGCAAAAAATGCTTACCTTTTTAAGTGGCCACTGTTTGAGTTGCTTGTCCTGATAGCCCGCTGTGGCTTCCACTCTGCTCCTTTCCAGTGCCCAACATTGGGTGGCAATTTGTTGTGGTTTTGGCCGCCTTTATGAAGAATCACTCTCAAAGTCTTAAGGTTTTGATGCCAGAAGATAGACTTTATTATCAGAGATAGCAAAGCCGAGTCAGTCTGCAGAGTAACTAACTTTCTGTATTCAAACATGCCTATATACACATTCACCTAGGGCGTGACCAATACACCCCATACATTTTGTTCTGTGTCTTCACACTGTTAGAGAACATGAAACTATTTGAGAGGCCCCTCTCCATCTCACTACAGGGCCTTATCCTATATTTCCTCTAGTGTCAAAACATGAGACTCAAGATTACCTTATATGAGTACCATATGTGATCACATATTCCATTTTGAGGGGCCTCCATTACACAGGCTTCAACACACACACACACACACACACACACACACAGTAAAATCCATGCTTGACCATCAGAAATAATTGTAGACAAAATGGCTATATTTACATTGATTATACTTGATTAATTTATATATAACTTGATAAAAACTATTCCACACCACTAAACTAAGGCTATCAAACAAACGGTGTTCTTAATGGTTCCCCAAGGAGCCACCGTGCACATTGACGATATTGTCCTCCATCTCAACGTCGACAATCATGATGCAGAAATTTAGATCATGGACGCATTTAGAGGTCACAACCTCACCATTGATGACACCCTTCAACAGCAGCTTCAGGCTGAAGGGAAGGAATTAGTGAAGTTCAGTCTCAAACCGACTGCCTTGACCACTATATTTCCTAGTCACATTAGCAGATCGTCATCTTACCGAGAACACACTATCAGTTTGGTTGGCCTCTAGCTCCTCCTCAGTGGTTGGATCATTGCAATTATTGCACACGCCATGTACAGGTACATTCAACACCTACAGGCCAGACTGGACTCCCTCCTTCTCATACAGCCATGTTTTACACACCAGTCTGAGCCCATCTCACAGGTTAACCCCAATCATTTCCAAGGATAAGCCTTTTAACCTTTAAACCTTCTATCCTTTCCTCTAACATTTTGGTCCTAGTAACCATTGTCAGGTCCTACTTTGATTTTGTGTTATGACCAAAGAACAGCAAAGGATTGTGCTATGGTTAATGCTGTGCCTACCAATAACTTGAAATGTTTATGTGTGATGAATGTAGTTTTAGATTTAGCTAGAAGTTCTATGCCCAGATGTGCCTCAATCTCTGTCCAGAGGATAAATCCTCTGTGAACTGTAATGAACTTTATGGACTGTGCAACCGTTTTCTTTCCTTTAAGAAATACATGGATGGCATAATCCATAGGTTACTGTGAACCGACAAGAACTGTTCGGCCCTTCAGTTGCTCCAAAGATGCTGGACAACAACCAACTCTTCAGACCAAAGGGGAGAATGTTGGGCCTCATGTATTCAGATAGAAGACAAAGGCAGTCTAACCCAGTCTTAAAACCTGAGGCCCACACACTCCGTCATAAATCTTACTGATAAAAACCATGCCAAAATCAACAAAGGGAGTCCAAAACAGACTACAAATCCCATGAAGCTTTGCTCACTAAAGGATCGAACTCTCAACTCCTATTGGATGAGGCACACAACAAAACGCCCCTCAACCATGATGTCATCGGTAGTAGAAATAACTCTGAGATGCTTCCAGGATTTGCTTCCAGCAACTTTGCTCACCGTGCATAGATGCCATTGACTGGTTTCCAGGAGAACGGTACTTGTCTGACTGAATTGTGCCAGCTGTGAAGTTTGGTGGAGGGGTATTATGGTGTGGGGTTGTTTTTCAGGAGCTGGGCTTGGCCCCTTAGTTCCAGTGAACGAAACTCTGAATGCTTCAGCATACCAAGAGATTTTGGACAATTCCATGCTCCCAACTTTGTGGGAACAGTTTGGGGATGGCCCCTTCCTGTTCCAACATGACTGCGCACCAGTGCACAAAGCAAGGTCCATAAAGACATGGATGAGCGAGTTTGGTGTGGAAGAACTTGACTGGCCTGCACAGAGTCCTGACCTCAACCCGATAGAGCACCTTTGGGATGAATTAGAGCGAAGACTGTGAGCCAGGCCTTCTCGTCCAACATCAGTGTCTGACCTCACAAATGCGCTTCTGGAAGAATGGTCAAAAATTCCCATAAACACATTCCTAAACCTTGTGGAAAGCCTTCCCAGAAGAGTTGAAGCTGTTATAGTTGCAAAGGGTGGGCCGACGTCATATTAAACCCTATGGATTAAGAATGGGATGTCACTTAAGTTCATATGCATCTAAAGGCAGATGAGCGAATACTTTTGGCAATATAGTGTATATATATTTATATATATATATATATATATATACAGGTGCATCTCAATAAATTAGAATGTCGTGGAAAAGTTCATTTATTTCAGTAATTCAACTCAAATTGTGAAACTCGTGTATTAAATAAATTCAATGCACACAGACTGAAGTAGTTTAAGTCTTTGGTTCTTTTAACTGTGATGATTTTGGCTGACATTTAACAAAAACCCACCAATTCACTATCTCAAAAAATTATAATATGGTGACATGCCAATCAGCTAATCAACTCAAAACACCTGCAAAGGTTTCCTGAGCCTTCAAAATGGTCTCTCAGTTTGGTTCACTAGGCTACACAATCATGGGGAAGACTGCTGATCTGACAGTTGTCCAGAAGACAATCATTGACACCCTTCACAAGGAGGGTAAGCCACAAACATTCATTGCCAAAGAAGCTGGCTGTTCACAGAGTGCTGTATCCAAGCATGTTAACAGAAAGTTGAGTGGAAGGAAAAAGTGTGGAAGAAAAAGATGCACAACCAACCGAGAGAACCGCAGCCTTATGAGGATTGTCAAGCAAAATCGATTCAAGAATTTGGGTGAACTTCACAAGGAATGGACTGAGGCTGGGGTCAAGGCATCAAGAGCCACCACACACAGACGTGTCAAGGAATTTGGCTACAGTTGTCGTATTCCTCTTGTTAAGCCACTCCTGAACCACAGACAACGTCAGAGGCGTCTTACCTGGGCTAAGGAGAAGAAGAACTGGACTGTTGCCCAGTGGTCCAAAGTCCTCTTTTCAGATGAGAGCAAGTTTTGTATTTCATTTGGAAACCAAGGTCCTAGAGTCTGGAGGAAGGGTGGAGAAGCTCATAGCCCAAGTTGCTTGAAGTCCAGTGTTAAGTTTCCACAGTCTGTGATGATTTGGGTTGCAATGTCATCTGCTGGTGTTGGTCCATTGTGTTTTTTGAAAACCAAAGTCACTGCACCAGTTTACCAAGACATTTTGGAGCACTTCATGCTTCCTTCTGCTGACCAGCTTTTTAAAGATGCTGATTTCATTTTCCAACAGGATTTGGCACCTGCCCACACTGCCAAAAGCACCAAAAGCTGGTTAAATGACCATGGTGTTGGTGTGCTTGACTGGCCAGCAAACTCAACAGACCATAGAGAATCTATGGGGTATTGTCAAGAGGAAAATGAGAAACAAGAGACCAAAAAATGCAGATGAGCTGAAGGCCACTGTCAAAGAAACCTGGGCTTCCATACCACCTCAGCAGTGCCACAAACTGATCACCTCCATGCCACGCCGAATTGAGGCAGTAATTAAAGCAAAAGGAGCCCCTACCAAGTATTGAGTACATATACAGTAAATGAACATACTTTCCAGAAGGCCAACAATTCACTAAAAATGTTTTTTTTTTTATTGGTCTTATGATGTATTCTAATTTTTTGAGATAGTGAATTGGTGGGTTTTTGTTAAATGTGAGCCAAAATCATCACAATTAAAAGAACCAAAGACTTAAACTACTTCAGTCTGTGTGCACTGAATTTATTTAATACACAAGTTTCACAATTTGAGTTGAATTACTGAAATAAATGAACTTTTCCACGACATTCTAATTTATTGAGATGCACCTGTATATAGGCTATATACATACAGTATACATTTATATTCACAAAAATATTATTTGCAAGTATTTAACAATAAATTTGAGCTTGAACTTGGTTCTCTATAACTTAATTCTGAGGTGTCTTCATTCAAAAGAGACCAGGGTTTATGAACAGCAGCCATTTTTTATAGTAGTTGTTTAGCTAAAAACGAAAATTCTGTAATTTTCTTACATTATTACAAACCTATATGCTGTTGTTGTTTTTTGTTTTTTTATTATTGGAACATGAGAAATAGATCTTTACACAGCACAATTTATACAATTATTTATGCAATTTATAGTGAGCAGGGCTGTCCAGCTTCAAAAAAGAAAATACAACTAGTATAAAGATAAATTAAAGGTGCAGACTTTTAAGGCCATAAGGCAGTGTTGTGTTGTATGGACAACCACTGATCTAGGCTGTAATATTTAAATAATTTTTTTTTTTTAAATATCTAACTTGTTTCTCTATTACAATGCATATTTTACATTTCTTGCAATGTCGTATATTTCAGGTGACATCAGATAACTTGCTTGCATAAATGTAATTTGTGGCAAAGAACGTGTGAAGTGTGGACAGTCAATGTTATGTAGATAATAATTGTTAGTTGAATTCTTGTAAACTTCAAAAGAACCATGCATTTTTTCTTTATCACATTCAGAGCATTATATAACATTATATAATATTATTCAGGAATTTTTTTTATATTAAGGATACCCCCACAAAAAAAAAAGAAAAGAAAAAAAAGTTTGTTCCCCCTAATGTTCAAGACATGGTTACAGCCTTGATTCCAAGTGCTCCATTTTTTATATTTGTAATTTTTGGTATGTATGTTCTGAATCTGACAGATATGAGTTTTTTTTGAAGTTTATCATTACTAAATAAGTGTACATAATTAGTGTATTATACATGCATCATATATGTACAGTATACTGTATGCACATGTTTCATAGCCAGCAGCCATCACTCTACAGCTCTCGACTAGTTATCCGCTGAAGGTAAGCATGCTTGGTGAGTACCTGGATGTGAGAACTCCTGGGGAACATTAAAGGAATAGTTCACCTAAAAATGAAAATTCTATCATAATTAACTCATAAAATGTTCTCATTACTGATAATGAAGGCATTTCCAAAATTACTGGTATATATTTTTATTTAATACCAGCTTTAGGCTATGTCCTCAGGTTACAAGAAATATGGATGGTCAAATTTGAAATGTTTAAATTTGAAAAATGTATTTGAGAGTTAATTGTAACAAATGATAGTGAGACAAACCGACCCAAGAGCAGATTAGCAGTTCAAAGTATTTATTAACAGTACTAATGAGCAGTTACTGGGTTTGATGAATGTAGAAACTCCCGTCACCGGCTGCAGCAACGGGAAGTGATCTCCAGTGGCTTGCGAGTCGTAGTCGTGACACGACATGCAGAAATACTGGAAGGCAACCACACACCCGACATACAGGCAGCCAACAGATACACAAGACAGGACCAACTAGGCAGAGAAAGTGAGGTTAGTACTCAAAATCAAATAACTATCAACCAAAGATTCTGAGAACATTACGGGCTTGAGAAGGGAGTGAATTAGGGGAGAAAAGGTGTTGCTCAGCACGCTAATCAGTAGCATGATCACTGTTCCCCCGGGAACAATCAGTGTTCCCATGGAAATGCCGATCATGCATGCCGGCCATGCCTGGGAAACATGAGAGAGAAAATGACAAAACATATCAAATAAACTGACAAACTCATCGGATCCATGACATTAATAACTTAAAACTTAAATTTCATTCTTTTCATAAAAAATTATCATATATCTTCAGACGACTTGGAATATGACGGGTTAGGCGCACAGACAACTTTTATGACACACATGGGTTCTTTCTAAGCTTTTAACTACACTATTGTACACACTATTGACATTGTTTCAAATATTTCATTTGGTATGCCGGAGAAGAAAGCAAGAAAGTCATACAAGTTTGGAACGTGTAAATAATGGCATCATTTTTGTTTTTGGGTGAACTATTCCCTTAAGGTTACCAGCAGGGGATGCTCAGCCTGTTGTCTTTGTGGGTCCTTATGACCCTATAGTGACAGGTGTAAGGAAATTGCATTTTGCCTCCATGTGAATTCCACTCAACCCAATTTGTATGGATACACCGCTCCAACACAGACGGCTTAATTAACAAAGAGATGAGCAAACATCCCACATTTGTGGCACAACACATGGGTTATCACCTTCCCAGAGACAGCAAACAATTATAGCATGGGAGTGGCAATGGGCCATCGAGAACCTGAGCTTAATTAACATATAGACCATTTTTTAGGGTTCTTAATTTACATGAAGTGCACAAGTTCATTTATATTGTGGCCGGTGAACTGTTCCACAAACTGGTTCAAATGTTTGAGTTTACAATGTTCATTGTTCAGTCTGACTGCAGAATCCAAGGTGCTTCATGTACTTTGTCACTGCTACACTGCAATAAAGACTTTAGCATCTTCAGCATCTTCATTTCAAGATCAATGCCTGGTCCTGTGTGTGTTTTATTTTTCTTAAACAGGGAAACTTTCCTGTAAAAAAGGCGCATGCTTCAGACAGGATGGTAAAGCGAGTTCCTTACTTTCTATGGTCTTTAACAGAAACCCAGGATGTTTAGGGTGTGTACAGAACTGTAAAAATGGCATCCTGGCCGGATATCTATTTGCTTTTATTAATCACATCTCATACACATCCTCATATTATGAATGGGCTTTATCACTCTGCTGTCCTCTACACTGATAGCTAGTGTGTGGTGATTGTTCTGGTGCAGTATTGCTGTCATACAGGTGGATGTTGCACACTGGTGGTGGTTGAGGAGATGCCCCCAATCTCTGTGAAGAGTGGCAGAAAAGCATTATATAATTATAAGGACATATTATTTATAATTATTATTCTTTCACCATTTTGTTTGGAAGTCTTGTGTAAACTCGATAATAATTAATATAATCAAATGTGACTAGGGCTTGTCAATTGCAATTACTCTTTTAACAATTTTAACAGACACTACTAGAGGCAGTCTACACCTTGGTCAAAGCTAACATGATGAGCGCCCCTCTAATTTGTACATGCTACCATTTTGTCTGATCAGAAACCTGCACACGGTTTGTTAGTTTGGTCTGAGAGCAATGTATGTGTGTGCTTTTCCTTAAAAGTTAATAAAAGACACAGACAGATACCTGGAAATGTCATGGTTACTTGTGTAACCATCATACCCTGATGGAGGGAATGAGACGCTGTGTCGATTTAGTGACACTAGGGGTCACTCTTGGGAGCCTGAGACACCTCTGGTCTTTGATAAAAGGCCAATGAAAATTGGCGAGTGGTATTTGCATGCCACTCCCTCGGACATACGGGTATAAAAGGAGCTGGTATGCAACCACTCATTCAGGTTTTATGCTGAGGTGCCAAGACAAGGTCCCGGCCATTTCAGCGGGTAGTTCAGCATTGTGGTAGGAGGGACACAACGTCTCATTCCCTCCATCAGGGAATGGAGGTTACACAAGTAACCATGACATTCCCTATCTGTCACTCACTCGATATTGTGTCGATGTAGTGACACTAGGGGTCCCTATACAAAACACCGCAACTGGCTGAACTGTGTTATGTGAACTGGCGGTGTGTGATGGGCAGACAACTGTGTGCCTCATAGCCAGGGTACCAGGCTGACACGTAACCTCCCCCAACATAGTTATGAGTGTCAAACGCCCTTTGAGGACAAGTCGACTACCCAAAAGATAGAGACAGGCTAGCCCAGTCATGGCCTCTTTTCCCCTTTTTATCCACTCCCTAAATAAGGGGGATTATCCGACTGGGCCAACCAGGTCTAGTCGGGGGGTGTCCCTCCCAAGGGAAGGACACCGCGGAGACCACACCTCGCCTAGAGAGAGGGGGGATATTTAAGTGGGAATAAGTCACATGGTCTTGCCGAGCTATGTCGGAAGTATGTCATGTCGGGAAGTCTCATGGTAGGTCCTACCCAACAGGGGAGGAGTTACTATAAACATGGAGACTGTGGCAGAGGGGCCTCTGCCCATGGAAGACACAGTTTGCCAACAGGAAAACAAATTAGCGGAAGATATACATCGCATGGGGTTACCTACAGGGAACCGCAACATGCAGAGCACCTACCCCAGAACAGGGCTTTTAGTTAGCACATGTTCTGGGCCAGCAGCGAGTCTCTCCGAAAACTTGACTGCCACATGGCTCGGAGGAAGTTAACCAGGGAACATAGTTTGTGAACACTACTGGGAGTTAATGGTGCAAGTCTTCAGCTCAGGGGAGGTGAAAGGCACTATGTGCAAGCGATACACCCGGCCAGCTATCCCGGACTTATCTGCTTGTATTGTGTGCCACTACACGGGACGAAACCGGTTCCACCCGGAGGTTGTAGAACCTCTGCAAATGTCTGTTAGAGAGGCACCCCTGGCCAGGGCCCAGGAGGCCACTACACCCCTGGTAGAATGGGCTCGTAGCCCTACCGGGGGCAGCACGTCCTGGGCATGATATGCCATAGCTATGGCGTCAATGAGCCAGTGGGTGATCCTCTGCTTGTAGACAGCGCTACCTTTCCGCTGTGCACCAAAGCAGACAAAGAGCTGCTTAGAGAACTAAAGCTCTGCATGCATTCCAAATAGATGTGTAAAGCTCGCACCGGACACAGCAACGACAGGGCTGGGTCTGCCTCCTCCTGGGGCAGTGCTTGCAGGTTCACCACCTGGTCCCTAAAAGGGGTCGTGGGAACCTTGGGCACATAGCCCGGTCGGGGTCTCAAGATCACGTGAGAGTAGCCCGGACCGAACTCCAGGCATGTTTCGCTGACAGAGAACGTTTGCAAGTCTCCTACCCTCTTGATTGAAGTAAGCGCAGTCAGGAGGGCAGTCTTCAAGGAGAGTGCCTTAAGCTCGGCTGACTGCAAAGGCTCAAGGGGGCTCTCTGTAGACCCTGAAGATCTACAGAGAGGTCCCATGAGGGAACGAGGCGCGGTGTGGAGGGATTCAGCCTCCTGGTGTCTCTCAGGAACCTGATGATCAGGTCATGCTTCCCTAAGGACTTACCGTCCACTGTGTCATGGTGTACCTCTATAGCGGTTACATACACCTTCAAGGTGGAAGGGGACAGCCGCCCTTCCCACCTCTCCTGCAGGAAGGAAAGCACCAATTAGACTGCACATCTCTGGGGGTCTTCCCGTTGGGAAGAACACTACTTAGCGAACATACGGCACTTAAAAGGCATACAGGTGCCTCGCAGAGGGGGCCCTCGCTTGAGTGATCGTGTCTCGCTTAGGTCTTCTGGGTCCCATCCAGGGGCCAGACATGGAAATTCCAGAGGTCTGGTCACGGGTGCCAGATGGTGCCCCATCCCTGAGAAAGAAGGTCCTTCCTCAGGGGAATTCGCCGAGGGGGTCTGTGCAAATAGGCTCAATGGGGGAAACGCATATTTGCACAGTCCAGGGGGCCAGCTGTGTGCCAGCGCATCTATACCAAGAGGTGCCTCGGTCAGGGCGTACCAGAGCAGGCAGTGGGAGGATTCCTGGGAGGTGAACAGGTCTACCTGTGCCTATCCAAATCAACTCCAGATCAGCTGGACCACCTGAGGGTGGAGTCTCCACTCTCCCCTGAGGGTAACCTGCTGTGACAGCGTGTCCACTGCAGTGTTGGGGTCGCCCGGGAAGTGAGTGGCTCGCAGCGACTTGAGGTGCTGCTGACTCTAGAGGAGGAGACAGTGGGTGAGTTGTGACATACAATGGGAGCACAGACCGCCTTGATGGTTGACATTGCCGTGTTGTCTGTCCGAGCTAACACGTGCTTGCTCTGGATCAACGGCCAGAACCTCCGCAGGGTGAGCAGAATTGCCAGCAACTCAAGGCAGTTGATGTGCCAACGCAGCCGCGGGCCCGTGCATGACCACGACGCACTTGGAGACCTGCTCTAGGGGAATGCCTGCCTGTAGAAATGTGAGGTCGCTCCAAGGGCTGAAGAGATGGTGACAGATTGGTGTGATGGCCACGCGATGTGTCCCGCGGCGCCATGCCCATCTCGGGACTCGAGTCTGAAGCCAGTGCTGAAGTGGTCTCATATGAATCAACCCGAGCCGAGTGGCCACCACTGAGGATGCCATATGCCCCAGGAGCCTCTGAAAAAATTTTCAGTGGAACCGCTGTTTTTTGTTTGAATGCCTTCAAACAGGTCAGCACCAACTGTGCGTGCTCGTTCATGAGGCGTGCCATCATCGAGACTGAGTCCAACTCCAAACCGAGAAAAGAGATGCTATGAACTTGCTCTTTTCCCAGTTGACCCGAAGCCCTAGTTGGCTGATGTGCAAGAGCACCAGGTCCCTGTGTGCACACAACACATCCCGAGAGTGAGCTAGGATTAGCCAACCATCAGGATAGTTGAGGATGCGAATGCCCACTTCCCTTAGCGGGGCAAGGGCTGCCTCTGCGACCTTCGTGAAGAGACAAGGGAACAAGGATAGACCGAAAGGGAGGACCTTGTACTGATACGCCCGACCCTCAAATGCAACCCGCAGGAAGGGTGTGTGTCAAGGTAGAATCGAGACGTGGAAGTACGCGTCCTTCAGGTCTACCACCACGAACCAATCTTGATGCCGGTTGCTCGCAAGAGTATGTCTTTGCATCAGCATCTAGGACGGGAGTCTGTGTAAAGCCCGGTTCAGTACTCGCAGGTCCAAGATTGGCCGCAACCCACCGCCTTTCTTTGGTACAATGAAGTAGTGGCTGTAAAACCCCTTCTTCATCTCGGCCGGAGGGACAGTCTCGTCAGATGTACTGGCAGGTGGGTCCTTGCGGCGGGGCGGAGCCTGAGGTGCCATACCATGTCGTGGCCGTGCTGAGTTCAGGGACATCGAAGTACTTACCTGGCTCCTTGTGACCACAAGCCTGGGATGGGGAGGAAGAGGCCTGTCCTCTTGATCCGTGGAGACTGTCACATTGGGGGCGGATTTGTGCCACAGCTGGGCGCTCAGAAGCAGAGAGACTGCCGCTGGAGCGCCAAACCTGCCAAATAGAGTGGTGGACGGTGGTCGTGATGACGGCCGTGCACACCGGATATGTGACCAGGGGAACAAGGAAGCCGCTCTTGCTGAACTCTTGGGTACTGCAGCCACTTGGGCATGCAGCGCAATTAAATGCAAAGGTAACAAAAGATTCTCCTCCCGGCCCTCATCCAGGGGATGGAGTGGTCTGCTTACCAGCTCCAGAGCAGCAGGTTTCATCGTCCCTGGGTCGCCCGTCTCAGGGGTGCTTCGAAGCCTTTCGCGGGTTCTTTGCTACTGCGAGAAGGGTGGCGTCTGTTTCCTGCGGTGGGCTTCACGCCGAGGCCGGGCCACAGGGGCAGACTGCGGTGGAGCCGATGCAGTCACCGCTGGGGGAATGCCCTTGGCGACGAGCAGACGGGGTGCGGGATCTTGAGCCGCGCTGTGGCAGGATGTGCCGAATAACATCCGTCTGCTGCTTCACCATTGAGAACTGCTGGGCAAATTACTCTGTGTCGCCGGACTGACCAACTTGGGAAATGGGGGCAGCAAGGAACCTTGCCTTGTCGGCCTCTACCATCTCGACCAGGTTGAGCCAAAGGTGATGCTCCTGGACCACCAAGGTGGACATTGCCCGCCCGAGAGACTGCGCCGTGACCTTCGTCGCCCGGAGAGCGAAGTCGGTCACCGAGCGCAGCTCCTGCATCAATCCCAGGGCAGAACTACCCTTGTGCAGTTCCTTTAGCACCTTGGCGGACTTGCAGGAGAGCCATGGCGTGCAGGGCGGAGGCAGCTTGTCCAGTGGCACTGTAGGCCTTGGCCGTCAGAGACGATGTAAACCTACAGGCCTTGGATGGAAACTTTGGGCGCCCGCGCCAGGTGGCGGCACTCTGCGGGCATAGGTGCACCACGAGAGCCTTTATCCACTGGAGGGATTGCTGAATAGCCCTTGGCCGCCCCACCATCGAGGGTAGTGAGGGCGGGGAAGCTGAAAAATCGGGACCGGGCAGTAAAAAGTGCCTCCCACGACCTTGTCAGATCTTCATGCACTTCTGGGAAGAAAGCAACGGGGGCGGGCGTGGCTTTGAGCAGCACCATGAGCCCAGGAACCAATCATTGAGCCATGAGGGTTCAGGGGAGAGCGGAGGGTTCGACTCTAGCCTGACGCTCGCAGTTGCCTGGGAAAGCATGTCGTCATCTCCGCGTCAGCCTGTGACTGTGACCGCACCCGAAGGGAGGAGCCCAGCTGTGCCTTCCACGTCCAACTGCATGAGCCCGCTCTCCAATGCTGCGCTCGAGAGCTCATCACCTTCGCGGGCTCCAAATAAGAGGTCGAACTCGCTGTGAGACGAGCCGGCGGACTCATCCGGAAGCCTGATCGGGGCAGACGAGCATGCTGAGGAATGGGAGGTCCGTGGGGGGATACTTGGCGGAGGTTGTCCCATTGGGGTCCCCAAATCGCCCCCAGTGCTAGCCACGCTGGCCTCATACCCGTGGGTAGAAGGACCGAGGCGGGGAGCCTCTGGGGTGGCTTGCTTTCTTACGAAGGTAAGCCGCGACCGCATCATTGCCATGGACATGTTCTCGCAATGAGTACATGACCCATCCTCGAACGCTGTCTCTGCGTGAGCAGTGCCCAGACACAAAAGACAGTGATTGTGACGGTCAGAAGGCGAGAGATAACGAGCGCAACCAGGAATAACACACAAAGGAAAGGCATCTTTAAAAAGACACGTCTTTAAAAAGACATTCCGTGTGTGCCGCTCTTTTAGAGAAATTTACTCTTTTAGAGAAATATACTCTTTTATTTCTGCCGAAGCGCCCAGGGGCATTCTCTGCAGTGCACCAGTGCAGAGGGGGGAGAAGCTGCTGAAATGCGCCGTCAGATCTAGCAGAGGTGAATGAACAGTCGTGGGAATTCAGCTCAGTGAGCATGACCGTTCGGCTCCGAAGAGAAAATCTGAATGAGTGGTTGCACACCAGCTCCTTTTATACCCGTATGTCCAGGGGAGTGGCATGCAAATATGACTCGCCAATTTTCATTGGCCTTTTATCAAAGACCAGAGGTGTCTCGGGCTCCCAAGAGTGACCCCTAGTGTCACTACATCGACACAACGTTGAGTGAGTGACAGATAGGGAACTCACAATTAAATTTAAAGAGCACATTTGTTCTGATAAAAGATGTTTTGTACCCCTGATAACTCAGATGCGGGATGGATTCTCATTGTTCATTCACCCCTGACACAGAAAATGTATGTGTATATGTAGTTTCTTCTTGTATATGTATGTGTATGTGTAGTGCATCTTAAACTCTAGAACTGTGGCCTATATTTTGGCAATCTGGCTCTTTGGTCTGAGTACCTTTAGAGTGTTTAAATGAGCTAAGTAAAACTTTGTGTACACATTTCCCTGTTTGACACTGTGAAACTGGTCTACATTCAAATCATAAAACAGAAATAAGCAAATATTTAATCTCTTTGTTCTAGACGTTTTACACTCCTAACACTGTTAAAACCTGCAATAGTTACCTTAAGGAGCAATTTCTATCTGATCTAAAAACCTAACCCTTGTTTGTGTAACCTAATGCAGTCAGGTTGATACAGACAAATTACAGAATATTTTTGACTTTTTTAGGTTAACATTTTTCAGATAATTTTCAGCTTGTTTTTTGGTGTTTTTTTGGTTTTTTGATGTTTTTAAGGTGAATGAGAAAATAATCTGTATTTAGTTTAATTATTTTCAGAATATTTGTTTTTTTTAATCTGATAATTAACTTTTTAACTCTTTACTGAGTCATTTTGTTCATACTAGCTTAAAAATAGCAAATGTTATATATATATATATATTATATATCTTCCATGTCCTCCTTTATATTGGTTTATACTCTTCCAAGAACACTGTGTTATTCTCCCTGAAATTATATCATTTAAAAAAAAAAATTAATATGAAGTTGTCATTGACGTTGTACAAATACTGTTTGTAGAAAATATTTGCTTTCTTTTCATAACATTTAAACACAAAATTCCTTGAGAATTAAATATTGAAATTATTCTGCTCTTCTAACCTTTTTCATTTTTTTTTATTTTTAATGATGTGTTCAGTTTTGGGTGAACAGAAGTTTCACACCTTCATAAGTGTGAAAATCTGTATTCTGTGAAACACTATGAAAGTATAATTGTCAGTTGCAGAGAAAATGTCTTTAAATGCTTAAGATACTTGTGGGTTTGGTTTAGGCTCACACATATCCTCCACATTTCGCAAATACATCTTTAAATTAAGCTTGTATTGAACCCAAAATATTCCTTTAATTCTTGAAGACAGTTTATTTAAAAACACTCCGCAGAGCAATACAACACCTTCTGAATAGATAGGCCTAAATAATTTTTTACTCAATTGAAATGTCCTCTTCACTGTCAGTGTGTACGCTGCCAAAAATATAATTTAGACAGAAGAAAAAGAAGAGAGGATACAGGCATATTAATTAAGGTGGAGTAGAAAAACAGAAAAAAAAAAAATGATCAAGGTTGAGTAGTAAATGTATAAAATTACGAGCAAACATTCAAATAAGTCATTTTACAGCACATAATGTGTGATACAAGACCAAGCTTTCACATTCAGTTACAGATCACACTACTGTGAACATTTTTTTAAAAAATCAGTACCTAACAAAATGTACTTGCAGATGAAAATTCTCAGCTGTGAATGAAGGAGAGTATACAACAGATCAAGACTTCTCTTGACCTCCAGTTGACCGCAGTAATGGTTTGATTCAGTGTCTTCAACCCATATCTTGAAGCTGATAGTTAATCTCAGTGAAACAGCGACATAACAGGTGCTCCATGTTTGCATAGAGACTGTGTTAAGAAGAGGAGAGCTGTGATGGGATGTTGCTAAGAGGATGATCATCAGCACTGGACAAAACAAACCCCTGTAAATCACAGTCTCTAGTTTGAGAAACAGACTCCTCACAGGTCCTAAACTAGCTGCTTCTAAATGCCAAAGACCTGCATTGCTGCAAGAAGATTCTTTGACAAACAGAAAATTTTAGGAATACAACATTTATTTAAATAGAAATAGCCATTTGTAACATTCTAAATGTCTCTAAATCATCTCTAAACTACATAATGTGTATTGTGACTGAAACACATTCCTATTTCAGGTTTATTCTCATTCACGTATGTCCAAATATTTTGGCTATGTTAACATACTGTACAAAACTAATATAATGGAATATCATAGAGGAAAAGTATCCTCTGTGATACTGCAAAAATTATCCAGATATGGAATGAGATTATTAAGCAAACTTTTATCATCTCCTTCATGCCAACTGAATAAAATAAGGTAAAAAATAAACATTTCACACAGTGTTTAGTGAGAGATATGATTGATTCAAACACTAAAAGTGGCTGTTTTGTATACTGTATATATTATTGTATTACAGTTGTAATAATACATTTTTTGCCCCCACATTTTGAATTTCTGGGATATTTTTGTCAATTTCGGTGGCTTTTTTGCCCTGAGTCCCCGTTAATTTCTGACACTATTGGCATTGTATCTGTAACTCTTCTCAGTGAAAGGAAGAGGTGAGAAGCAGATTTCCTGGTTCAGGTAAGCGTTTTATTCTCCCCACTGCAGCAAATACACTCTTTCAGAGCTTTCACAGTGTTCAATAATTCACTCTAAAAATAAACAAACTACTTCACAAAAATAAACTCTCAGCTTTGCAATAATAAGCTCTTGGCTTCACAATAGGGTCTCTGGTACCCAGGATCTCTCTCGTTTACTTGCGGTCTGGCTCTATTTATGCCGCTCTCCCCATGCTCACTGAAATTAGAGACAGGTGTTAAACATAATTTAGCTCAGGTGTAAGCGCCCTTACCGCTTTCTCTCACTCCGGAGAGATGCTTGACCACGCTCCCGCTGCCACAGTATCTTTCTATGGCATTTAAAACTTCTCGGTTACTGTCGTAACCTCCGTTCCCTGATGGAGGGAATGAGATGTTGTGTCGATGTAGTATCACTAGGGGTCGCTCTTGAGACCACCGAACACCTCAGATCTTTGAGAAAAGGCCAATGAGAATTGGCGAGTGGAATTTGCATGCCACGCCCCCGGACATATGGGTATAAAAGGAGCTGGCTCGCAACCACTCATTCAGGTTTTGTGCTGAGGAGCCGAGACAGGGTCCTGGCCATTTCAGCGGGTAGTACAACATTGTGGTAGGGGGAACACAACGTCTCATTCCCTCTATCAAGGAACGGAGGTTACGACAGTAACCGAGACATTTCCCTTCTGTCACTCACTCGACGTTGCATCGATGTAGGCTGTCCCTTTATGAAATGCCACAAGCTGCTGCGTGCGTAGTAGCAGGTGCACTGGTCTGCACGTAGCCTCCCCCAACGCCCCAAAAAACGTTGTATAGTTCCCCACATCCCTGGGGGGGGAAGAGACATATCTAGTATGGAAGCAGTTCACGCCAGCCGCTGCCTTTTCTCTCTATGTCTTCTTTCCACAGAGTATTCTGTTATTCAGCTGGGGCCATTTTAACGCTCAATATATGCACGGGGGAAGGTGTTCTTTTCCTATCCTATTCTTTCAGAGGAAAAAAGACCCCGCTAAGACATGTTACCTCCCATCCTGCCCGGAGGGGAGGTAACATGTGGCAAGCACGTCATGTGGGCTCAGAGCCGCACATGGAAGGGGCGTGGTGGTAGGTCCTGCCTGAAAGGGGAGGAGCTCTACAAACATGGCGACTGTGACAAAGAGGGCTCTGTCGAAGGGAGATGCAGGTCTGCTGACAGGGAGACCGTACTGTGGAAAAAACATCACAGGGGGTTGCTATGGACCTATGGAGCACCTACCTCAGTAAGGGCATATTAGCAAACATATTGGTTCTGGCTGTGAATTCCTCCGCTGAATTTGCGAGCCACAGGGCTAGGGAGGAAGGACATCCAGGGTTCATTGGTTCGTGAACTCGCATGGGAAAAGAAGCGTACATCTTTGCCTCTTTGGAGGGGAAAGGCGCTATACGGAAGTGATACACCTGGCCAGCTGTCCATATTCCCAGACTTACCTGTTCATACCTGACAGAACACGAGACGAAACTGGCTCAAAATGGAGATTGTAAAATCTCGCGAAGGTATTGGGTGTCGCCCAGCCCGCTGCCCTGCAGATGTCTGCTAGAGAGGTGCCACGGGTCAGTACCCACGAGGATGCCAGACTCCTTGTGGAGTGTGCTCATATTCCTGAAGGGACAGGCACGGTCTGGGCCTGGTATGCCATAGCGATGGCATCCACAATCCAGTGAGCAAGCCTCTGTTTGGAGACAGTGTTCCCTTTCCTCTTTCCGCTTTCTGCCAAAGCAGACAGAGCTGCTCAGAGCATCTAAAGCCCTGCATGCAATCCAAGTAGATGTGCAAAGTAACACCGGACACAGCAACAACAGGGCTGGGTCTGCCTCCTCCTGGGGCAGCGCTTGCAGGTTCACCACCAGATCCCTGAAGGGGGTTGTGGGAACATTGGGCACATAGCCCGGCCGGGGTCTCAGGATTATGTGAGAGTCACCCAGACCAAACTCCAGGCAGGTATCGCTGACAGAGAACGCTTGCAGATCCCTGACCCTCTTGATGGAGGTGAGCGCAATCAGGAGGGCCGTCTTCGAGGAGAGGGCTTTCAACTCGACTGACTCTAGCGGCTCAAAGGGGGCTCCACAAAGGCCCAGGAGGACCACGGAAGATCCCATGAGGGGAACAGGCATGGCCTAGGAGGATTCAGCCTCTGGGTGCCTCTCAGGAACCTGATGATCAGGTTGTGCTACTCTAAGGACTTACCGTCCACTGTATCGTGGTGTTCCGCTATGGTGGCCACATACACCTTCAGGGTGGAGGGGGACATCCGTTCCTCCAGCCTCTCCTGCAGGAAGGAAAGCACTAACCCAACTGTGCATCTCTGAGGGTCTTCAGCTTGGGAAGAACACCAATTCGCGCACCGTCACCACTTCAGGGTATAAAGCTACTTGTGGAGGGAGCTCTGGCCTGAGTGATCGTGTCTACCACTGCTGGTAGTAGGCCACTTAGGTCTTCCGTGTCCCATCCAAGGGCCAGACGTGGAGGTTCCAGAGGTCTGGGTTCGGGTTCCAGATGGTGCCCCGTCCCTGAGAAAGAAGGTCCTTCCTCAGGGGAATTCGCCAGGATGGGGCTGTGGCGAGGAGTGTGAGGTCTGAGAACCAAGTCTGAGTGGGCCAATATGGGGCCACGAGGGTGACCTGCTCCTCGTCCTCCCTGACATTGCACAGGGTCTGAGCAAGTAGGCTCACTGGAGGGAACGCATACTTGCGCAGTCCAGGGGGCCAGCTGTGTGCCAGCGCATCTATACCGAGAGGTGCCTCGGTCAAGGCGTACCAGAGCAGGCAGTGGGAGGATTCCTGGGCTGTGTGCCAGCATGTCTGGGTTGAGGGGGGCCCCCGTCAGAGAATAACAGAGCGGGCAGTGGGAGGTTTCTCGGGAGGCAAATAGGTCTATTTGGACCAACACATGCTTTCCCCGGATCAATGGCAAAAGCCTCTGCAGGGCGAGCAATACTGCCAGCAACTCGAGGCAGTTGATGTGCCAACACAGTCGCGGTCCTGTCTAGGAGCCAGTGGCTGCGTGCCCATTGCACACAGTGCCCCAGCCTCGCTTAGAGGTGTCTGTTGTAATGACAACTTGCCTGGACACTTGCTGTAGGGGAACTCCTGCTCATAGAAATGCAAGTTCTGTCCAAGGGCTGAACAAGTGTCAGCAGATCGGCGTGATGGCCACACGATGTGTGCCGTGGCACCATGCCCATCTCGGGACTTGAGACTGAAGCCAGTGCTGAAGCGGCCTCATATGCATCAACCTTAGTGGCGTGACTGGTGCCGAGGATGCCATATGCCCCAGGAGCCTCTGAAAGTGTTTCAGTGGAACCGCTGTTCTCTGCTTGAATGACTTCAGGCAGTTCAGCACCAACCGCACACACGCTCTTGCTCAGGTGCTCAGTGCCCGGTTGCTGTGATAACGGTGGTCATAAACACTGGCTATGTTACCCAGGGAGTGAGGAAACTGCTCTTTTGAGAATGTGGGTACCGTAGCCCGTTCGGGGTGTTGTGAACATAAAAGAAAAGGAAACCAAGCCGGCCCTCCACTGGGGGATGAAGTGGCCTGGATACCAGCTCTCAGTTTGCAGCAGACATCTCACTCCCTGGGTCATCCATCTCAGGGGTGCTTAGGAGCCTTCTGGGTCCTCGTGCCGGCCCGTGAGCCGGGGGGCATCAGTTTCCTGCAGGGGGCTCTATGCTGGGGCCTAGAATTGGGCTCAGGCTGAGGCGGAGCTGCCTGGGCTTTGCGGGCACAGGTGCAACGCAACCACCTTATCCACCTGAGGGACCTCCGTATACCCGTGGGCCGCCCCGCCATCGAAGGTAGTGAGAGCGGATGAGCTGGGAGGTCAGTTTCGGGCAGAAAAAGGTGCCCTCCATGACCTCGTCAGCTCATCGTGCACTTCCGGTAAGAAAGGGACCGGGGTGGTGAGGGGGAGGGGTGTGTGCATGGCTGTTCCCGAACCCAGGAACCAATCATCTAGCCGCGAGGGCTCAGAGGAGGGTGCAAGGTTCCACTCTAACCCGACACACGCGGCGGCCCGGGCAAGCATGGCGGTCATCTTGCCGTCAGCCTCAGACTGGGCGGGCCGACCCGAAGGTGGCAGCCCAGTCGAGTCCTCGGCATCTGACATCACCAGTATGCTCTCCGATGCAGCGATCAAGCACTCATCCCACTCCGGAGCTCCGAAAGGGACACTAAGCTGGCCCTGGAGCGAGCTGGTCTGCTCTCGGAACTCGCCGGGAGCAAACGAGCGTGCTAGGGAATGGAAGGTCCACTGAAGCCCCCAAATAGCCTCCAGCGCCAGCCGGGCCGGCCTAGTACCTGGAGGTAAAAGGAGACACGCGGGGTGTAGATAGAGTGGCTTTCCCTTGGAAGAAGGAAAGTCGCGACCGCAATGTTGCCATGGTCATATTCTCGCAATGAGAACATGAACCATCCACGAACACTGCCTCAGTGTTATCGCTGCCCAGACACGTGAGGCAGCGCCCGTGGTATCGGAAGCGGAGAGATAGCGACAGCAACCAGGAATCACACAAAGACAGAAAGGCATCTTTATAAAGACGCATCTTTAAAAAGATGTTCAACGTCAATGTGTGTGCTCTAATAGAGAAAATATACTCTTTAGCAGCAATATACACTCTTTTAGCGCTGTCGAAGCACCCAGGGGCGAAATCTGCACTCGTCGTGCAGAAGGAGAGAAAGCCGCTGGAAATGCAACAGCATAAGCTTCTTAAGAGGTGAATGGAACAGCAGTAGTATTCAGCTCGCTGACAGTACAATCGCTCAGCTCCGAAGAAAAAATCTGAATGAGTGGTTGCAAGCCAGCTCCTTTTATACCCGTATGTCTGGGGGAGTGGCATGTAAATTCCACTCGCCAATTCTCATTGGCCTTTTCTCAAAAATCTGAGGTGTTTGGGGCTCTCAAGAGCGACCCCTAGTGTCACTACATCGACACAATATGAGTGACAAAAGGGGAAAGTTTGTTTTAGACATATAGGAGCAAGTAAACAAGATATCTCCACATATACACTCCCAGTCAAAAAGTTTTGAAACACTTCACTGAAATGTTTCTCATGATCTTAAAAATCTTTTGATCTGAAGGCATTTGCTTAAATGTTTGAAATTAGTTTTGTAGACAAAAATATAATTGTGCCACCATATTAATTTATTTCATTATAAAACTAAAATTTAATTTAAAAAAAAAAAGATTTTGAAATTGATGACTTGGACCAAATAATAAAGAAAAGCAACCAATAAGTGCCCAACATACTGTAGATGGGAACTCCTTCAATACTGTTTAAAAAGAATCCCAGGGTAATACCTCAAGAAGTTGGTTGAGAAAATATCAAGAGTACATGAATGCAAATTCTAGGCAAAGGGTGACTACTATGGAGATGTTAAAATATAACACAGTGTTTATTTATTTTGGATTTTGTTTAGTCACAACATAATTCCCTGTTATTCCATAGTTTTGATGACTTTACTATTATTCTAAAATGTGAAGAAAAAAAACATAATAAAGAATGAGTAAGTTTTTCAAAACTT
This sequence comes from Myxocyprinus asiaticus, assembly GCF_019703515.2. Lineage (NCBI taxonomy): Eukaryota > Metazoa > Chordata > Actinopteri > Cypriniformes > Catostomidae > Myxocyprinus > Myxocyprinus asiaticus. Next base: position 20,953,004 of record NC_059350.1, read on the forward strand.
TTGTCAAAATACACTGTGTTAATGTTTGACATGGTTAAAACAATGCTACTTTAAAAACAAATGAAGTTTGATCAGTGGTTAAATGTGTTCAGATGGGTCCCTCGTACCTGAATGAATGGCTCCTTTCCAGAATAAAATGAAATATGTAGAAAATCACTGTATTAGAGTTCTTGTATAGTGACAGGGCAGAAAGTCTTGGAGAAGCTAGAGAAGAGAGGACACCGGGGCAGTTTATGAGAGCCAGAACTTTCTTCTTCCTAAAAATTACTGTCACAGTATTTGCTGTTTGATAAAGGACACACTTATCTGCAAGCAAAACAGTACATTCTTTTAGGTATGCATGCGAGTAGTATGAATAGAATTTGGACATACTTCATTCAGGGATGTTGGCATTGTCTCGTGACCCAAATATACAGTATGACATAATAACAACAACCGCAAAAACTATCTGCTTTGGTTTGATTAAACAAGCCCCATTCAAGCACAAGGACCACATGTTTTGAATGTGACGTCACCTCAGCTCCTGAGGTATTATGGCATCGTTAAGTGTCCAGTCGATCCACACTTAAAAATCTTGCCGAAAACATTAGGTCATCTGGGATTTCTTGCTTACTGCTTCATGAATACTGTGAATTCAGTCATACTACTCCATTGACATATTGTTTTTGGCATACTACAGTATATAGTAGAGAAGTATGGATATACGGACACAGCAACTGTCTCCACACATTCACAAGTGCTCACATTTGCAGCACGCTGCTCATGCAAATGATATATTTATATCATTAAATCGCAGCTTTCACAGTAAAATATTCTCACTAGGACATAACGTGATTTTAATTTGTGTGCTGATTGTTTACGTAATGGCATTCGTGGGTCAGATGGTATCTGTTTTTGGTATCAGAGCATTTTTATGTGTAGGAGTACCAGTACATGAGTGCCGTATCGGACCCGATACCGATACCAGTATCAATATTGGGACATATATATATATATATATATATATATATATATATATATATATATATATATATAACACACACGCACACACACACACACACACAAAGTATATATATATATATATATATTTAATCATGTATCAGCTTTGGCATTTATTCATGTAATTCATGTGTAATTGAGTATTATCAGTAAACTGTGAGCCACACACCTTCTGATGATTAAAAATACTCCCGTCAGTATGACAACCAGTCCTGCAGCCAGTGGCAGATGCTGATATAAAACCTAAACCCAGGCGGATGATCCACCTGCTGACTAGTTAAATCTCTTTGATCAACAAAAGTAAGGAACACCAATATATGAACAAGTACTGCATCAAGCTGTATAATTGTCATGAGAGGAATTAAAGCAAAATACTTGGAACTGAGAGTCACTTTTCTGCTTCACCATAACCTTAAATGCTAATACAGAGGTAAGCAAATAACTGCTGCTATGTGCTTTTTTTCTCAGTACACTTCAGCAAATGAACATCCAGGTGTTCATTGACTTCAGAAGACTTTCACCATGCACAGTGAATATCGTATACTGCAATGATCTGTCCTGTCCAGCAGCCAGCAACTCCTGCCCGTAGAAATGCAAGTTCTGTCCAAGGGCTGAACAAGTGGCGGCAGATCGGCATGATGGCCATGCGATGTGTGCCGCAGCGCCATGCCCATCTCGGGTCTGAAGCCAGTGCTGAAGCGGCCTCATATGCATCAACCCTAGTGGTGTGACCGGTGCCGAGGATGACATATGCCCGAGGAGCCTCTGAAAGTGTTTTAGTGGAACCGCTGTTCTCTGCTTGAATAACTTCAGGCAGTTCAGCACCGACCGTACACGCGCGCTTGCTCGTGAGGCACGCTATCATCGAGACTGAGTCTAACTCCATGCCGAGAAAAGAGATGCTCTGAACCGGGGAGAGCTTGCTCTTTTCCCAGTTGACCCGAAACCCTAGCCGGCTGAGGTGCCTGAGCACGAGGTCCCTGTGTGTGCATAGTAACTCTCAAGAGTGAGCTAGAATCAGCCAGTCATCGAGGTAGTTGAGTATGCAGACATCCACTTCGCTTAACGGGACAAGAGCTACCTCTGTGACTTTCGTGAAGATGCGAGGGACAGGGACAGGCCGAAGGGGAGGACAATGTACTGATATGCCCAGCCTTCGAAAGCAAAGGAAGGGTCTGTGTCGAGGTAGAACCGAGACGTGAAAGTATGTGTCCTTCAGGTCTACTGCCACAAACTAATCTTGATGCCGGACACACGCCAAAATGTGCTTTAGCATCAGCATCTTGAACGGGAGTCTGTGCAAGGCCCGGATCAGAACTTGCAGGAAAAGATTGGCCGCAACCCACCACCTTTCTTTGGTACGATGAAGTAAGGGCTGTAAAACCCTTTCTTCATCTTGGCTGGAGGGACAGGCTCTATCTTGCACAGAAGAGTCGCGATCTCCGCAACCAAGGTGGCGGCGTTCTCACCCCTCACCGAAGTGAAGCGGATGCCGCTGAACCAGGGCAGGCGCCTGGTGAACTGAATTGCGTAGCTGAGTCAGATGGTCCTGGCCAACCACCGCGATGGGTTGGAAAGTGCTAGCGATGCGTCCAAGCTCCGGGCGAAGGACACTAAGGGGATGATCGCGTTTAACGTACCTGTGGGTGGGGCCTCGCGGCATGATGATTAAATTATGATTAATTCTGATGATTAAAAATACTCCCGTCAGTATGACAACCAGTCCTGCAATCCAGCAGCAGATGCTGATATAATACCAAAATCCAGGCGGATGATCCACCTGCTGACTAGTTAAATCTACTAGTTGATTAACAAAAGTAAGGAACACCAATATATGAACAAGTACTGCATCAAGCTGTATAATTGTCATGAGAGGAATTAAAGCAAAATACTTGGAACTGAGAGTCACTTTTCTGCATTGGCATGTGGAGGCGTAATCACTGGCACGCCAGCAATGGTGAGAGAGAAGTAGACTATTTTATTTATATAAATTTCGAATCTGCATTCCAGTCTAAATCTTGATGTAATCCTTCTTCATGATCACGCAGCGTGTTTTCATGAGCTGAATGGGAGGCTAAGCAAAAAGTTAAAATGTGACGAGACTGCAGTATACCCAACAGACTCGTGCAGCGCGTGAAAGGCATTCACGCATCACGAGCCGGCAGCCCTTCACTTTCGTTTAATCACACGATTAAACGCGCCTGCTTTGCTTCGGTCAGGCTGCGCAGATGACAGCCTACATTCCGTGTTTCATTTGTTTCTTTTTGCTTTCAGAGCAACATGTGATGTAATAAGGAAAACACCACTATTAATCTTTGAGATTTCCAACCCAGCATACAGGTACACCTTCCTTAAACCATGGTCAAACTCAAAATAACATTAAAAGATTATAAGAGAAAATATAATCTTATAAAAATCTATTCTATTCAAAATATAATTTAAACCTGGAAATAACGTTTTAGGATTTTGCAGGTGCGATTCACCGAAAAGGGATAAGTAGTTGATCGGCTTATGATGCGGAATGGCTTGCAAACGCAGCGCGAGTCTCATCACACTTTAATAGTGTTTAGTCTCCCATTCATCTGATGAATACACGCTGCGTAATCATGAGGAAGGATTACATCAAGATGTAGATTGGAATGCAGGTCAGATGCAAAAAACTTCATATAAATAAAATAGACTGCTCCTCTCTCGCTGTTGATAACCCCTCTGCGAGATTTTGAAAAATGTATGACATTATATAAGAAATATTTAAGATTCCACACAATTTCATGATCAGTAATCAATAAGCAGATTTGTGACAAACTGTATTAACTCATTTTGTACAAAAGGACTGGTTTTCTTTCATTAAAGCACTTTCACAAGATGCTCTGTGAAAATTCACATGAAGGATCATAATTATATCATAATCATCGGGATTTGCACAAATGTTTCACTCAAACTGTTATGCTGATAATATCATTAAAATAATATATATATATATATATATATATATATATATATATATATATATATATATATATATATATATATATATATATATATATATATATATATATATATTTAAATATAAACGCTTAAATTTGAAATGGCTCAGCCATTGACCAGGAAAATAAATAAAAATTAAAAAATGGCACTCCATGTCAAAAAGGTTGCTGACCCCTGATTTAAATGATTAAAATGAGGAACTGATTAAATGTTTTATGTGTAAAAAGAAAAAATAATGTTGCTTACCTGTCACAGTGACATTAATAGAATGGCTTACAGTGGACTCGCCTAGTCTACATCTATATAAACCTTCGTCCTCCATTGAGATGATCAAAAAAAGTTAGCGTAGCAGCCAATAATGTAATAACTACCGTTAATGTAATAATTGCCAATAATGTAATACATTTTTATTATTATTATTATTTCTCTTTATTAAACCAGCCAATAATGTAATAGCCAGCCAATAATGTAAGAACTTATTACATTATGGGCAAAAATGTATTGCTTTATTGGTTCAGAAATGTTATTACATTATTGGTAAGTTATTACATTATTGACTTTTATTACATTAAAAATGGAAAATGTATTACGTTATTAGTAGTTATTACATTATTGGCTGCTACACAGTTAGGAATGCAATCCCATCATGTTGTGATACTCTTCCAGTCTCCTTTTATATTATTTGAGTGATTTAAAGCTTTACAGTCATTGCCATAGATTTTGCACCAGTAGATCCTTGAGTTCTGACATTCATGTACAGTAAGAGTACAGTTTATAAACAACAATGTAATTACAGGAGCTTTGAACAGTGTGTTTCGTGGCACATTCATAGTTGCAATACAATTGATCTCTGACCCTAAAAAGATCAATGACACAAGAGGTAAACAGAGGGAAAAGAGAGTGCTCCTAAATCACACAACAGATGTTTTGATGACATTATTTATATTTCTTTCATTGCATTAAATTAAGACCTATTCTGTGAAGTTTTTTTTTTTTTTCTCTCTCTCTCTCTCTGAAACTGAGTGTTTCAGATCTCTAAAAGATTTTGAGCACTCAATAAAGACATGTGGTACAATTATATAACTCATGGATGACTAATTTGGTCCTGGTAAAAAAGTATCTCACTTTATTTGTGGATTTTAACAGTCCCAGAAGCTGTTTGCTGATAAAAAAAAAATAAATAAAAAAAAAGTGTCAAGTTTAAGCTGTACAGATTTGTACACATTTAATTAAAACAGATATTACAGAGTTAAAGCAAAGGGGGTGTAAACTCACCTTGTGTACAATAAACAGGAAATGAGAAAAGCAAAAAAAAAAAAAAAAAAAAGATCAGTGTGGAGATGATGTGGAAGAAAGAGAACACCATGAACAGTAGCTTTTACTAGACTGTGGTAATAATAAGGGCTGAACTTTAAGAATGACACTCAGTGAAACATACAAACCCAGTTATAAAAGTGTGGAAGAAAGACTGACTCTGTCACAGAGTAGTTCCTGTATCTTCTCTCTCTCCCCAGCTTTTTTCAAGTATCATTATTAAAATGAGCAATATAAGCTCACAACTCAGAGTTTGCAATGTTTACATTGTTCAAATTTAAAACCTCTTACATTATTTAAACTGAAAACTGTGTATTGCTTATTGAGCAACAAACCCAGGAGGAGCATTAGTTACAGAAAAATTCATAAAATGCAACGTAAAATATATTCCATATAAACAGATGTAAAGTGAATAAAGAGGGTTTTGTGGGCTGTTTTATTGCATTTTCTCATATTACTGATACATTCAATGGCAGAAGTAATATTTAAATAATAAAAGTTTGTCTGATGTGATGGCCTTAACATCACTTAGACAACACTGTCTAACTGTATGTGCTATCTGTACTATCACTGTATAGCTAAACATGAAAAAGAGCTTCATTTCTTCAGACAAGTATCACTTCTTTAAATTACTAGATTTTCAGAACACCAAAGTAACCCTTGGCATCTTATTTAGGGCCTCTTCTTCACTGTCCAATATTGGGCAGTGAACATAAAACCAACGTTTGATTAGTTTGTCTGTGGAAGCAGGTTTCAACTACTCTATCGAATGTAATGATTTGTGAGTATAAATTTCAGTTAATCAAATCTAAATCGATTTCTTTGATCAACAATTAATTTTTGTTATGGTATCAGGTTACTGGGAACTTTTTTCAACAGTGTTTATATATATATATATATATATATATATATATATATATATATATATATATATATATATATATATTAAATGTGTAATTATTTGTAAATGTAAAATTAAAAATAAGATGTTTCCACAGACTTTAGAAAAAGTGACAAAGTTCGGTGCAGTTTTTGCAGTCTTTGTAATGTTCTGGACTTAGAAGTTTCATAATGATCCAATGTGCACAGTTAAAAAATAAATAGCCAAATATATTTTACACATCTAAATCTCATAAATCTGCTCATCTGTGGGCAGAAAGACCACAATTATGGAGTTAGAATTGTTTCTAATTCAGAGACAAATGGAAAGAGAATCACAAATAGAAAGTTGGTCCACAAATAAATTGAATGAGATTCACAAATAAATGTAAGGAGTTTCGCAAAAATGAAATTAATTTATAAATAAAAAAGAATGAGATTAACAAATATATGTTACGAGTTTCACAAAAATAAAGTGAAAACAATTTATTAATTTACAAAAAATTATTTTCATATATATTTTGAACTCACAAACACAACTCTGTCCAGCATTTATTTGTATATCACTTGCTGTGCATTTGTGGATGGCAGCTCACATTTGTGAATTCTGAATCATTTCTTTCATGAGAGCTGCAGGCAATCCACAAGTAGGTAGACTCCACCCATCGTCTACTCAAGCCAGTCAGATAACGGACATATTATTCGGACCTATCATAGCACATTCTATCTTCAACCAATCATGCTTCATTTTACTATCAGGGCAGAAGCAGAGTCACTGCACTCTCATGATATTTCAAGAATCTCAGCTTCAGTTTAAGGCAGCACATCGAGATACTTGCTCTAATGCTAACACAGGCTTTTCTGTGTAATTTTCAGGGTGATTCTGTAACTGGGCACTTATGACATCAGTTTTTAAATGTACATTTTTAAATCAATGCAGCAATATATCAGTGCGCTATGTCCCATATCCCGCATTTCATGAGCAGTATTTGCGCATTTACTGGAAACTATCGCAGCTACTTTGGGCTGATTAACTGTATAAATCCATGTAATCATCCAAGTTAAGTGTAAATGCCTTTTGCTCTGCCATTTGTGTGATTGACATCTGGAGCGTGAACAGACAGCATTTCTGCGTATGCACAGAGAGGTTTCAGACACAGCGATTGTTCCGCGACCAGGGTTGGTGTCCTACGCAGGCTGTGCATTTAGAGAGTGGTGGTACTGTTGTACAGAACTAATGATCTAAATTCTTTCAACACTGAAAACTGTAACTACACTGAAATAAGAATCCACACAGGACATTAAAAGCTATGAAATAACAAAAGTATGCATTAATAAAATGTGATCTTGCTTTGGTTTATATTTCAGCATTATATATAATGTCCCTGTGGGATATTTTCACGTTTCCAACGTAATAATTACTAGAAAGGTTTCCAAACCTTTCTTCAGACTCACTTTCTGTCTTCAAAAAACATTTAAAACCACATCTTTTCCATGAGCACTTAACCAGTCACAAAAAAATAAAATAAATCTTGTTGCACTTATTCTGTCTTAAATACTACTATTCTGATGCTAGTGAAACTTGGTAATATGGCACTTTTCGTACCATTGTCTCCTTAAGATGATTAGCTTATAATGTATTCCTCTTTTGTAAGTCGCTTTGGATTAAAGCATCTGCCAAATGAATAAATGTAAATTATGTAAATGTTTTTGGAGCATCAAAATGTTGGCACCCATTCACTTGTATTGTACTGACCAAGAAATCTGAGATATTCTTCTAAAAACCTTAATTTGTATTCTGCAGAACACATTCACTGAAAGTAAATAGTGACTCAGGCAAACATTCTGTCTAATATCTCCTTATTGTGTTGCATGGAAGAAAGAAAGTCATATGGGTTTGGAACAACATGATGGGGAATGATGACAGAATTTCCATTAATAATAATAATAATAATAATAATAATTCTGTAATACATGTTAAATATGTATTATGTAATGGAATATAGGGGAGTTAACATCCATTATGTTATTTGTGAAAGTAACAAGTTACCCACTACTTGAATACTCTTTTAATTGGATACTTTCTTACTCTTACTCAAGTAATTATGTATGTTAGTACTTTTACTTCTTCTTGAGTAATTTCTTTTTTTTTAAGTAATTGTACTTTTACTTGAATACAGTTTTTGGCTACTCTACCCACCTCTGAACATGAATCATATTAGATGATCTTAGGAGCACAAACCATAAATTATTACCCTATATTACACAGTGTACAAGATCTGCTACGGCAATAATTTGGTTTCACCTTATGTTAATACATTTAATAAAAGCAGTAATATTTATTAGAATTTTGCTTTTTAGCACTTTTGTTTGAATGTTTTAGGAGGTACTATTACGGGGTCCCTTTATAAAATACAGCTTCGTGTTCTGACAGTAATAATTGACTCATAGATATTGCCATCTTTTTCAGATGTTTCCCCTGTGTACTGCCCATCAACTTTGAGCACTTGACTGACCTGTTCCAAAAATCAGTGGTTCCATCTCCAATACAGGATGCCTTTTAAAACGTGTAATACAAGATTCTTTATTTTTCTGTTTTGTTAGATTTCTTTTAAGATACAATGTCATGTCTTGAAATGAAAGTGCAATACAAAATTTAAATAAACCATAGCATTGTCTTTGGGTTGATTTACTTACAAAATACAATTCTGTCATTTATTCACCCTCATGTTTTTTTTAAACCTGTACTATTTAGTTTCTTCTGTGGAATATGAGAATACATTGTAAAATGTAGATGCTGCTAATGAGACTGAAATGAAAGTGAGGCGGTCAGTCCCTATCATTATTCCTGACATCTCCTTTTGAGTTCCTCCCACAGAAGAAAGTCATTCGTTTGGGTTTGGAGTAAATTAATATGAGTACAAATGATGACTCATCTCATTTGACAAAATATTTTTTTGTCATTTATTTGACAAATGTTTTATTGAGTTCTATCAAGGCATTTTGAGGTTAGTAGGTTTTATAGAGTGTCTGTTTTTTTTTTTAAGCAAGTCTGTTGGCTAAAAGGTATGATTTTTGGTTACAAATTACAGGTTGTCATGCATGTAACTACAAAAGACATTAAATTTGAGTACATTGTATTAACACACACAAACACTGGAACTGAACATTACAACTGGAGTGCTTGCATTTTGCTAGATTTTGTTGTACATGAACATCTTCATTGCCACGTCATGGTGTTGTATCTCTTGTTTGAGACGAATACTCCTAGTCAGGGGAAGAGAATTCTGCACAAATGATTGGGAAAAAAATAATAGATACACTTTAAAATCAAGTCCATTATTGTATAGAAAAGAACATATTACAGAAACAAAATTGGGCCATGGAGCTTTGTGATGTCTTACCACCAGTAGCACAAAAATCCCACAACTGTTTCCATCTTTTTGTGATGTGGAGCAGAGAGCACCAGTTCTCCAGTATCCTCGCAACTCTTATTATTATTATTACTATTATTATTATAATTATTATTAATATTGTCTTCCTGTATCTCGCAGCCCATATACTTTTCGAATAAATAAGTGAAACACACATTGTTTTACAGGGTTAACATAATTCTTTCTTGTGTGTAACATTGGACTGGTCTGCCATAACACTAAGTGCTAAAAATATAAATCCTTTGAAATATTTCTTCAATTATTATTATTATTATTATTATTATTATTATTATTCATTATTATATATTTTTAAATACATTAACATTATATGAAACCAAATTATTGCCATAGCAGATCTTGTTCACTGTCTAATATAGGCAGGGCTGGGGAGTAACGAAATACATGTAACGGGATTACGTATTTAAAATACAGAATATAAGTAACTGGATTCCACTACAGTTACAATTTAAATCATTGGTATTTAGAATACAGTTATTAGTATTTTGATTACTGAAGAGATTACTTTGCATTTTATTGTTTATTTAATATTTAGTTCTTTCAGATGGAAAACATTTATACATATAAATGATGTGATCTAAAGTGCATTTGAACAGCGGTGAAACACTTTCTTATGATGTGTTACATTCATACGAACAGACAGAAAAGTAAGTTTGAAGTAAGTTTGGAGCACAAAAAATAGAAATAAACCTTGTGTAAATTGTCAGCTTTATGCTAAGCTAAAATGCTATTTCTAGCCATTTTACATGCACGTTACCAGGTACGATCATATTTTTTAATCAAGAAAATTCACGTTGGATCATAATTTTTTTTTTCTAGTAAGACCTTTGTTATTAGGGCAAAAATCTTATTCTTGATAATTTTTGTATTGTTTTCCTGTAAAAATATCAAAAAATCCTTACAACAAGATCAATCTGATCATGTTTTAGAAACAACACTGCATAAGATTTAGGTTTATCAGAGAATGTATTTTTAACGTGTATTTTGTCTTACTGTACTGGCAGAGTTTTTATAGTCAAAACAAGTGAAAAAATCTACCAGTGCTGAAGAAGTAATCCAAAGTATTTAGAATACATTACTGACCTTGAGTAATCTAATGGAATACGTTACAAATGACATTTTACAGAATGTATTCTGTAATCTGTAGTGGAATACATTTCAAAAGTAACCCTCCCAACCCTGAATATAGGGTATTAATTTATGGATTGTGCTCCTAAGGTCATCTAATATGATTTATGTTTTATAAAGGCACTATCTGTACCACTGATCATTTGTAGTGTCTAGTAGTGTGTCTGTTTGGATCTGCCATGTAACATTAAGACTAAAGGTTTTGATGACACATACATACATTTCCATTATTTAGCTAGGAGATTCAGTCAAGAAACTAGATTAAAATTAAACTAGCAGACTCATACAGTCAGCCAGGTTAGCCATAAAGCTAATGATCAGGACTCTACAAATGGGCAATTTTTTAGCTGACACTACACGTTTATAATTGAGAGAAAATTATACAAACCTTAAGTCACAGTATTCCTCTGATGGTGTACGTTTCTTTAAAAGTGTGCGGCCTTGGAGCTTATCTGTATGTGCTTGATTTCATGCTCATGAGAGCGCTGTGACTCTAGTCCCACACTGATAGTAAAACGAAGCAAGATTGGTTGAAGATAGAATGTGCTACGATTGGTCCAATTAATGTGTCCATTATCTGATTGGCTTGAGTAGACGATGGGTGGAGTCCACCTATTTGTGGATTGCCTGCAGCTCTCCCGAAGTGATGTTTCAGAATTCACAAATGTGAGCTACCATCCACAAATGCACAGCTTGCGATCCACAAATAAATGCTGAAAAGAGTTGTGTTTGTGAGTTAAATATATTTTTAAATAATTTTTTTATATGCAAATCTCATTTTATTTATTTGTGAATTCACTTTATTTTTTGTGAAACTCCTAACATATATTTGTAAATCTCATTCTTTTTATTTGTGGATCTCATTCAACTTATTTGTGGACCAACTTTCTATTTGTGAATTGCTTTCCATTTGTCTCTGAATTAGAAACAATTCTAACTCCATACACAATCAACAAAGTACATACAATCCAAGGTCAAGACACAAGTAAATAGTAAAAAAAATTATATAAATGTGGAAAATAATTGTAAATTGAAGGAACTAGTCTGTAGTAGGCTATATTTTACAAACAAAGGTAAACTTAAATGAAAAACTTAAATAAAAACTTAAACTGACCATTAATAAAAGAGAATATAGTGACCTCTGGTGTTAGCTTTGAGAATTGTTGGGGATGTGATAAAAGTCATGCAAGAGAGAATGGACTCTATGCATGGAACATACCCTACATATTTCCGGTCAAATCCATGGAGCTATAAAATACAGGTCAAATCTCCAGGGGCTAACAGTCTTTCGGTATCATATCCTGCTAGTGTCAAGAGTTGTAGCAAACTACTATTCTATCTAAAATTAATTGATTTATCACAACAAATGTGATCTTATTTAGTAAAAGTATAAAAAATATCTCAGTAATGAGCTCCAAAGGTGTAAATATATTCGATCTGAAGCTTGCAGAACTGCCGATCACTGCTATACCATTGTGTAAGGCTTCCTCTGTGTGCAAATTATTTACATCCAGCAATTGTACAGTGATTTTCAAGTGAGAAATAGAGCAACACAAGCGATTCGAGAGCACAAACACTCACCAGAAGATGATGTTAGGGACAGTTACTCCATTGCTCAACTGAGGTTTTAAGGTGCCATCTGCAGGGTGATGAAACATCACTGAGAACACTACACACATTATTGATTTTTTTGTAAATTATTATATTTCCCCAGGTCAAAGCATGAGATTACACATGAGTAAAGCACTACTGAGAAGAAAAAAAACCTTACAGTTGAGGATTTGTTTTAGTCATAAAATCTTTAATATCTCACCACAATATTCATAAATAAATGTAATGATACAATTACACAATTGGTAACACTTTACAGTAATGTTATTTGTTAACATTAGTTAACAACATTGGTTAACATGAATTAACAATGTTACTTTTACAGCATTTATTCATCTTAGTAAATTTTAATTTCAACATATAGATTTTAAAAATCAAAAGTTGTATATAAGATAAGTTAATGCACTATGAACTAACAATGAATAATTACATTTTTATTAACTAATATTTACAAAGATTAATAAAGTCTGTACAAATATATTGTTAATTGTTTGATCATGATAGCAATACATTAATGCGTGTTAACGAATGGAACCATACTGTAAATTGTTAACACACACTTGAATCTATATTTAGGCTATTGTGTCAAATCGCTGCATCAATTAATATAAATTATACTGAAAGTGAAAATTATATTACACTGCAAATAAAATGCAATAAACTAATATTGACCACTATTAGACAAATTTTATTTTTAGAGTCACTATGTTAAGAAATATATGATCGTTCACCCCAGCATTTGCTGTGAAGCTGGAGTATCATAAATCCGGCTGTTGTGGTCCTTGATGGTTCTGTAGTCACTTTTAAGTTTTTTTTTACTTTTCCCTACACTGTTGATAGGTCCGCTGGTAGCTGTGTGCGGCCAACAGCTGAGACACTTCCTGAAAGACTTTTTCGTTTCACGTCGTTTTGTTTGTCGCTAACGACAAACAAAGGAACGTCTGCACCTTGTTTATTGACCATGGCGTGGATTTGCGCACAGCCATTTCTTTTTACAATTCGAAAGTCGTGTGAACAATGATATTGTTATCGCTGTTGCTAACTTTAATACTAGTGGGTTGATGTCCCATGTCACAAATCCAGTGATGCTGGTAGTGACGATTCTCTCTGACCAATCAGTGATCTGCAGGGTTTTGACGTCACATTTAGTATCGGCTCGGCTCACTTGGAACCTCGAACGAGGTGGTACTAAAAAAAGTACCAGGTACCAGGTACTATCCACAGTGGAAAACCCCCAAAAAGCAAGCAGAGTCGAGTCGAGCTGTACCGTGCAGTGGAAAAGCCCCATAAATAATCCACTTGATACTGAAAAGTATAAAAATAGTTTAAAATAATAAAAAACTGACTATTTTACAAAAGAAGTTTATGTGCTATGAATATTTATGGCAGCTTACTAGGTTTTGTAATAAACCCTTTGTATGGTGAGAATGGCTGTCTTCCATTTGTCATGCAAATGAGATGGAATTCACTTTGTAAGTCTAGTTTGCATTTCTTGTAATCAATCTAAAAACCATCTAAATCAACCACAGCAGTGGATGTAGAGGGCTAAATACTCTTTAACTTCATCAAATTCTTCATGATAAACCTAAGCTTACTCCACCACCTGTCTCTCACACTCTGGGAAAAATTCAGTGAAGTGCTGTCGACTGTAGTCATGGGAACTTGTGAAAACAGATCTATCCAAATCATTTATGGTCATTACATTGATTAACCCTTAAATGTATTGAGTCATACCTCAAACGTGAATTTTGAAACCGTATTGACTTGCATACTTAAAAAAAAAAAAAAATACATGACAGCTTCAAAATTCATGTTTTGACTGTGTGTAATTTATGTTGTAGAACAAAACATCCACTTATCATCGAGTGATGTTTACCACAGACCTTATTTCACTCATAAGTTGAAAAACCCCATTATAAAAACAAAACCCATAGGAAAATCCAGAGGGTACCCATGGCAAATTAGCCTTCCGGATTTGCCTACAAATTGACGTTACGCCTGAACAGCTCTATAGATCCCAGACCTTTGCCATTTTAGTCATAGCTCTGGCTGTGCGAGATTATGTGCGATCAGTCTCCTGCCTTTCCAGGAGATCTGTTTATATTATGTTTGTAGTCAATCAATCAGTTACCTTTTACATTTAAACAAAGTACAATGTGTATATGATGACCATTTGTGCTCATGAAAATGTCTAAAAATAAACACAAAACAAATTTAACCTGAAACAGATAGTACTAGGAGAATATCTTACTTTTTTTCTTGCAGCAAAACTATGGTGCTCTGGACGGTTGCTGAGGGGTTGTCAATGATTTTTGCTATTGTGCGGTTAATAGGGTGGTTTCCTGGGTGTTCTGGGTGGTTGCTGGGGCATGCTATGCAGTTGCCAAGATACTCTGCTCTGAGTTTTATGTGATGGGATAGCTGCATAAGACAAGTAATCTCAACTTTTTCTACATTAGATAGTTCAATCAAATCAAATAAAAAAATGTTTATCTGACAGAAATAAAGTTGGATTTATTACAGTGTTGTTGCTTTATTTATTAATTACTTATTTGCTCATTGTTTTGTTTTCTTTGGGACACAAAGGGAGTTTCAGAATGTTCAGGTTGCAGCTCAAGAAATGAGAAAAAAACATAAACATGTTCATAGAAATAATCCATGCTGGTTAACATGGGTGTGCTAGAGATGGTATAAATGCAAAACTTGCAAAAACCACCTCTTCGTGTGGCAGGAGCAGGACACAGTACCAGCACTTTATAAGAGCTGCCAGTATGCAAGAGAAGCTGCCAGTCCTGTGTCTAGAATTAGACAGTATTGTAGGTACGGCACTGCCGACCGACTTTGAGCATTGTGGGTATCTGTGCAATTTCACTGTCAGCTAAAGCTGATTACTTGTCACATCTGACACTGTCAGCAAGGTCGAGCTCATTTGCTGAAAAAAAATCATGTAACAATAAAAATAAAAAAAAAGTTAAAAAAAATGCGAGTGAATATTACTGCATGTGAATATTGGAAATTATTTGGCCACACGGTGCGAGCTGTGACATCTGACACCTGTCATCAAAACGTATGAACTTATACCATCAGAATCAAAACTCCCTATGCATCTCACCTAATATACAAATGTTTAAAACAAAACTAAAATGACAAGTGTGAGTCTAGTAACAGCAAAGTATTGTTTTACTAGCTATCACTCTGTGGCAGCGGGGGCGTGGTCGAGCATCCGCCAGGAGAGAGAGAAAGTGGTAAGGGCACATACACCTGAGCCAGATTATGAGTAACACCTGTTTCCAATTGCAGTGAGCTTTGGGAGAGCGGTATATAAGAAACCACGCCACCAACAAGAAGACAGAGAGAGTCTGGCACAGAGAGACCAGTTGTGAAGCTGATGAGTTTGTGAAGCTGAAAAGCTGTTGTGTTATTTTGGAAGCTGTAAAGTGTGGAAGTTGTATAATTAAAAGGCCTTACCTGTGATTCGAAGCCCCCAGTTTCCCGTATCCTCCTCCCCTCCCTGTGTGAAGTTCCTTACACTGGTGCCGAAACCCAGGATTGTAATCGAAGACGGTATGCCTCATGGAGTCTTCACCATTGGCAGAAGTCCTCAAGTCCCTCGCCGGTCTGCACCACTCCCACCAACAGGCTCTGCTTGAGCTCCAACAGGACCAAGACCGCCAGATCCACGAGATCCTCAGAGCTCAGGCAGAGGACTGGCAGGCGATCCGGAGCCTCCTCAGCCAGAAGAAAGCCTCGGCTGTGACCCCGGACAAAAATAGCCCCATGCCCCCACCCACGCTCATGAAGATGGGGGCGGAAGATGACCCCGAAGCCTTCCTCGACCTCTTTAAGTGGACTGCTGAGATCTGGGGTTGGCTGCGTGCTCAATGGGTGGCCCGGCTCATACCTTTGTTGTCCAGGGAGGCCCAACTTGCAGCTCAACAACTGCCAGCGGCTAGTCTCCTGGCTTACAGTGATCTGAAGAAGACCATCCTGCAACGGGTTGGCCGAAGTCTGGAACAGTACCATCAGCTCTTCCAGTCAATGGAGTTGGAAAAAACCGGCCGCCCGTTTGTCTTCTCCCAATGACTCCGAGACACCTTCCAAAAATGGCTGCTGGCGGGGGACCGCAGCGTCGAGGGAGTTATCGACCAGGTGGTGCTGGAGCAGCTGATCCGTCGACTACCGAAAGGGATGGCAGAGTGGGTCCAGTGCCACCGCCCGGCATCGCTGGAGGAAGCGGTCAAGTTGGCGGAGGACCATTTCATTGCCACTCTGCTCTCCCCCTCAGGTGGATGTGCCCACCAACACAGGTGCAGGCGTAGGCCTGGGCCAGCCTGCTGGAGTTGCGGGGATCCAGGGCACTTCCGGGATCAATGCCTGTGGTCCGGATCCCCGACAATCCACAGGCTGCCCCCAATCAGGCTGAAGGGTACAGGATACTGGTTAGAGTCAAGGGGAGTACACACTAAGCCTTGGTGGACACGGGTTGTAACCAGACTACTATCCACAAATGCTTGGTTGAACACGAGGCTTTGGGCACAACCAAAAGGGTGAGGGTGAAGTGTGTACATGGGGATATTCACAACTACCCTGTAGTGACCCTCGTTATTAAATTTCGGGGAACAAAGCATAGGGTGGAGGCAGCGGTTAGTTCCCACCTCACCCATCTGATAATGCTGGGAACTAATTGGCCTGAGTTCAAAAATGTGTTGAAGGGAATATGCGCAGATGGGTCCTGTACAAAGACTGTTAGATGTGAAATGTGTGATGCTTTGGCAGGGGAGGCGGAGCCGGGGCCGTCTTCGTCAGCTCCACGTCAGAGTGATGTGTGTGTGGGGGGGAGACGGCGGCCACTCCCATCCTTAGGATATTTTCCGAAAGGGATTTTGCTCTAGAGCAGTCGAGAGACAAAACCCTCAAGCACTCCCTCGACCAAGTGAAAGTCATTGTTGGTCAAAGGCTCCAGCCAAACATCACACTTTCATATCCTTATTTTGCCATAATAAAAGAGTGGTTGTATTGAGTGATGCAGGACGCTCAAACAAAAGAGGATACAACCCAGCTGTTAATACCACAGAGCCACTGGGATATGTTGTTCCAGGGTCACTTAGGGGAAAGGAAAACACTGAGCTGACTAATTACCGTTTTTATTGGCCGGGCATTCGCAGGGATGTCAGCAGGTGGTGTGCAGCATGCCATGAATGTCAGCTGGTGAATCCACTGGCCACCCCAAGAGCGCCATTGCACCCCCTTCCATTAATTGAGGTCCCCTTCGAAAGAATTGCCATGGACCTTGTTGGACCATTAGACCAGACTGCACGCAGACATCGCTTTGTATTAGTCCTGGTGTACTATGCAACGCGATATCCGGAAGTGGTGCCTCTGTGCAACATCTCAGCTCGCAGTGTTATGGAGGCACTCTTCAAAATATTCTCCCGTGTGGGAATTCCAAAATAAATCCTCACTGATCAGGACACTACATTTATTTCACGGACACTCCGTGAGCTTTACAAATTGTTGGGTATTAAGTCGATCTGCACCAGTGTCTACCATCCACAAACAGATGGGCTGGTGGAACGATTTAATAAAACCCTGAAGAATATGATTCATAAGTTCGTACACGAAGATGATAGAAATTGGGATAAGTGGCTCGATCCATGAGAGTCAAATTATATTTTAGCGGCTTATTTTTAGAGGTTTTTGGTCCAATAATTAGTGCCTCTGTTTTGTCGGATTTGAGTAGAAGGAACTTTCTGGCCATCCAATCTTTTATTTCATTGATACACTCTGCTAATTTAGAGAACTGTGAAATCTCATCAGGTTTTGAAGAAATATAAAGTTGTGTATCGTCTGCATAACAGTGGAAACTTATTCCACATTTCCTGATAATATCTCCCAGGGGAAGCATATACAAGGAGAAAAGCAGAGGCCCTAAAACTGATCCCTGTGGCACTCCATACTTTACTTTTGTTTGGTTTGACAATTCCTCATTTAAATAGACAAAATGGTAGCGGTCTGCTAAATAGGACCTAAACCATGCTAATGTAACTCCACAAATGGCAACATAATTCTCTAGCCTATTCACGAGAATGTTGTGCTCTATCGTGTCGAATGCAGCACTAAGATCTAAAAGTACTAGAAGTGAAATGCAGCCGCGATCAGATGATAAGAGCAAGTCATTTTTAACCAGGGTTGGGAGGGTTACTTTTTAAATGTATTCCACTACAGATTACAGAATACATGCTGTAAAATGTTATTTGTAATGTATTCTGTTAGATTACTCAAGGTCAGTAATGTATTCTAAATACATTGGATTACTTCTTCAGCACTGGTAGATTTTTTCACTTGTTTTGACTATTAAAAACTCTGCCAGTACAGTAAGACAAAATACACATGTTAAAAATACATTCTCTGAAAAACCTAAATATCTTATGCAGTGTTGTTTCTAAAACAAGATAAATCAAATTGATCTTGTTTTAAGGATTTTTAGATATTTTTACAGGAAACAATACAAAAATTATTGTCAAGAATACGATTTTTGCCCTAATATCAAAGGTCTTACTAGAAAAAAAGAAATTATGATCTAAAGTGAATTTTCTTGATAAAAAAATATGACTGTGCCTGTTAACGTGCATGTAAAATGATTAGAAATAGCATTTTAGCTTAGCGTAAAGCTGACAGTTTACACAAGGTTTATTTCTATTTCTTCTGCTCCAAACTTACTTCAAATTTACTTCTCTGTCTGCTCATATGAATGTAACACATCATAAGAAAGTGTTTCATCACTGCTCAAATGCTCTTTGGATCGCTTCATTTATGTGTATAAATGCTTTCCATCTGAAAGGACTAAATATTAAATGAAACAAATGACAATAAAATGCAAAGTAATCTCTTCAGTAATCAAAATACTTTTTGAATGTAACTGTATTCTAATTACCAATGATTTAAATTGTAACTGTAGTGGAATACAGTTACTTATATTTTGTATTTTAAATACGTAATCCCATTACATGTATTCCGTTACTCCCCAACCTTGTTTTTAACTCTGATAAGTGCAGTCTCTGTACTGGGATGAGGCCTAAATCCTGACTGAAATTGTTCATATATACTATTTCTCTGTAGAAATGAACATATTTGGGAGGATACTACCTTTTCTAGTATTTTCAACATAAACAGGAGATTTGAAGTCGGTCTATAATTAGCCAGTTCTCCAGGATCAAGTTGTGGCTTCTTAATAAGTGGTTTGATAACTGCCATTTTAAAGTTTCTTGGGACATGTCCTAAGGATTGCGAGGAATTAATAATATTAAGAAGAGGCTCTGAGATTACAGGGAATACCTCTTTTAAGAGCTTGGTTGGTATTGGATCTAACAAACATGTTGTGGCTTTTGATGTTTCGATAAGTTTTGTTTGCTCTTCATGACCTATGACAGCGAAGGATTGAAGTTGCACGTGAGGAAAATTACGAGACACTGTTTTCTGAGGTACTGTGACAGATGATTGCATAATTCCAATTTTATTTCTGATTATTACAATTTTATCAGTAAAGAAATTCATGAAGAAATTACTCTTGTGCTGCGATGGAATATCTGGTTCTGTTGAGGCTTTATTCCAAACCAATTTAGCCATAGTACTGAATAAACACCTAGGATTGTTGTGGTTATTTTCTATGAGTTTGCTAAAATATGCTGACCTGGCAGCTTTTAGTGCCTGTCTGTAGCTACAGACACTATCCTTCCATGCACCGCAAAATACCTCTCATTTTGTATTCTTCCACTTGCACTCCATTTTCTGAGCTGCTCTCTTGAGAGCATGAGTGTGATCATTGTACCATGATGCAGGGCTTTTTTCTTTAATTTTCTTTAATCGAAGGGAGGCGGCACTATCAAGAGTGCTAGAGATGACTGTATTTATATTTTCTGTTATTTCATCAAGTTCTTCTAGGCTTTGGGGTTTACTGAGTGTATGAGATAGATCTGGAAGATTATTAGTGAAGCTATCTTTAGTGGTCGAAAGAATAGTTCTACCTGAACGATAGCACAGTGTAGATTGAGTAACATTAGCTGATCGCAGTAAGTTCCTTACACACACTTAGCTACATCACCCTGCAGTGTGCTGGGCTGACGAAAATATCTACTTGCATCACCTATGTTGCGCACTCACGCAAAACGCATGAGTAGATGCATTTTATCCGCAAAAGATAGGGTTATTTCTTTGCATACTAAATATCTGAACTTTATGAAACAACATTTTGGTGTTTCTACAAAAAAAAAAAAAAAACAGAAGTGTTTGTGACAGAATCGTCCAAACTGAGCCGAGAATGGCATGACAATGATGTTTGGATGATGCAGGCAAAAAGCCACTATGATGACGCATTCGTCATGAGACTAATATCTGTTGAGATCCATCTGCATTATCATTTCCAAAAGTCCTCATCTCCCACAGTTCTCTAAATCTCTATAGCCATTCCCTCCTCTCTCCTCTCTTTTTCCACATGCTAGATACACCAATTAAAATAATATATATATATAGACACTGGCGGCCAAAAGTTTGGAATAATGTACAGATTTTGCTCTTATGGAAAGAAATTGGTACTTTTATTACCACAGTGGCATTCAACTAATCACAATGTATAGTTAGGACATTAATAACGTGAAAAATTACTATTACAATTTGAAAAAAAAAAAAATTCAGACCTTCTTAAACTACTTTCAAAGAGTTCTCATCTAAAAATCCTCCACGTGCAGCAATGACAGCTTTGCAGATCCTTGGCATTCTAGCTGTCAGTTTGTCCAGATACTCAGGTGACATTTCACACCACACTTCCTGTAGCACTTGCCATAGATGTGGCTGTCTTGTCGGGCACTTACACTAGCTGATCCCACAAAAGCTCAATGGGGTTAAGATCCATAACACTCTTTTCCAATTATCTGTTGTCCAATGTCTGTGTTTCTTTGCCAACTCTAACCTTTTCTTTTTGTTTTTCTGTTTCAAAAGTGGCTTTTTCTTTGCAATTCTTCCTATAAGGCCTGCACCCCTGAGTCTTCTCTTTACTGTTGTACATGTAACTGGTGTTGAGTTGGTAGAATTCAATGACGCTGTCAGCTGAGGACATGTGAGGCGTCTATTTCTCAAACTAGAGACTCTGATGTACTTATCCTCTTGTTTAGTTGTGTCTGGGCCTTCCACATCTCTTTCTGTCCTTGCTAGAGCCAGTTGTACTTTGTCTTTGAAGACTGTAGTGTACACCTTTGTATGAAATCTTTAGTTTTTTGGCAATTTCAAGCATTGTATAGCCTTCATTCCTCAAAACAATGATTGACTGATGAGTTTCTAGAGAAAGCTGTTTCTTTTTTGCCATTTTTGACCTAATATTGACCTTAAGACATGCCAGTCTATTGCATAATGTTGCAACAAACAAACACAATGTTAAGCTTCATTTAACAAACCAAATAGCTTTCAGCTGTGTTTGAAATAATGGCAAGTGATTTTCTAGTACCAAATTAGTAATTTAGCATGATTACTCAAGGATAAGGTGTTGGAGTGATGGCTGCTGGAAATAGGGCCAGTCTAGATTTGATCAAAAATAACATTTTTCAAATAGTGATGGTGCTGTATTTTTACATCAGTAATGTTCTAACTTTACTTTGTGATCAGTTGAATGCCACTTTGGTGAATTAAAGTACCAATTTCCTTCCGAAACAGCAAAATCTGTACATTATTCCAAACTTTTGGCCGCCGGTGTATATTCAATTTCATGCAAAAGCCAGCATTGAAAGCTAAACTTCCATGTAACTAATTCATTCAATGTTAATTTATTCAGTGCCAATTAAAACAACTTCTCCTTCTCTCAACAACTTCTTCTCTCACACCCATCAATGTACCGGTAGGTGTTGGGGAACAGGTGTGCTCATTCCAAACAACAATCTTCACCACTCTCCTCAATATGTAACAATACTTCAATTAAATTCCATGCTATCACTACAATGCAATCCACAAAAATCCATATTGTTGTCAGCTGGCTAGCTTTCTTGAGGAGCTGGATGTCCTGCTATACTCCTTCTTCCAAGATGGCAGGCCATTTCTGGTTCTTGGTGATTTCAACATACACCTAGATAAGCCCCAGGCCGCTGAACTTCATGCTGCTCTGGCCTCGTTTGACCTGGAAAGACTATGCACTACAGTAGCTCACAGATAGGGCAACCTGCTGGACCTCATTTTTACAAGTAACTGTACCACCAATGATATTCTTGTTACTCCTTTGCATGTTTCTGATCACTACTTCATTCAATTCAACAAGACACTTCTGTCAATACTAACACAGACTCCCACTCTCACTGCCTGACACCACACTGACAGCAGATGTCTTCATCAGTTTTTTCACTGATAAGTTTACAGTCATCAGCAGTTCATTCTCAGCACCACACCCTCAAAAATATCCATCTCCTGTATGCAGCTATTCTATCTATGTTCTCTCCTCTGACCAACACTGAGGTCTTTAAACTCCTCTCCAACCACCCCACCACCTGCCCCCTTGTCCCTGTTCCTTCCCACCTTATCTAAGCCATCTCTCTGTCCATCCTGCCAGCACTCACACACATAATTAACACATCTCTACTTACAGGCACTTTTCCCACAGCATTTAAGCAGGCTCGAGTAACTCCACTGCTTAAAAAAACCTGTGTTTAACCTCATACAAGTAGAACATTACAGACCAGTCTCTCTCATCCCATTCATGGCTAAAACACTCATCTGTGTCACTGGATCTGCTCCAGCTTACCTAAAATCATTCCTGCAGAGCTACATTCCCACCAGAAGCCTGTGGTCAGCTAATGGGCGGTGCCTTATTGTATCAACACAAAGAGGCATCAAATCACTTTCCCGGACTTTCAGCTTCATTGTACCTTGTTGGTGGAATGGCCTCCCCAACTTCATCTGTGAAGCTCACTCTCCATCTTTTCCATGAGCACTTGACCATGCACTTATAAAAATATATATATACACTCAACGGCCACTTTATTAGGTAAACCTGTACATTTACTTATTCATGTGATTATCTAATCAGCCAATCATGTGGCAGCAGTGTAATGTATAAAATCATACAGATATGGGTCAGGAGCTTCATTTAATGTTCACATCAACCACCAGAATGGGGAAAAATGTGATCTCAGTGATTTAGACCGTGGCATAATTGTTAGTGCCAGGTGGGCTGGTTTGAGTATTTCTGTAACTGCTGATCTCCTGGGATTTGCACGTATAACAGTCTCTAGAATTTACTCTGAATGGTGCCAAAAACTAAATAAATTGAGTGAGCGGCAGTTCTGTGGACAAAAAAGCCTTGTTGAATGACAGAGGTAAGAGGAGAATGGCCAGACTGGTCCAAGCTGACAGGAAGGGGAAAGTAACCCAAATAAACATGCATTACAACAGTGCTTCTAAACACACAACATGTCAGAAGACCCTTCTGGGTACCACTACTGTCAGCTTAGAACAGGCTGCAGTGGGCACAGGCTCACCAAAACTGGAGAGTAGACGATTGGACAAACATCGCCTGGTCTGACAAATCTGGATTCCTGCTGAGGTGCACAAATGGTAAGCCCACTGCAGCATCAGTTTTCTGTTCTTGGCTGACAGATGTGGAACCCAACATGGTCCTCTGCTGTTGTAGCCCATCTGCCTCAAAGTTTGACATGTTGTGCATTCTGAGATGCTATTCTGCTCACTAAAATTGTACAGAGTGGTTACTGATTTACCGTAGCCTTTCTGTCAGCTCGAACCAGTCTAGCCATTCTCTATTGACCTCTCTCATCAACAAGGCATTTTCGTCCACAGAGCTGCCACTCACTGATTGTTTTTTGTACAATTCTCTATAAACTCTAGAGACTGTTGTGCATGGAAATCCCAGAAGATCAGCAGTTACAAAAATATTCAAACCAGCCCGTCTGGCACAAACAATCATGCCACAGTCTAAAACACTGATATCAAATTTTTTACCCATTCTGATGGTTGATGTGAACATAAACTGAAGCTGCTGACCCATATCTGCATGATTTTATACATTATACTGCTGCTACACGATTGGCTGATTAGATAATCATATGAATAAGTAGATGTACCAAATAAAGTGGCCGTGTGTGTGTATATGTATATATATATATATATATATATATATATATATATATATATATATATATATATATATATATATATATGCACTGGTGGCCAAAAGTTTGGAATAATGTACAGATTTTGCACTTATGGAAGGAAATTGGTACTTTTATTCACCAAAGTGGCATTCAACTGATCACAATGTATAGTCAAGGCATTAATAACATGAAAAATTACTATTACATTTATATATATATTTATATATATATATAAAATTCAGAACTTCTTAAACTACTTCAAGGAGTTCTCATCATCAAATACAGTATGTTCATATGAAATATTAATGACACTATGATGACTTTAGAGGAACAAATTATAAAAAACTACAGTAATATTTATACCTAGCAAGCATTCAGTTCATGGTTAGTGTGTAAATGTACATCAAGTCAAATTTCATCTAATTTGAAATACGATTTTGCATGTTAAATGTGGATTTCTTTGCATGCTGAAATGGTTGTGGAAAAATGCAAACATAGTGATAATGGATAGTGGACCAGGATAGCCTAATTTATTTTCAATTGTTCATTTTACGTATTCTCAAAAAACAACAACAACAAAACAAAAAAAAACATCCACATTGACTGGTAGTGACATCCATAAATTATGTAATCGATGTATAATAATTAACAACGGAAACATAAACTGATGTAGTTATACCTTTCCAGTTGTCTTTACCAATTTTTCCATTCATCTTAAATTTCTAAAACAAAAATTAGGCTGAATACTACATAACTTTTGATGAAGAAATGTCAAGTCAGCTTTAACAAGTACTGCTACCTAATTTAAGTTATAGAATGGTATGTACTTTTTTATTATTTACTGTTCCTCTATGAAATGTAAAGGTGATCATGAGTTAGGAGTGGTGTGTCATTACAGGGGTTTAATGTTTGGGTAGATTTTATGTTTAAATTTATGTTTAGGATTGGGGTTTGGTTTTGGAAAAACAGCCAGTTTTGTTACCGTAACTACCTAGTCTTTGTTTTCTCAACAAAAAACAAAAAAAAACAAAAAAAAAAAAAAATTTTTTTTACAATTTCTATGAAAACTACTTAATAGATATACATTATAATATCTTATATTTTAAGAAATAATTATTTTCAATTGATAACATGTGAGTTTCCAAACCCATTACATAAACAAATGTATAATATAATAGACACAGTGGTACCTGCACTATGTTGGATGATGATGTTGTAGGATTTACATGTTCTACGTCAGCAGATTGATAAACTGTTTAGTGCTCTAGCAACCCTAAGCCAAACCAGCTCACTACAGCAGAGATGAAGTTGGCTCTCTTTGGACTTTTCCTTTTTGTCCTTCATGGACTGACTACAGCTGCAGATAGAGTACACATTTATGTGCCCACTCCAATGACCTGGACTGCTGCTCAAACATACTGTAAAGTACATCATGTAGACCTGTCCACCATCACTAGTATGCTGGAACACAGGATGCTGACAGCAGCAGCAGAAGGAGACTTCACAGATGGTTGGATTGGTTTGTACAGGCAAAGTGGAAATCCGAATATCTGGCTGTGGTCTGATGGACAATTAAGAAGGACAACCTTTGATTTGTTAAGCAGTTACAATACAAATAGTTATGACTGTGTATATGCTGCAAAGCTCCTATGGCATAATGATTTGTGTGAAGTGGAACGTCCTTTCTTCTGCTACGACAACTTCAAATTGAACCTTGTGATGGTGAATAAGACTTGGGAAGAAGCTCTGGAGTACTGTAGGTCTAATTACACAGACTTGGCCAGCGGAGCACTAAAGTCCCAATTGGACCTGGTGGATACAGCAGTCATAGATTCCAAGACAGTCAGTGTGTGGACAGGCTTGCATTTCCTGGCTGGAGAATGGCACTGGGTGAGCAGGAATTTCAGGCATCTTTCATTCCAGGGCTCACTGCCCTCATGCCCAGCAGAGCCATACCACTGTGGAGCCCGCAACAAAAACAACCTGGAGTGGGAGAACAGAGACTGTAAAGCAAAGTTCAACTTCCTCTGCTACTAGAGATGAGAGGAAGTAACACAAATTAATCTGCTATTTTACAATATAAATTAAATTAAATATAAATTACATTAATTAGATTAAATATTTTCCTTTCACTCTGCAATGATAACAGATATATAACTTTCAGTGGGCTTAGTCTCTATTAAATGTATTAGATAATGCTTAGCAAGAATTCATATTGTGTAAACCAGCAAAAATTGATTTGCATATCTCTGAATTTAAAACAATTAACAAATAATCAACCTTGCTTAATTGTCCTTCTGAACAGAGTGCTGGGTATAAGGAGGAATATCTCTGTGAAGAGGAAATAGTTAATCATTTGAATGATAGGAGTGCAGCTTACTACATGATGTCTAAAGTAGGTTTCTTAATATGTGCTAACTAGACCAGTTTCACACACACACACAGACAGTTGAAGTCAGAATTTTAAATACACCTTAGCCAAATACATTTAAACTCAGTTTTTCACAATTTCTGACATTTAATCGTAGAAAACATTCCCTGTCTCATGTCAGTTAGGATCACTATTTTAAGAATGTGAAATGTCAGAATAATAGTAGAGAGATTGATTCATTTCAGCTTTTATTTCTTTCATCACATTCCCAGTGAGTCAGAAGTTTACATACACTTAATTTGTATTTGGTAGCATTGCCTTTAAATTGTTTAACTTGGGTCAAATGTTTTGGGTAGCCTTCCACAATCTTCTCATAATAAGTTGCTGGAATTTTGGTCCATTCCTCCATACAGGACTGGTGTAACGGAGTCAGATTTTTAGGCCTCCTTGCTAGCACACGCTTTTTCAGTTCTTCCCACTACTTTCTATCAGATTGAGGTCAGGGCTTTGTGATGGCCACTCCAATGCCTTGACTTTGTTGTCCTTAAGCCATTTTGCCACAACTTTGGAGGTATGCTTGGGGTCATTGTCCATTTGGAAGACCCATTTGCAACCGAGCTTTAACTTCCTGGCTGATGTCTTGAGATATTGCTTTAATATATCCAAATAATTTTCCTTCCTCATGATGCCATCTATTTTGTGAAGTGCACAAGTCCCTCCTGCAGCAAAGCACCCCCACAACATGATGCTGCCACCCCCATGCTTCATGGTTGGGATGGTGTTCTTCGGCTTGCAAGCCTCACCCTTTTTCCTCCAAACATAACAAATTTTTGTTTCATTAGACCAGAGGACATTTCTCCAAAATGTAAGATCTTTGTCCCCATGTGCACTTGCAAACTGTAGTCTGGATTTTTTAGTGGTGGCTTTGGAGCAGTGGCTTCTTCCTTGCTCAGCAGCCTTTCAGGTTATGTCAATATAGGACTCGTTTTACTGTGGATATAGATACTTGTCTACCTGTTTCCTCCAGCATCTTCACAAGGTCCTTTGCTGTTGTTCTGGGATTGATTTGCACTTTTCACACCAAACTACAATCATCTCTAGGAGAGAGAATGCATCTCCTTCCTGAGAGATATGATGGCTGCATGGTCCCATGTTGTTTCTACTTGCATACTATTGTTTGTACAGATGAACGTGGTTCCTTTAGATGTTTGGAAATTGCTTCCAATGATGAACCAAACTTGTGGAGGTCCACAATTTATTTATTTATTTTTATTTTTATTTTCTGAGGTCTTGGCTGATTTCTTTTGATTTTCCCATGATGTCAAGCAAAGAGGCACTAAGTTTGAAGGTATGCCTTAAAATACATCCACAGGTACACCTCCAATTCAGTACACCTCCAATCAGAAGCTAATTGTCTAATTGTCTAAAGGCTTGACATTTAACTTAGTGTGTAAACTTCTGACCCACTGGAATTGTGATTGTCAATTAAAAGTGAAACAATCTGTCTGTAAACAATTGTTGGAAAAATTACTTGTGTCATGCACAAAGTTGATGTCCTACATAACTTGCCAAAACTAATGTTTGCTAATATTAAATCTGTGGAGTGGTTAAAAAATGAGTTTTAATGACTTCAACCTAAGTGTACGTAAACTTCTTACAACTGGATATATAGTGGTGGCCAAAAATATTGGCACCCTTGGTAAATTTTAGCAAAGAAGGCTGTGAAAAAAAATATGCATTGTTTATCCTCTTGGTCTTTCATTCAAAAAATTCACAAAAATCTAACCTTTAATTGAAGTAAAACAACTGAGAGAGGGGAAATATTTAATTATTAAATAAATATTTTTCTCCAAAACACATTGGCCACAATTATTGGCACCCCTTGAAATTCTTATGAGTAAAATAAATCTGAAGTATATTCCCATTCATATTTTAAATTCTTTAGTGCACCTGGGTGACTTGGAACATAAAACTGTTCAGCCATGACTTCCTGTTTCACAGGGATATAAATATGAGGTAATACACACGAAAAATTCCCTAAATCATCAATCACAGTGGGTTAGACTAAAAAATATATATTTCTGATGTGCAGCAAAAGGTTGTTGAGCTTCACAAAATGGGAAGTGGCTATAAGAAACAAGCCAAAGCATTGAAAATGCCCATTTCCACCATCAAGGCAATAATTAACAACTTCCAATCAACTAGAGATCTTTAGGATTCGGTCTGGAAAAGGATGTGTGTCTATATTGTCTCCACGCACAGTGAGGAGGATGGTTCAATTGGCCAAAGGATCACAGCTGGAGAATTGCAGAAATTAGTTGGGTCTTGGGGTCAGAAAGTCTAAAAAAATATATATAGCTGCAAGCGGCAATTATCGGGGTCCAAGCAGGTTTTGGAACCATAACAGTCAAATTTGATACATAACAGTCAAAATAGATACTGTGCGTGCACACACTGTGCATGAGCCTTAGGTAACCAGTGTGTAGACACAATTTGCAGTTCAAAACTTTGCAAGTCCACAAGTATTCATCTTAAGCACTTTTTTTAGACAAATTTGTATTTCTATAATAAACATATGTGGCCCTCTAACTTATAAAACTATTTAATTTTGTGAACTGTTGTGTTTAACCTCTAATGTGCAACATTTTTATAGAACTAAGACTACATCCAAATAAACAATTTAATAATGTCTTGGTTACTGTCATAACCTCTGTTCCCTGATGGAGAGAACGAGACGTTGTGTCAATGTAGTGACACTAGGGGTCGCTCTTGGGAGCCTCAAACACCTCTGATCTTTGAGAAAAGGGAATTGTCGAGAATTGTTGAGTGGAATTTGCATGCCACTCCCCCTGACATACAGGTATAAAAGGAGCTGGCTCGCAACCACTCATTCAGGTTTTGTTCTGAGGAGCCGAGACAGGGTCCCGGACACTCCAGCAGGTAGTACAGCGTTGTGGCAAGAGGGACACAACGTCTCGTTCCCTCCATCAGGGAATGGAGGTTACGACAGTAACCAAGACATTCCCCTTCTGTCACTAACTCGATGTTGTGTCAATGTAGTGACACTAGGGGTCTCTATGCCAAAATGTCACAACAGCTGAACTGTGTTACATGAACTGCCGATGCAGGTGCAAGCAAGCTGCTGCATGCGTAATAGCAGGTGCATCAGTCTGCACGTAGCCTCCCCCAACACCCCAAAAGATGTCATGTAGTTCCCCACATCCCTGTGGGGGAAGCGACGTAACTAGCATGGGAGCAGGCCGTGCCAGCTGTGGCCTTTTCTCTCTATGTTTTCTCTACCCGGAGTATTAGATTCGACTGGGGCCATCTAACGCTATTATCCATGCCAGGGAAGGTGTTCTTTTCCTTTCCTATTCTTTCAGGGGGAAAAGACCCCATGGAGACCACATCCTGCCCAACAGGGAGGTAACATGTGGCAATACATCACATGGGCTTACCAGCCACACATGGAAGAGGCACGGTGGTAGGTCCTGCCTCGAAGGGGAGGAGCTCTACCAACACAGCGACCGGGGGCAGAGAGAGCTCTGCCCAAGGGAGATGCGGGTCTGCTGACAGGGAGACCATACCGCAGAAAATACATACGGGGTACTGGAGTAACCGGCACCTGTGGAGCACCTATCCCAGTACAGGGCATATTAGCACATGTAATGGGTCCAGCTGCGAATTCCTCCACTGAATTCATGAGCCACAGGGCTAGGGAGGAAGGACATCCAGGGTTTACGGGTTCGTGAACTCGCATGGGAGAAGAGTGCACGTCTTTGCCTCACAGAGAGGAAAAGTGCTATACGCAAGCGATACACCCGGCCAGCTGTTCCATTTTCCCAAATTTACCTGTTCGTTCCTGACAAAACACGGGATGAAACCAGCTCAACACGGAGATTGTAAAATTTCGCAAAGGTATTGGGTGTTGCCCAGCCTGCTACTCTGCAGATGTCTGCTAGAGAGGTGCCATTGGCCAGTGCCCACGAGGATGTCACACTCCTTGTATGCTCATATTCCCAAAGGGGCGGGCACGTCCTGGGCTTGGTATGCCTGAGCAATGGCATCCATGATCCTGTTTGCAAGCCTCTGTTTGGAGACAGCGTTCCCTTTCTGCTGTCCACCAAAGCAGACAAAGAGCTGTTCAGAGGATCTAAAGCTCTGCGTGCAAGCCAAGTAGATGTGCAAAGCACGCACTGGACACAGCAATGACAGGGCTGGGTCTGCCTCCTCCCGGGGCAGAATGCAGGCTCACCATCTGATCCCTGAAGGGGGTCGTGGGAACCTTGGGCACATAGCCTGATCGGGGTCTCAGGATCATGTGAGAGTCTACTGGACAGAACTCCAGGAAAGTATCACTGACAGAGAACGCCTGCAGGTCCCCAACCCTCTTGATGGAGGTGAGCACAGTCAGGAGGACCGTCTTCAAGGAGAGGGCTTTCAAATCGACTGACTCTAGAGGCTCAAACGGGGCTCTCTGAAGGCCCAGGAGGACCACGGAGAGATCCCATGAGGGGAAGAGGCGTGGCCTAGGAGGATTCAGCCTCCGGGTGCCTCTGAGGAACCTGATGATCAGGTCGTGCTTCCCTAGGGACTTACCCTCCACTGAGTCGTGGTGTGCCACTATGGCGGCCACATACACCTTCAAGGTGGAGGGGGACAGCTGCCCCTCCAGCATCTCCTGAAGTAAGGAAAGCACTGACCCGACTGCGCATCTCTGGGGGTCTTCGCCTCGGGAAGAAAACCAACTCGCGAACAAACGCCACTTCAGGGCATAAAGCTGCCTCATAGAGGGAGCCCTGGCCTGAGTGATCATATGTACCACTGCCGGTGGCAGGCCACTTTGGTCTTCCGCATCCCGTCCAACGGCCAGACATGGAGGTTCCAGAGGTCTGGGCGCGGGTGCCAGATGGTGCCCCATCCCTGAGAGAGGAGGTCCTCCCTCAGGGGAATTTTCCAGGGAGGTGCTGTCGCGAGGAGGGTGAGGTCTGAGAACCAAGTCTGGGTGGGCCAGTATGGGGCCACAAAGGTGACTTGTTCCTCGTTCTCTCTGGCCTTGCACAGGGTCTGTGCAATTAGGCTCACTGGGGGGATCGCGTATTTGCGCAGCCTCCGGGGCCAGCTGTGTGCCAGCGCGTTTGTCCCGAGGGGGGCTCCCGTCAGGGAATACCAGAGCGGGCAGTGGGAGGATTCCCAGGAAGCAAACAGGTCCACCTGTGCTTTGCTGAATCGACTCCAAATCAGCTGGACCACCTGGGCGTGGAGTCTCCACTCTCCGCTGAGTGACGCCTGCCGCAACAGCACGTCCGCTGTGGCGTTAAGTTCCACGCAGTTTTGAGGAGTAATAATTACCAAACCAGCAGGAGCGCATTTTCTGTGTTTGGACTCAGCAGTTATTAGGAATGGGCATGAGTACTCGAGTACTCGGGTACTCGGACGTGGAAGCAATGATCGATCATGAAAACAATGATCGATGGTGATCGCACATGATGTGTCTTTTCACTTAATTCGGAATTCAGTGACAATTACCTGACAACTAAACACAAATGTGTCAAAGATGGAGCTTATTTTTAATTTTTAGATTGATTACGTTGTGGTTTTGAGGGGTACATTGATTGTCTTATAGCAACCAAACTAATATACGATGCTGCAATGCTATCGTTACGATAATCAAAACAAAGAGAGTATAATAAACCATGTTTTGAACACCTGTCTCTGCAAAACATTTGCTAAACACATTTTATTATCATTTCATGTAAGAACTTTGACTTGTTAATGGATATTATTCAATAAAAGTGAATGTTTGTTACTTACTGTAAACCTCCCTGCCCTAAGTAATGTAACGCACACCTGCATCTCGACTAAATGGGAGTTGAATATTTTCACACCAGTTTCAAAGTTAGAAGTCCGACAATAGGAGTCATTTCAGTTGAAAGGTGGAAATTCAGACTCTCCGAGTTGAATGGAATGCTTCATGAATTATCACAGCAACAATGCGAAGCATTGCGGCATTCCCACAGGAGTGAATACTTGGACACACACACACACACACACCAGGCACGTGTGGCAGTGGACTCAACACATATACAGCAGGTGAGTGTTTCAAACAGCTTGACAGAGTGCAGCTAAATGGAACAGAATGTAGCGTCTTCAAAACTGAAAGCGATTTGAAAATACAGATGGTTCAGACAGTCATGAAAAAAACTGGTGCGCACTTACTTGGGTAAGGTGTCAGGTGTGTGTGTGGCCGAACTCTCACACAAGTGTCTTCTCTCGTTGTGTTTGTTGTTGTGTATATTGCCTCATTGTCTGGGCGATGTGTGCTCATACCAACACATGTAATGGGATTACGTATTTAAAATACAAAATATAAGTAACTCTATTCCACTACAGTTACAATTTAAAACTTTGTACATTTTTATTAAAGAGGATAGTATAGGCCGATTGGAAATGGGCTGGGATAGGGACACAATGCAGGCCGGACTCTATGGCCTTATATGTCAAGAGCATGTGTGCTACCACTGCACCATGGCTGTGAGGTAACTGTGTGATTTTAAATTGGAAAGATGTTTACTAGATAAACCTAACATCCACAAACAGAGATACAGTTTAAACTTTGTAATTTTAAATAAAAGATTGGGTCAGATTAGCAAATCACTGTGTTCAGAAGAAGAAAAGAGTAAAGATTTGTAACTAATAATTTAAAGCAAATAATTACTTGTTCAACGTAACTACATTTTGCATGTTAACAATCATTTCAGAAGGCTTGATAGAGATACACAACAGGAACGACTAAACAGGAATGTTATGAACATCACTGTAAGCCTGGTGAAGTAACTGTGAAATGTGGTAAGACTTTTTATTTCATTATTTTCTTCATGAGTGGATGAAAGCACACCAAGTGGATACCTTTGACTCAAAATCGCCTTTTAGAAAACAACGCAAATAACAACATTATGATGTGACTGACAATGTCACACAGTATTAATGAACAAAGTGTATGTTTCCTTTAATATTTTTAGAAACAAAACTTATACAAGACATACATAAAAACAAAGGGAATGTGATTGCCCATTTTAGAATGACATGGTGAGCTTAAGTTTGCAAACTATGAGTGTATTTCCCTCTAGTGGTAAAATAAGACACAGTATAACACACTTCACTTCACTCTAATACAAACATTAGGACAATAACTTGGCACCTGATACAGAAAAAGGGTTCACTTCTAAAAGGGTGTTTCCACCTGATAAATGTTGTTATTTTGATTACACACATCAAAAGGTCAGTTAAGATAGCAATAGCATGTTTGCCTATATGGTTTTTGGCTTGGCTATGATGACAGAATTATATAAATGGAACGTCCAGATAATACAAGTTGGCTTGGAGTTAGGTCTCTTTTAAGAGTGTGATACATGATACATATATGCAGATATAGGTCAGGAGCTTTAGTTAATGTTCACATCAACCAACAGAATGGGAAAAAATGTGATCTCAGTGATTTCGACTGTAGCATGATTGTTGGTGCTAGATGGGCTGGTTTGAGAACTGCTTATCTCTAGGGATTTTCACACACAACAATATCTAGAGTTTACTCAGAATTAACGGTGTAGATTCCAGGGGGGATGGTGGGGAGGTAACTCCCCCAATAATCAAAACGAGCAAGTACAACCCCTCCAATATTTATACCATGATCAATGGAAACATGTAAATGCTTCACACTGCTGGTACAGGGAATGGAATGAGGTCCTGGGTCACTAAAGACCCGAGGTATGCGTTTATGGGTAAATGCCAACATTGCACTGTTTTCACAATGTTTTTTGATTTTGGCACCATTCTGAGTAACTCAAGAGACTGTTGTGTGTGAAAATCCCAGGAGATCAGCAGTTACAGAAATACTCAAACCAGCCCATCTGGCACCAACAATCATGCCACAGTCGAAATCACTGAGATCACCTTTTTTCCCCATTCTGATGGTTGATGTGAACATGAAATAAAGCTCCTGACCTATATCTGCATGATTTTATGCACTGCACTGCTGCCACACAATTGGCTGATGATTGCATGAATAAGTAGGTGTAAAGGTGTACCTAATAAAGTTCCATCTCTCTGTCTGTGATGAATGAATGTCCAGTGGTAATTCCTGTTTATGGTGTGGGAATAAGGATAAGGAGTGTGCAGCCTTATTTCGTAACATTTTTAATATGTTTATAGCTTATTTGCATGTTAGGCAAGATAAATCTCACTTTCTTAATTTAACACCGGGGATTTTGCTGTGTGGTTTCATATGATTTTCACTCTGCGTTAGAATAGTGGTTCCTGGAATTTCATGACAGATCTGTTTATGGTATTGGCTTCCTGTTTATCTCTTGTAGACTAACTTCATATGTTCCACAATTACAAATGAATCAGTGAATATTAACAATTAGAAATCTTTATTTGCTGTAACGTGGATCAATTGATCCTTTGTTTATTTATTGAATATGTGCTGAGCCACTGAAAGCCTTGTGAAAATGCTTTCAAACCTTTTGCATATTGTTTCATTTGCATTAATTTGGATTTGTTTCATGTGTGTGTGTGTGTGGTTTGGGTGGTTTACGAGGACATATTTTTTAGGTTGCAAACTGGTAATTACAAGGGTATTATGCTATAAATGTGGTTTATGAGGACATTTCTAGTGTCCCCATAATTCAAATCGCTTAAAAAAAACATAC
This sequence comes from Myxocyprinus asiaticus, assembly GCF_019703515.2. NCBI lineage: Eukaryota > Metazoa > Chordata > Actinopteri > Cypriniformes > Catostomidae > Myxocyprinus > Myxocyprinus asiaticus. The sequence goes on from NC_059350.1 coordinate 20,988,600, forward strand.
TAAATGATGTTTTATTGAAAATGTACAAATGCAGAAAGTTTTTTGTGAGGGTTAGGGGATAGAATCTATAGTTCGTACAGTATAAAAATCATTATGTCTATGGAGAGTCCTCATAATGATAGCCGCAACAACACCGGTTCCGCTGCAGCCCGCCCCATGGCCCGGCTCCGGCGTGGAGCCCTCCGCAGGAAGCAGACGCCACCCGTCTCGGCCGGCCGCTAAGAACCCAAGGAAGGCTTCGAAGTGCCCCCGAGACGGGTGACCCAGGGGTGAAGAGACCCACTTCTCTGGGGCCAGAGAAGGAGAATCTTTTGTCGCTGCATGCCCAGGAGGCTACAGCACTCAAAAGCCTGACAAAAGAATGGTTCCCTCGTCTCCTGGGTCACATATCCGGTGCACACGGCCGTCGTCACGACCACCATCCACCGTCCCATTTTGGCAGGTATGGCGCTCCAGCAGCGGACCCCCCGCCCCTGTGCGCCCAGCTGTGGAACAAACACGCCAACACGGGATTGGTTCCAGTGGACTATGGGGACGAGATTCCTCCTCCACCCTCCTCGGCCAATCTTATGGTGAGCGGAAGGAGCCAGGTAAGTGCTTCAATGTCCCTGGACTCAGCACGGCCACGGGGCTCGAGTCCCCTCGAAGTGGCACCTCAAGCTCCGCCCTGCCGTGAGGCCCCACCCGCCGGTACGTCCGACATGATTATTCCCTTGGTCCCCCTCGCCCGGAGTTTGGGCGCATGGCTTGCGCTTTCCAACCCGTCGCGATGGGTGACCCGGACCGTCCGACACGGCTACGTGATTCAGTTCGCCAGGCGCCCGCCCAGGTTCAGCGGACAACAGACGCCTCCAAGACGGGCTGGGGTGCCGGATGCAATGGGTCTGCCTGTCATTGCTAAGCAAACCTAACACTACCATTTCAATAAGACAGTGAGAGAGATGCAAGATTATTGGCTACACTATAACAAGTCAGAGAACCAATTAGCTTACACCATGCAAGCCAAATGGCTTGTGAGATAACTTGTGGGATAACAGATAACAATTCAAAGAAACTATCAGCTTGCAACAACATAGAGTTGTATGGCTGAACATTGGTCATTTTTTCAGAAAAAAGTAATCGATCCGTTTTGACCAGAACACAATATAAGGGTTAAATAATCAGTAGCAGACATAGAAAAAATGTTTTGTCTTGTTTTCCTTGGTTTGTAGTTGTATAGTATTATAAAGATGCATTTCACCACTGATTTTTAGATAAAGTACTTTTTAAATAAAGTAATTTGAAAACAAAATGTATTGTAGTTAATTTTTTTTTTTCCTGTTTTAAATTGTGTGTTGTTTCATGCACCATTACAAATAAGATGGCTTGGATCATCTTACAACCGCTCATCCTTTATGGTTCTTTTTAATTTAAATTTTATTTTACATGTTATGTTCTGCTGTGGATATTAAGTCCTCTCTTAAAAATGTACTATGGCAGGGGTACTCTATTAAAGTTCCAAGAGGTCTGGTCTCTACATTTCCTTCCCAGCAAAGGTACGGATAATAATATGTAGCTTACATGGTGTCAGTAGTTATATAGCTAGGAAATTATGTATGTATTTTGGAATAGTTTTTACTATTCTTATATACTATAACTATACTATAACGTTGGCAGCAATAGTACTTAAGTGGTGGGGTCTGAGAGGTCTTTTCTACCAAAAGATTAAAATATTTCATCAAGTCTTCATCAGTCGAGGGCACTTGGATATGAATATTAAAAGATAAGATCATCAGTTCATTTTGAAGCTGAATGACAGCAGTCCAGCTTTTATGTTGAAATATATTTACATTCAGAATTTGTACCGATGTATGGTACATAGGATGACTTTTGACAGATAAAATAATCCTGTGGGTTCAGGGGTGTCCCCTAAAAGAGAAAATGTATAAAAATGTAAAAGTCTGAATGGACCATTTTTATATTTTCCTTAAAGTGAGAATCTACTAACAACAAACAAACAATATCTAACAACAGTGAAGCATTAAATAGCTGTTTGCTTAATTTAGGTATAAATAGGCTTTCCTTGCCATGATGACATCTCTGATTTTCACAAAATTAGAACAAAAATCTGTTTGTTTATTATGAAAGGCTCATAACATGCTGATTAATAAAGCTAAATATAGACGGAAAAAACGTTATAGTCTAAAGGCGGCATGTTAACATACAAACCTGGCTTAGCTGAACTGTCTGAATAACATATCAGACAGATTTCTGTTTTCTGCAGTGTGTTTAAGTGAAAGATACTAGTATCTGTAGCGGTGTCTCCGTTACTGTTGTTAAAATAACCATACCTGCAACTCATACGTAAAACAAATTAGGCTTTATGCGGCGCCTCATGTCTATAGTGGGGAGAGAGGCAACACGCGCCAGGGAATAAAGAGCGTAGCGCTGGACACACTTTATTCCCGCTCAGCGTGTGTATACACGTATGCTTACATAATCACTCAGCCAGGTGTCAGATAACTAGCACAAAGATGGAGCTCGGTCCAGATTTAATTGTCCTGCGGTCCAGATCCAGACCGGAGCCCACCTATTGATTACTCCTGTACTATGGCATTGTACTGGAAAACTAACCTTGGTTTAATATCACGGTTGCAGGTTTAATTCTTTGTAACTCCTGAATTAATAATAATAAAAAAGAACTACAGGAAGTATAATGAATATATATGTAATATTTTGATAATAAAATTGTCCATGTGAAGTCAGTCTTCACTGTTAAATCACACAGACTTAAGTCTTGAGAAGGCAGCAGGAACAGGGGGTGATCATTTCGCAGCCTGCCCACCGGGAAAAGTCCCAGTTCTCCCTAAGGCAAGTCCGCTCCTGATCATATGGCGTCAGAAGACTTGAGATTAAAAGTCTGAGTAATGTGGACTATTAAGATACTTTTATGAGGATTTTGCCTCCTTTTTTGAAGCTTGACATCTCCATTCACCATTGATTGCCGTATGGAAAACAGCAACCAGGACATTCTCTAAAAAATATATTTGTTGTTCTGCAAAAGAAAGAAACTCATACCGGTTTGGAACAACATGAGGGTTTGTAAATGATGACAGTATTTTTAATTTTAGGTGAACTGTCCCTTTTAATATTAAGAAAAGCACTGAATAGTCTAACATTTTTTCTCTCTCTTTTGCCATAACATGAAAAAAAGAAAAAACAAGGCAATGCTCTACAGTATGTTATATCTGGATTTTTACTACAGTTCATTATTCATTATTTATTATGATGCACAAAGAAGGTCCTAAAGTATGAATGCACAGGAAAATAGAACTCACACTTTAAATCACAAATAAATGCAAATTTTCATTTTTGGGTGAACTATTCCTTTAATGCACTATGAACTATAAATTAATAATTGTATTGTTATTAAAGGTATAGTACACTCAAAATTGAACATTCTCTCATCATTTACTCACTCTCATGCCATCCCAGATGTGTATGACTTTCTTCTGCAGAACACAAACGAGGATTTTTAGAGGAATATCTCAGCTGTTTAGGTCCATACAATGCGAGTAAATGGTGACCAGACCTTTGAATCTCCAAAAATATCATGAAGAACATATAAGTAATCCATAAGACTCCAGGGGTTGAATCCATATCTTCAGGTATTGCAATAATTTGTCAAAGTTGAATCTCAACAGTTTTAATATTTGTAATTAAGTCTTCAAAATAAAGATGACAGTGAGTCTCAAGTCCACACCCATGTTACACTTCATCTAAGATGCCATACGGTCACACAGAATGGCTCATCCAGGGTTTCAGTAGAGGCCAGTTACCTCTAATATATCAAGGACAGATGCATTGAAGGCAGACAAGAGTTAGTCCCAGTTTCTGAGTCCATTAATGCATTCATTTTTATATGAAATGTAAATATTTTTACAGTGATTTAGCAGGCAGAGGCCTTTTACAAATTAGATAAAATTTGACTAGGTACTGTATACTTTCCGATGACTCACAATTCTGTTGCTGAGTTAATTCAGGTGGTTGGTCAAACATTAGAAGTTTACAGTTTACAATATGTTAAAGAAAATAAAAACTCATTATGATGTGTGAAATTGCATGTCTGGTTTCACAAAGTGTTCAGTGTCTTGTTTTTAACTTATATGAAGGTTTTGAATATCAGTACAGAAAGTCTGTGAATATGGACCTCAAGTCGGCAGACATTTAGGCATTATCACTGCCTAAATATTACAGTATGCATTTGTCATCATTAAGAAAAGTACAATTCTTTGTATCATCTGTCCATCACTCCTATGCAGTTTCTCACCTTTTTGGAGCTTGTAATTTTTGGACCCCATTGACTTCCTTATACATCCTTAAAATCTCTCATATTTGATGAGATTATGACGATATGAGGTTGAGTACATGATGGGAGAATTATCATTTTTGGGTGAACTATACCTTTAAGGCTAAATGTTTTTATATAGCCTATATTATTATTAGAAATTGAGTAACGAAATGACCCTACATGAGACCCTTTTCTGCACACATAAGTAGCTACACAACTTTTACACATTAATTAGTAAATGAGAGCCATTGTATCTTCAAATTGAGCCTTGAAAATTGATGGTAACAAACCTTGACTGCTGAAAACAGTAGAGAGAATGTCTACAATGCATTCTATATTCCTATTTAACAATAACATAATAAAATGACGTGTGTATGACACTGTATAAGACTCAGACTGGGGGAAAAAAATGTCTCTGGAATTTTTAATTAATGTATGATTTGTGTTCCAAAGTATTAGCACATACTATTACTCTAGAGGGCAGTATGACAGTATTCAAGTATTCTTTTTTTCTTTCTTTCTTTCTTTCTCACACAAATATGCTACAGATATTTCTAACTTGGAGAGACAGAACTAAGAGAGAGAGAGGGAGAGAGAGAATTAAATTATCTTTATTACAAAAAATTAAAACAAAAACACAGTTTACAAAGTATAAATCATCTCATAGAGAAAAGTAAAGATTACAAAAAATGTGTGAAAAACAATTCATCTTCAAACACAGAACACAAAGCACCTTTGCTACACCATTTTAGTTCAAAAGAAATAAGATCATCCATAGATTTATAAAAATTAAAATCAATCAACACTCTAGACTTTACAAGAGTTGAAAACAAGACAGTAACATTCTGTCCAGTCTTTTGTTCAATCCTATTTTTGGTTATTTTTCCTACTTGGGTAGATAGCTAATTTAGCTTGACCCAAGATAAAATTCAATAATTGACAATCCATTCGTCTTTTCTGCACATATTTAGCACCCAAAACAAAAATTTCTAAGGAAAATGTTTCGTTAAAAACATCAAATAAATTTCTTAATACAATAAATAAGGGCTTTAGTCTAGAACACTCCATAAAAGCATGAAAAACAGTTTCTCTTTTAAAACAAAAAGGACATTCAGAGCTCACCTCAGGATTTAAAACTGAAATAAAAGCATTAACAGTTATTGCTCCGTGGAGAACCCTCCATTGTATGTCTCCTACTCTCTTTGTTAACGGTGTCTTATACAAAATCTCCATTCAGGCTAAACATTATCATCCAGATTTAAGAAAGAACACCATGGTGTATCCACTTTGTCATCTAAAATCTTCTTATTAAAAAACAAAACACAATCTTTATACAAGATTTTCCCCATAACCGAAAATAAATCTAAACACAAAGACTTCCCAGTTTTTAAAAACATACCCATACAATCATCTAGTTTGGGAGACAAGTATATTGCCGGACAAGGATCCTCAGCATTAGGAGCCTTTACCCCTGCACAATAGTCTGCTAATAATTGTCTCTCTTAATCTGTAAGAGCAGACTGCCACTTTGCTAACAGTTGAGCAACTATACGGGTTGAAAAAATTCCCAAATGAGAAGCCACTTGTTCACAGTTCATAAAATTAGGTCCAGACACATTTAACAGAAGATTCAAGGATTTGCAAAGTATATTGTTTAGTCCAGGAAAAGTGTGTTCAACCGCAGAAATATCCAAACGGGTTCCATGTATTATGGGTTCGCTTAACAACCAGAAGAGTGATTTCATGCACGGTGTCCTTTGTTGATTAAAAAGACTCCATACTTTAAAAAGATTGCGATAAAAAATTGGCATTTTGGAAGTGTCCAGTTTTAGGGGGTCTAAAAAGAAGAGAGATTTATCCATCTGTAGGCCTCCCAGGCTCTGTAAAATGGCACAAGCAGCAGCTCTCCAACTAAAGTCACTTGACCCTGAAAGAAGTCTTTGGATAAATTGTAGATGGAAAGCTGCTGTTCTGCTTTGCAAGTTTAACAGTCCCTGTCCACCTTTTTCTTTAGACAAAAATAAAATGCTCTTAGTTATCCAGTGTAATTTATCCCAAAAAAAAAGTCCATCAGTAAGGCTTGAATTTCAGTCATCAGTTTTAAAGCTGAATCTATATATGCCAGCTTATGCCAGAGAGAGAATGCAATTAAATTATTAATAACTAAAGTACAGCCTTTATAAGACATTTTGGGGCCAGCCATTTCCATTTAGCTAATCGTCCTTTAACTTTTTCAACAATCCCATCCCAATTTTTCAGTACAATGGTCTCAGTTCCTAAAAAAACCCCCAAATATTTAAAACCCCCTTTACTCCAAAGTAAACCATCAGGAAGTCTTAGCTCCTTCCCTGTCCACTTTCCACACATTAAAGCTTCACTTTTGTTCCAGTTTATTTTAACAGAAGATAAAACTTTAAAATCTTAAAGTAATTTCGTCGAAATCTCTATGTCTTTTTGACTATTGACCATTACCATAACATCATCAACGTACGCTGATAAATGATTGTTACAATTAAAACCAGGTATATGTAACCCATTCAGATTTACCCTTATCTGCTGCAATAATGGTTCTATGGCTATTGAATAAAGCATTCCTGACAACGAACATCCTTGTCTGACACCTCTGCCAACCTTGAAAGGAATGCATAAGCCACCGTTCACTTTCAGCACACTCTCAACATCAGTATACAGTATTCTAATCATTTCCACAAAATCTTGGCAGAATCCAAAAGCTGTTAAAGTTTTCTAGAGGTAATTATGTTCAACAATTATGAAAACAAGGCACAATTTAAATTAAACAACTTGGAGACCTCTAGAATATCCAGCACTAAAGAAATATTATCAAAAATGGACCTACCAGGTATGCAATAGCTCTGGTCCGGATGAATGACTTGCTCCATTACTTCTATCAGTCTATTTGCCAAAATTTTAGAGAGCAGTTTGTAATCCATACAAAGAAGCGACACAGGTTGCCAGTTCTTGATATCTGTCAGGTCTCCTTTTTTTGGGAGGAGGGTAAGAACTGCTCTACGGCAGCTCAATGGCAGCCGCCCTTCAGCCAAGCTTTCATCGAGCACCACAAGCAAATCCTCCCCCCAACACTGTCCAAAAAGACTTATAAAAGTCTACTGGGAGACCATTGATGCCAGGAGCCTTCCCAGATTCCATGCCCTGAAGGACCTTATACAACTCTTCTAGGCTCAAGTCCTTACTGAGTTGCGTGTTGGCCTTCTCAGACACCTGTGTCAAGTTTTCAAAAAAAAAAACATTGTCAATGTCAGGCTCTGCAACACATTCACAACTGTACAGCTTTTCATAGAAACAAACTGCTCTCTTTCTAATGTCAGTGGGGTCAGAAAGTAACATGCCAGATTCGGAGTGTAGCGCGTGAATTAATCTTTTCTGTCCATTCTTTTTTTCCATAGTAAAGAAAAATTTAGTTGAAGCATCCATTTGGTCAATGTTCTGAAAACAGGACCGAACTAGAGCTCCTTGCAACTTAACCCCTAAAAGATCGCCAAGTTGAGTTTTTTTCACTGAAAGAGCTTCCAAAACATTATTCTATTAACTCTTGAAATTTAACTATTGATGTCTCCAAGTTTTTCATAGATTCCGATAACTGTACAGTGATATTTCGAGTATGCTGTTGAAAAAACTGTTTAACTTGTACTTTACCAAAATCCTGGGACAATAAAACATTTGCTAAATTATACATTGATGTTTAAAACCATAAAATCTATCCAACCTAGCTAAAGAAAGAACATTGTCACGGGTATGAGACAAAGTATATTGTCTTAGATTACTCCATACATCACAGAGCTCATGTGTTTTAATGACTTGGATAAGTCTCTTACGGGATGGTTCATGGGGCTCCATGTGATTCCTATCAAAATTTTGTTCTGTACAATTAAAATCCCCTTCACTATTACAGTTCTGCAGGGTTCAAATGAGAGTATTTAAAAACTGCATTCTTTCAACTCCTGAGGTCGGGACATATACACAAATAAAAACAAAAGCTCTAACCTTTAAAAGTCTGCCCTTTATAATCTCTTCAACATCATTAGAAACTGGTTTGAAGTTTTTAGAAAATAAAACAGCAACACCTCCACTGACAGCAGTGTTATGACTTAAAATAGAGATGCCTTCCCAATCTCTTGCCCAATCTGCAACGTTCTTTAAATCACTATGAGTTTCTTGAAGGAAAACAATATCTATTTTTTTCTGTTTAACTACTTCATATAACATTACTCTTTTTCTCATGTCTCTTGCCCCATTTCCATTCACTGAAGCAACACTAACTTCACCCATAAGGAATAAAAAACATAACAGTAAAAACAAACCACTGATTATCATTAATTTATCATTTTTCACCACCATCATTGCTCATTTCAGTATTGAGTTTTCTTACTAGTTTCTTTAACCTGTACATGTCTTTATTAGTAAAAAAAAAACCTTCAGCCATCAGACATCTTGACTTTTCAATGAATTGTTTCAGGTCAGGAAAATATTCGCTCACTCGTACCCCTCTTCTGTTTTTTATTGCTTTGAGAAACAGTTTTATATCTTCCACTTCATAATTGCGACTCACGCATTCACTTTGTGAAAGAGAGAGGCTAGAATCTGATTCATTGTCACTCTCTGTGTCACCCTGGTCCTCACATTTAACTACATCTGTTTTCTTTATAGGTCTCAACTTACAATTATTGTCACTTTTCTTTCATTTTAAAGGTACTTTAAACATTGTATGTTCTGCTTCTATGTCAATGCTATCATTTTCAGATATTTGCACTACCAAAGACTGTTTTTCTCCCTCACTTTGGGAGATCTCTGGCACCTTAAGGCGTTACTGTCCGAACAATTGATTTTTCGATCTGACAAGGTAAGTCCGTTATCAAAAGACCCAGTGGACTCCGCATCATCTGCCTTATTGTTAAATGACCCCTTCTTTTGAATTATCTCAGAATAAACTTGATTTACCCCTTGTAGCTCTGATGTAGTCAGCTCAGGCTCAGTTTGCTCTGACACGATTGCATCTGGCTCTGTACTGTTTAACACAGGTTGATTAGTTGCGGGTGGAACAGTTGCATCATTTATAATATTTACATTTATGCATTTGGCTGACGCTTTTATCCAAAGCGACTTACGGTGCCCTGATCACAGGGACAATCCCCCTGGAGCAACCAGGAGTTAAGTGCCTTGCTCAAGGACACAATGGTGGTGGCTGTGGGGATTGAACCAACAACCTTCCGCTTACCAGTTCAGTGCTTTAGCCCATTACACCACCACCACTCCACTATACTAATATGCTCCGTTGCTGGTTTTTCACTTTTATCAGGGCAATCACGCACTAGATGTCCCATTTTATTGCAACCGAAACATTTCATTTTCCCTGTTGTCACAAAAACAACATAGTCGAAGTCATCGATACGAAATTTTAATGTAAGGTCTAGCTCAGCATCGTCTTTCACAATCATGTAGGCAAATCGCCTAAATACGTGTTTTAACAAAGGGGATCTGCTACCAATCAGTATTTTTTAAATCGGAGACACTAACTTGCCATAACGGGAAAGAGATTGTGTTAATAACTGATCACTGATAAATGGTGGAACATTAGATAATGTCACTTTTTTAGATGGCTTTGATAAAGGAAGAACAGGCGTAAACAAACCATCAATGATGATCCCTCGCTCAACTAGCTCATTTGCACTGTCTATATTACTTAAAAATATGACATTAGTATTATTCACTTTTGAAGCTGACAAAATGCACTCATGGCCCACAGCTTCTCCTATAGCTAAACAACAATCCTCTACACTCACCGCAGACGCCACTTTCACTGCATGACATTGCGTGAGTGTACTCAAAACCTTTGAATCCGGGGCCACCATGCCTCCCCAAATATAGGTAGCATACGGCCCGGATCAACACACAAGATGAAAAAGAAACTATTCCTAGTAACTAAAACAAGACAAACAAGAAAAAGAAAAGATAGAAAAAAAAGTTGAGGGTGAAAACACGCTCACGCATGTGCACCAGAGAGAGAGAGCATGAACACTTCAGTTACCGATTATACTGGCTTTCAGTCATTATCCACAAGGTGGTGCCATTGAGTTCATCCTTATTCTCTAATATTTACGTGACGATACAACCAACCTGGACAAGGTTCAAACAACCTGCAACCACTACAGATTCACTAGCAGAGGTAAGACATTTCAATGACGAAAGAAGATAAGAACAACAACCGTGATAGAGAAAGCTACCAAAAGAAGTACAAAGAGAAATGCTGAGAAACAACGTAGGTAAAGAGCACATATGATCCAAGGAGGCAAAGATACAAAGTTAAGAAGTACAAGAAAAGAGACAAACAGAGATGGTGAGAGACGTCATAGAGGTACTTACAGCACACTTCCACTTCACTTTTGGTCTTTCCCACAAACACGTTTGCACACACTCATGAAAAACAATGTGTTCAGCTCTCATTTTGGACATTGGTTTGTAATCACAGTGTCTGATAAAGGACCTTTAATCATGGGAAGCACTATCTTCCAGATCATCTGTTACCTGGTTGCATATCTCACACTGCTATTGCTCAGTGTCAGTGGAAACACAAATGGTGAGTTACAACTAAAACTGCCTATACAGTGACTGTTGTCAGTCACTATTAAGTTGTTAAATGTTATTTGTTGGAAGCATTATTGTATTGCATTAATTGAATTGCATGAAACTCTACAGTGGTCATTCCCAAGCATCAGCTGGATCCTGTTTTATTTGCAGATGTCAAAAACAACATTATCAGCAACATATAATAATATATTTACAATGTAACATTATTATTATTTTCTGCATAATGAAGTACATTCTGGTAATATTTGCTTGGACATGAATAATCAAATTAAAAATTTGTAAATTCTATATTTTATTTAGTTTAGATTTTAGATGCCTATTGTGGCAAGGAGGAGGGCAGGGCCAGGCCATGATGATGCACGCCTGGCCCCTAATCAGGCTAATCAAGCCCATAAGAGGGATAAAAGTAGCTGGAGGTGGCAGTTCGAGAGAGAGAGAGAGCTACTGGCAGCTGCCCTGTATGCGTTTGTGTTTATGTTTGTGTCTTTTTGTTTAATTAAATATTACTTTGTTACTTCGTCCAGTTCTTGCTTCCTCCTTTCCCTTTTACCCTGTTACATTGGTGCTGAAACCCAAGAAGGAGGAGGGATGTGTCATAGTAGAGTCTTTGCGACTACCATTAAAACCCCCAAAGGAGCAGCCGCGGCCATCCGCCAGGGGACTGAGGAGCCCGGAGTGGGAGAACCGCTGCCAGGGGTGGAGGAGACCCCTACCATCCACAAAAAGTGCCGGGGCGTTCCGTCCGCCAGGGGCCGGAGGACTGCCTCCGATCTACCCAGGGAGGAGCGGCTGTCATCCACTAGAGAATGGAGGAGTGACTGAGGACCAGGCTACTGCGTATCAGAGAACCGGCGAGTACGTTTTTTTTTCTCTCTCTCTCCCGCTGTTGCTCTGTTTTGTCCTTTCCCTCTCTTTTTTGTTGTTTTTCCCTCCCTTTGTCTCCTCCCAGGTCCGAGAAGGCGGGGAAGACCCCCCCAACCCCCCCCCCCACACACACACACACACACACACACACACACACACCCACACACCCCAAAAGGATTAGATACTTGTAGCATTTGGAAACATTTACAGAAACCTATAGGGTTGGGCTTATTTGAATGACTTTTATAAAAGCACACAAGGTTGAACATTCGTCCTATAAAGTTGATGAGACACCACACCAGTTAACGTTTTTAGTTTAAGAAACAGTTTCAGTTCAACTTAAACTCGGCACCAACAATAAGAAGGTTTCACTATACATTTTCAGGATTGTGTGGAAATTGCACTTATGGTCTTATTATGGACTAGTGGTCGTTGACAAGTGGTGTTTTTTTTTTTATGGCAATTGCTGATAGATAGATATATATATATATATATATATATATATATATATATATATATATATATATATAGAGAGAGAGAGAGAAAGGATGCATACTGAAAAATCTCTCTCTGTTTTTCTCTTTACACACATTTTCCTGTTTCCCTCATTCTCCCAGGGTCAGAGATCAATTGTACTGCAACTATCAAAGTGTCTCGAAACGCATTGTTTAGAGCTCCTGTTATAACATTGTTGATTATAAACTGTACTGTTATTGTACATGAATGTCAGAACTCAAGTATCTACTGGTGCAAAATCTATGGAAATGACTGTTAAGCCTTAAATCACTCAAATAATATAAAAGCAGAGTGGAAGAGTATCACAGAACATGATGGGATTGCATTCCTGACTTTTTTGAACATCTCAATGGAGGACGAAGGTTTATCTAGGCGAGACCACTGTAAGCCATTCTATTAATGTCACTGTGACAGGTATGTGACATTGTTTTTCATTCCACTGGTATAATGTAAACATTCAGGCATTTTGTTGGAAGCAAATACTCCAGAATTAGTTTTTTCACTACTAGGACACTTATTTTATTTTCGGTAGGTAATGAGGAGGTTTTTCTCAAAGCAAAACAGTTTTTCATAATGTGTAATGTATTATTCATGTTTAAAACTAACAAACTATTAGTAGGAAGTTTTATCATGCATTATAACTAAATGATAATTGAAATTTAATAAGAAATTATGCCATTTTTAATATGGAAATGTTTGCTTGTTTATGTAGAGAATGTTGATGACAACGACTGTCATGTCGCTTTCACCGTTTTCAAGATATAAAAGTTCATGATTAACAATGCACTATTTTGAGTGGGAAATTTGTTAGAATCCTCCACAAAGAATTGTAAATCCACTTTGAAAAGGACAGACCATTTGACCATATGACTCTGAAAAGCCACTTCTGATTGGCTCAGGGCACCTTTGGGGTGCGGACAATTTCAGCTCAAACATTTCCTACAAGGAGGATCTTTCTCTCTTCTTCGGCTCTCTTCTCCGCTCTTCACTTCCTTTGCAGCTCTGCATCCTCCACGCTCTTGCTCTCGTGGCTTGCAACCTCCGTGCCATGTAGAAGTCCGAGGAAGCTCAGGACATGAAGTCCCGCGGAAGCCTCTCGCTCTCTGCTCTACGGTTCACATGTGACGGGAGTCGTGAGTCTTTCTTGCGGAAAGCCTCGCTTCAAAGCCCGCCTCATCCATCGATGCAACAGACATCCACGATCTAACAGGTCCAATGTCCAATGAGGTCCAAGACATCGATGGAACAAACTTTCAACAAAGAGCCAAAGAACCAAGCAATGCAAGGAAACGCAACGACATGCAAGTTCACCTCCAGACTTTTGCTGAAAGTGCTGGTGTATTATTTAAGTACTTTGGGTAATCCGATTGCAAATATTTAGACTCAAAGAAGGACAAATGGTTCTTAAGGCATTATCTGCAGACTCCATAAAGTTCATTTTCTCTGTATTGATAATATATTTCACATTCTGTCACTTTACTCACCAACCTGTTTCATGTTTGTATGTGTTAGATTAGTTTTTATGTTTAGATTAGCAATAAAGTCTCATTTGTATTCAAAGATAATTTGACTGGTTTATTTTGATAAATAATCTAATCATTTGAATTTAAATGATCTTGCTTCAAAGCTCATACCTAAAGTATGTGTGTGAGATTATTTTCAATAAACTATGAGAATAATATTACTCCAATAAGTGAATTAATTGTCCCTTAAATTCCCTTATTAAAGCTAATTCCTTACAATAGAATTTGTGAGCGGATACGAGACATTGTATTATGATTTTAATGGTGGAAAATTTTATTTAGACAAATAATCTAATTATCTATCTTATAATGGTTGTCAAACGTGGCTAATTCCATTATAAATTTCCCTACATAGTGACATAGAATGCAGACAGTTTAGTTCCTATCACACATACTGTTCCTACATATTTAAGTACCCTGAGTTTTTGGGGAAGACCTGACCTGCTAAAAAGAGACAGACTCCCTCTCTCCAGGGAAGTAACAACATGTATGCTAGAACCTATACCCACTAAGCTACTGAAAGAGGTGTTAAGGCCTGTTCACACCAAATTTGCAAGATTAACTTCAGACGAAAGGTCTATGCACAACGAGACTGTAATGAATGAAACAAACTATTTCACCCCTGTACAATAGGTGCTATTGGTTCTACAAACATTGATTAGTTTCCTGCCAATCAGCATTCAGCTGTCAATGCTATTGTTTAATGTACTAAACGTTGCTAAAGCTAATTTATATACCTAATTTGGCATAAGTGTTTCATGAAGTTATTTTCATGTTTTTGATGTGTATTGAGGGATATAGAATCAGTGTTTTTATGCGAGTGACATGATTAAAGTCAAATTTTATATGTATTTTGCTACAAGTATATTCCAAACAAACTCCCGAACCCAGCTTCTCTTTTTATAATGCCTGGATAATATAACACATGGTATAGTGATATAAATGCATGTAAAATAATGTATATTAAGAATGACAGGTCAAGTATAAAGTATGATGCATAATATTAAAAGTAATATAAAAGTATTTTCTGTATTTAATTATTTCATATTTGTATTGAATTCAGGATTTACTGTGCATGGTAAGAAAAAGAGCACTGTTACAGGAATATTTGCTATATTATCCTTGCAATAAAAATAGCAGTGAGTTTCTGCTCTTCATTTTTTCTACAGTCATGGTAAAATAGACCTCAGAATAGACCTATCAGAATAGACCTCTAAGAACCTCTTCTCAATAGTATTAACTTCTCACTATATTTAGGACATGCATCCAGAACTTTCAAGCTGGCAGTTATCAAACCATTTATCAAGAAACCACAGATTGATCATGGAGAGTTGGCTGATTATAAACAGATCTCAAATCTCCTATTTATGTCTGAAATACTAGAAAAGGTAGTGTCCTCCCAACAATTTTTACAGAGAAATAGTATCTGTGAAGAAGTTTAATCTGGATTTAGGTCCCATTATAGTACAGAGACTCCACTTATCAGTTACAAATACTTGCTCTTATCATCGAACCATGGCTGCATCTTTCTTTTAGTGCTATTAGAGCTTAGTGCTGCCTTCAACACCATAGATCACATCATTCTCTTAAATAGGCTTGAGAATTATGTTGGCACTTTTGGACAGGTTCTGCTTATTACTTACAAAGATTGAATGGTCAAGCTCCCCAATAGTTAAGAGAACTTGTTTTGCACTATAATCCATCATGTTCAGTATCATCACAAAAATCCAGCCTTTTGGCAGTACCCAGAATATCAAAATCCACAAAGGAGGTAGATCCTTTTCCTATTTGGCTACTAAACTATGGAATAACATTCCTAGAATTGTTCAGGACTCAGACATACTCCCTCAGTTTAAGACTTTGTAACACTACTTATTGATCTGGGTGTAATATGTTTTATGTTGTGGTTTTGCACTATGTAGTTGTATTCCACTCACCCAGTTGCTGTCTTTCCCCTGTGTTTAAGTGTTTGGTATCCTGATTGTCCTATGTTGTTTGCCATACCTGTGCCCACACTGTCATATATATTCATAGTCGACTATAACAACAACTGGGTGGAGCTAGTCCTTATGAGAGACAGCAGGTCACCAAAGATTGTGAAGATCCTATGGGAGGAAATCTTTACCTGCTGGGGGGGTCCCCAAATACCTGATTTCTGATCGGGGACCTCAAGTCATGTCTGAGATCCTGAAGGCCACCTGCAAGAATTGGGGTGTCATACAGAAACTGACGACGAGCTAAGATCAACAGACCAATCTGACGGATAGAGTCAACAGGACACTAAAGGTGATGACTGCCTCTTATGTCAGTGACAAGCATGATACGTGGGACAACTGGCTGTCTGAGTTTCACTTGCTGTCAACAGCGCACCGCAAGAACCGATGGTACAGCCCCCTGTGGAACTGTTGCTTGGAAGGCTACTTGAAGGACTGCTAGAGAGGCTCATACACCGGCCACCATCTCCAGGTAGCATGGCCTACTCAACAGTCGAACGGCAAAGGATGATGGGTGGCGAGGTTACTAGAACCAGACAGGATAAATATTATTATACATTTTGTTTTTCTCAGTGTAGAATGAAAGACAATAATTCTTATGGCATGATTTTCAAAGTGTGTTGTGAAAAGTGCCACACAAAAATGACGTGACTTGAAAAGTGATGGACACACTGCATAGTGCAGCTTATGTTTGTTGTTTGTTATTTGGAATTATTCTCCTATATAAATCGTATGGTAATTCATATGAAGTTTAAAAAAATCAAAGATAATGCTTAAGTTGAATGACTGTGAACAATTTATCCTTTATTTTATAAAACACACACAAAAAAAGACTGATTTGACAGCACTAATAAAATGTATGTCCCTTTATGTGTTTGTGTATGTATGTCTTCTCCAGTTCTGCTCACTCATTGTAAAAAGTGGTAATGTGCAACTGTTACCTTGAATAGCTATTTTTACCTGATCTTGTCACGTTCCTGTCTCTTGGTCAGTCTGGGTTTTGGTCTGACAGGGCCGTGGCATTATCCATCCATGTCTGTCTTTGTGTGAGCGTGTGGCTTCTGTTACATTCCCTGCCACGCTCTTCTGTCTGTTGGGTGTTTCTTGTCTGGATTATGGTGTCTGGGTCCTGGCTTCCTGTCTGGTTTGGTTCCAGTCTGTGTCGGGACACGGATATTCATACTCCTTGTCTGTCTGTTATTGACGTGGGTGTATTGCGCTTGTGTTGTCTTGGCTGCATGGACTCGCGTCAATAATCCATGTCAGTTTTTGTGTCTGTCTCTCACTTCCACGGACACGCGTTGCACTCGCTTTTTTTTTGCCATGCGCCCGAGTCGCAAGCTGTCTTCATGTTTGTGCTGAGGTTCGGTCACTTCGGTAAGGTGTCGGGTGTGTGTGTGGCCAAGCTCACACAAAAGTATCTTGTCGTGTTTGTCGATTGGCATGAGCGTATATCGCCTCATTGTCTGGGTGATGTGCGCTCATGCCAATCTGATGTTTTGCCTGCTTGTGAGAGCATGCAGATGTTATTGTTTCTATAGTGCTAGTGCTTCTCGGTCTTACGTCACACCCCATCTCCTTGTTTGCTCATTATTGTTTCATTGTTAACACCTGCCCTGTATTAACCCTCTTGATTTCTCTCCCTATTTTAGTCTCCTCGTGTGTGCTGTCCAGTGCCAGTTCCTATTGTTATCTTGTTCTTCAGTCAGTATTGTACCTTGTTATCCTTTCAAACCTGTATGTGTTTCACTTGTGTCCTGTCAGTCCTGGTTCCATTTCTGTCCAGTTGTTCCTGTTCCCTGTTTCACCTCAGCCTGGATTCCTGTTTTCCCCTACTGGGTAGTTTTTGTTGTTTTCCCCCTCGTGGGATCTTGTGTTTGTTTATTAAATAAAGTATTTTGGTTTTGAATGCTGCGTTTGGGTCCTAATCTCTGCAACACACCGTGACAGATTTAACCCTTAAAGTGAGTTTTATTGGTGTAACCTAATCCATTCAGGTTGATTCAGTGATGTTAAAGAATACTTTTACCTGAATCAGACCTGTTAATTTAGATGTTCCATTATGAATCACATTTTTTAGGTTAACTGTAACATTGTTGCTGGCACTGGCAATAACAAAGGCGATGACGATGAAGTACAGAACCCAAGTGCAAATTTATTAACAAAAATGAAATCCAAAAACCCTAAATACAAACGTCAACAAAAACATGAACATGACTTTAACTTGACTACACAGCCAAAGTTAAATTCAACAATACCTGACAATGGACCATGGAAAACATGCGGGTTAAATACATGACATGGGAGAACGCATGACAATGATAACCAACAAACACAAAGAACAAGATTACAAGACAATCAACCAATGAAAACAAGACACGTGAACATGGAGGGAAACATGAAATCACGTTACAAGGGAACCACATGACATGAAACAGGAACTAGAAATTTCAAAATAAAAGACATGAAAAACATGAATCAACAAAATACACATGACATTTAACATTGTTTTCAGTGCAGTTCCCTATATGTCACTCACTCAATGTTGTGTCAATGTAGTGACACTAGGAGTCACTCTTGGGAGCCCTAAACACCTCTGATCTTTGGAAAAAGGCCAATGGGAATTGGCGAGTGGAATTTGCATGCCACTCCCCCGGACATACTGGTATAAAAGGAGCTGGTATGCAACCACTCATTCAGATTTTCTCTTCGGAGTCGAGCGGTTCTATTCATTGAAGCTGAATTCATCCGCGAGTTCATTCAGCACATCTGCTTGCTTTATTTCAGCGGCTTCTCCCCCTCTGCACCCGTGGAGTGCAGAGAACACCTCTGGGCGCTTCAGCAGAATAACAAAAAGAGTATGTTCTAAAAAGAGTATATTTTCATTCTAAAAAAGCGGCACACACGGAACGTCCTTTTAAAGATGCCTTTCCGTTTGTGTGTTATTCCTGGTTGCAGTCGTTATCTCTCCGCTTCTGATGGCCACGATCACTGTCTTACGTGTCTGGGCGTTGCCCATGCGGAGACATCATTCGTGGATGGGTCTTGTCCTCATTGTGAGAACATGACCATGGCAATGTTGCGGTTGCGGCTTGCATTCGTAAGAAAGCAAGCCACCCCAGCAGCTCCCCGCCTTGGTCCTTCTACCTAAGGGAAGTGGGGATTTGCATACTCAACTATCTTGACAACTGGCTGATCCTAGCTCACTCTTGAGTTACTGTGCGCACACAGGGACTTGGTGCTCAGGCACCTCAGCCGGCTGGGGCTTCGGGTCAGCTGGGAAAACAGCAAACTCTCCCTGGTGCAGAGCATCTCTTTTCTCGGCTTGGAGTTGGACTCAGTCTCAATGATGGCGTGCCTCACGAACGAGCGCGCAGAGTTGGTGCTGAACTGTCTGAAGGCATTCAGGTGGAAGACAGCGGTTCCACTGAAACTCTTTCAGAGGCTCCTGGGTCATACGGCATCCTCAGCGGTGGCCACACCGCTCGGGTTGATGCGTATGAGACCACTTCAGCACTGGCTTCAGACTCGAGTCCCGAGATGGGCATGGCGCCATGGGACACATCGCGTGGTCGTCACGCCGATCTGTCGCCGCCTTTACAGCCCTTGGAACGACCTAGCATTTCTACGGGCAGGGGTTTCCCTAGAGCAGGTCTCCAGGTGCATAGTGGTTACGACAGATGCCTCCAAGACAGGCTGGGGTGCCGTATGCAACGGGCACGCAGCTGCCGGCTCCTGGACTGGCCCGCGGCTACGTTGGCGCATCAACTGCCTCGAGTTGTTGGCAGTACTGCTCGCCCTGCAGAGGCTTCGGCCATTGATCCAGGGCAAGCATGTGTTGGTACGGACAGACAACACAGCAACGGTGGCATACATCAACCGCCAAGGTGGCTTACGCTCACGTTGCATGTCACAACTCGCCCACCGTCTCCTCCTATGGAGTCAGCAGCACCTCAAGTCGCTGCGAGCCACTCACATCTCGGGCGACCACAATACTGCAGCGGATGCGCTGTCATGACAGGTTACACTCAGGGGAGAGTGGAGACTCCACCCCCAGGTGGTCCAGCTGATTTGGAGTCGATTCGGTCAAGCACAGGTAGACCTGTTTGCTTCCCGGGAATCCTCCCACTGCCCGTTTTGGTACGCCCTGACCGAGGCACCCCTCGGTATAGACGTGCTGGCACACAGGACTATGCAAATATGCATTTCCCCCAGTGAGCCTACTTGCACAGGCCCTGTGCAAGGTCAGGGAGGACGAGGAGCAGGTCAACCTGGTAACACCCTTCTGGCCCACCCAGACGTTGTTCTCAGACCTCACGCTCCTTGCGACAGCCCCCCCTGGTGAATTCCCCTGAGGAAGGACCTTCTTTCTCAGGGACGGGGCACCATCTGGCACCCGCGACCAGACCTCTGGAACCTCCATGTCTGGCCCCTGGATGGGATGCGGAAGACCTAAGTGACATACCACTTGGGATAGGGCTCCCTCTACGTGGCACCTGTATGCCTTGAAGTGGCATCTGTTCGCTAAGTGGTGTTCTTCCTGAAGCAAAGACCCACAGAGATGCACAGTCAGATCGGTGCTTTCCTTCCTGCAGGAGGGCTTGGAGGGGCGGCTGTCCCACTCCACCTTGAAGGTGTATGTACTCACCATTTCAGCACATCACGATGCAGTGGATGGTAAGTATTTGGGGAAGCACGACTTGATCATCAGGTTCCTGAGAGGTGCTAGGAGGTTGAACCCCCCCCCCCCAGACTGTGCCTCATTCCCTCATGGGATCTCTCTGTAGTCCTTCGGGGATTACGGGAAGCTCCCTTCGAGCCGTTGGAGTCAGCCGAGCTAAAGGCACTCTTTCTGAAGACTGCCCTCCTGACTGCGCTCACTTCCATCAAGAGGGTAGGGGACCTGCAGATGTTCTCTGTCAGTGAAACGTGCCTGGAGTTTGGTCTGGGCTACTCTCACGTGATCCTGAGACCCTGACCGGGTTATATGCCAAAGGTTCCCGCGACCCCATTTAGGGATCAGGTGGCGAACCTGCAAGCGCTGCCCCAGAAGGAGGCAGACCCAGACTTGGCGTTGCTGTGTCCGGTGCACGCTTTGCGTGTGATCCAAATAGATGTGTAGAGCTTTAGAAACTCCGAGAAGCTCTTTGTCTGCTTTGGCGGACAGCGGAAAGGAAGTGCTGTTTCCAAACAGATGATCGCCCATTGGGTCATTGATGCCATCGTGATGGCATATCACGCCCATCACGTGCCACACCCGGTGGGGCTACGAGCCCATTCTCCCCGGAGTGTGGTGGCCTCCTGGGCCCTGACCAATGGCGCCTCTTTAGCAGACATCTGCAGAGCAGTGGGCTGGGCAACACCCAACACCATCTCTGGGTTGAGCCGGTTTCGTCCTGCGTTTTGTCAGGTACGAACAGGTAAGTTCCGGGACAGCTGGCCAGGTGTTCTGCTTGCGCATAGCACCTTTCCCTCTTTTGAGATGAAGACGTGTGCTGTTGACTCCCAGTAGTGTTCACAAAGTGGTGATCCCTGGATGACATTCCTCCTTAGCCCTGTGGCAGACGAGTTTGCGGAGAA
This sequence comes from Myxocyprinus asiaticus, assembly GCF_019703515.2. Lineage (NCBI taxonomy): Eukaryota > Metazoa > Chordata > Actinopteri > Cypriniformes > Catostomidae > Myxocyprinus > Myxocyprinus asiaticus. The sequence continues at coordinate 21,010,031 of NC_059350.1, forward strand.
ACTCACTGCTGACCCAGTACATGTGCTAACTAAGCCCTGTACTGAGGTAGGTGCTCCACATGTGCTGGTACCCCATAGGTGGCCCCATGTGATGTATATCTGCCATTAAATCGTTTCCCTGTTGGTAAACTGCGTCTTCCTTGGGCAGTGGTTCCTCTGCCCCCGGTCACCGTGTTTGTACAGTTCCTCCCCTCTTGGGTAGGACATACCATTGGACTTCTCCACATGACATATTTCCGACAAGACTCGGTAAGACCATGTGATGTATTTCCACTCAAAATCCCACGTAACACAGTTCAGCTAGCTGTGGCGTTTTGTATAGGGACCCGTAGTGTCACTACATCGACATAACGTTGAGTGAGTGGCAGATAGGGAACGTCCTGGTTACTTTCGTAACCTCCGTTCCCTGATGGAGGGAACGAGACGTTGTGTCCCTCCTGCCACAACACTGAACTACCCGCTTAAATGGCCGGGACCTTATCTCGGCTCCTCAGCACAAAACCTGAATGAGTGGTTGCTTACCAGCTCCTTGTATACCCGTATGTCCGGGGGAGTGGCATTCAAATTCCACTCGCCAATTCCCATTGGCCTTTTTTCAAAGATCAGAGGTATTTAGGGTTCCCAAGAGTGACCCTTAGTGTCACTACATCGACACAATGTCCCGTTCCCTCCATCAGGGAATGGAGGTTACGAAAGTAACCAGGACGTTATCCAACAGAAAGCAAACATATTTTCTCAGTTCCCAACAACAGGTCTCACATCATGCTTTTTGAACTTCTCTGAGGATCTGTCACCGGTAAAGTTTTATGTTAGCATGTTTCTTATTTGCTTTTCAAAATATTCTGCAACAGAATAAAAATTATCTGCAGAGTTAAGAATAAAGGACGACAGAGAGATTACAAAGTCTCACAAAGTCTGGACTCAAAGCATTATTTTTATTATTATATTTGTTATTATTATTCAATGTAATATGCAGCTCATTGCGATATTCATTGTAATCAATGTAAAACTGATAAAACTTTTTACATTTTTATTAAAGAGGATAATGTAGGCTGATTGGAAATGGGCTGGGATAGGGACACATTGCAGGCCAGACTCTATGGCCCTTATGTGTCAAGAGCATGTGTGCTACCACTGCACCATGGCTGTGATGTAACTGTGTGTTTTTAAATTGGAAAGATGTTCACTAGATAAACCTAACATCCACAAACAGAGATACAGTTTAAACTTTGTAATTTTAAATAAAAGCATGGGTCAGATTAGCAAATCACTATGTTCAGAAGAAGAAAAGAATAAAGATTTGTAACTAATAATTTAAAGCAAATAATTACTTGTTCAACGTAACTACATTTTGCATGTTAACAATCAATTCAGAAGGCTTGATAGAGTTATGCAATAGGAATATGTTATGAGCATCACTGTAAGCCTGGTGAAGTAACTGTGAAATGTGGTAAGACTTTTTATTTCATTGTTTTCTTCATGAGTGGATGAAAACACACCAAGTGGATAACTTTGACTCAAAATCACCTACTGTTTGCCTTTTAGAAAACAATGCAAATAACAACAGTATGATGTGACTGACAATGTCACACAGTATTAATGAACAAATTGCATGTTTCCTTTAATATTTTTAGAGACAAAACTTATACAAGACATACATAAAAACAAAGGGAATGTGACTGCCCATTTTAGAATGACATGGTGAGCTTAAGTTTTCAATTATGAGTGCACTTCCCTCTAGTGGGAAAATAAGACACAGGTTAACAAACTTCACTCTAATACAAACATTAGGACAACAACTTGAAATCTAATACAGAAAAGGGGCTCACTTCTAAAAGGGTTTTTCCACCTGATGCATTTTTTTATTTTGATAACACATCAAAAGGTCAGTTAAGATAACAAAAACATGTTTGCCTATATGGTCATTGGCTTTGCTATGATGACAGAATGATAGAAATGGAACGTCCAGATAATACAAGTTGGCTTGGAGTTAGGTCTCTTTTAAGAGTGTGATACATGATACTGTGCATTTAAGATAAGAACAAAATGCTAAAATATACAGTCTATAATAAATAGAAAAATATTTAGAGTTGAAAGTGAATAATTGTTTTTATAGTGTTATATTATACTGAATATCAGTTATATTAGAAGACGTTGACTCAGATTCTTGTTATTTAGACAAAGGGACCAACATTGTTTGGTCGGGGCAAAATTCTGAACATAGCAGCAGTTCTGTCATTTTTAAAGTAAAAAAGAGAAAATCAAGAAAGAAAGAAAGACATATTTGGTTGGTAATGTCCAGAATAGTGCTATTTTTCGTAAATATTTTACAACTTTCATCAATTTTCATCTGAATTTCCAGTTGATTAGACACTGTTTGTAACATAAAAATGAATTAAATCCTAATTCATAGTTATATACAAATAGTTAAGACTTGTCAAATCATGTAGCAAAAGATTGTACACTCTTTTGCTGCATGATTTGTCAAGTCTTAACTATGCCTTAAAAATTAGACAGCAAAAGCCCATTCAGCTTACAGCTAATGAAGAGTCATATGACAACACATCAGCTCCTGCTTTTATACACTATTCAGGATAGGGGTTGTGTTCACAGTAATGTTCAAGACAAGAATTTTACTTAACACACTCCAGCTAAGACTTAGTTGGCACAGGGTTGAGTTGTGTGATATAACTAAAATATATATATATATATATATATATATATATATATATATATATATATATATATTTCCAGTTGAACCCTCTTCCTGTGAGATTCCATCTCTACTGAAACAAATGTCTTTGATTCGAGAGAAGGATACAATGGAAAATTAACTTTCTTGGTTGAGAAAACTTCTAAACAGTTTATTAGTTAGAATGGCATATCTATTGTAATGCAATGTTTTCCTCTGGCTAAATATTGAATTAACTAATGGTATACTGTATAATAGTTAGACTGGATAAATGAAAGTATTTCTATCTGACTCCCAGAGCTAAATACAGGTGCATCTCAATAAATTAGAATGTCGTGGAAAAGTTCATTTATTTCAGTAATTCAACTCAAATTGTGAAACTCGTGTATTAAATAAATTCAATGCACACAGACTGAAGCAGTTTAAGTCTTTGGTTCTTTTAATTGTGATGATTTTGGCTCACATTTAACAAAAACCCACCAATTCACTATCTCGAAAAATTAGAATATGGTGACATGCCAATCAGCTAATCAACTCAAAACACCTGCAAAGGTTTCCTGAGCCTTCAAAATGGTCTCTCAGTTTGGTTCACTAGGCTACACAATCATGGGGAAGACTGCTGATCTGACAGTTGTCCAGAAGACAATCATTGACACCCTTCACAAGGAGGGTAAGCCACAAACATTCATTGCCAAAGAAGCTGGCTGTTCACAGAGTGCTGTATCCAAGCATGTTAACAGAAAGTTGAGTGGAAGGAAAAAGTGTTGAAGAAAAAGATGCACAACCAACCAAGAGAACCGCAGCCTTATGATTGTCAAGCAAAATCGATTCAAGAATTTGGGTGAACTTCACAAGGAATGGACTGAGGCTGGGGTCAAGGCATCAAGAGCCACCACACACAGACATGTCAAGGAATTTGGCTACAGTTGTCGTATTCCTCTTGTTAAGCCACTCCTGAACCACAGACAATGTCAGAGGGTCTTACCTGGGCTAAGGAGAAGAACTGGACTGTTGCCCAGTGTTCCAAAGTCCTCTTTTCAGATGAGAGCAAGTTTTGTATTTTATTTGGAAACCAAGGTCCTAGAGTCTGGAGGAAGGGTGGAGAAGCTCATAGCCCAAGTTGCTTGACACAGTGTTAAATTTCCACAGTCTGTGATGATTTGGGGTGCAGTGTCATCTGCTGGTGTTGGTCCATTGTGTTTTTTGAAAACCAAAGTCACTGCACCCGTTTACCAAGACATTTTGGAGCTGATTTCATTTTCCAGCAGGATTTGGCACCTGCCCACACTGCCAAACGCACCAAAAGTTGGTTAAATGACCATGGTGTTGGTGTGCTTGACTGGCCAGCAAACTCACCAGACCTGAACCCCATAGAGAATCTATGGGGTATTGTCAAGAGGAAAATGAGAAACAAGAGACCAAAAAATGCAGATGAGCTGAAGGCCACTGTCAAAGAAACCTGGGCTTCCATACCACCTCGGCAGTGCCACAAACTGATCACCTCCATCCCACGCCGAATTGAGGCAGTAATTAAAGCAAAAGGAGCCCCTACCAAGTATTGAGTACATATACAGTAAATGAACATACTTTCCAGAAGGCCAACAATTCACTAAAAATGTTTTTTTATTGGTCTTATGATGTATTCTAATTTTTTGAGATAGTGAATTGGTGGGTTTTTGTTAAATGTGAGCCAAAATCATCACAATTAAAAGAACCAAAGACTTAAACTACTTCAGTCTGTGTGCACTGAATTTATTTAATACACGAGTTTCACAATTTGAGTTGAATTACTGAAATAAATGAACTTTTCCACGACATTCTAATTTATTGAGATGCACCTGTATTTGGCTAATGTGGTGATTTAAGGGTAAACGTTTTTATGCACCACTAGTGGCACTGAAAGAAATGGCAAAAACAATGTTTCCGAAACACTCTTCCTCTGTCTACCATTATTTGGGTAAAAAAACTAGTAAATTCTGTGCTAAACAGGTTATTAGAAGTAATCTTGCCCAAACTGATGCTGGCTAGATTTCACGATAATGTTGCAACTTTTAAGGTAATCTTAACTAACACGGCATTTGTTGTTATTTTACGATGGAGTAACACCTGTTTCCCAAACCAGTACCTAGGTCACTCGATATTAAAGGAATAGTTTACCCAAAACTGATAATTATCCAATTATTTACTCACCCATATGCCATCTCAAACTCATATGATGTCTGTTTGTCCATACAATGCAAGTCAATGGGGTCCAAAACTTCCAAGCTCCAAAAAGGACATTAAAACAGCATAAAAATAATTCATACAACTTGAGTGGTTTAATCCATGTCTCCTAAAGTGATAAGTTTGGGTTTGGATAAGAAACAGACCAAAATGTAACTTCTTTTCCTATAAAAGCTTTGACATTTGCAGTCTCCTTGACATGATTTGAAGCTTTATTACACTTCCATGCACTTGAGGCATGTGTAGAGCACTGTACACAATGTTAAGGTTAGATAAGACCCAAAACTGATTAAATCGATTCAGAAGACATAAATGAAACCACATGAGTTGTATACTCTCACCAACCACAGTATTGGGTACACTCCTGTACATCTACTTATTCATGCAATGATCTAATCAGCCAATCGTGTAGCAGCAGTGCAATGCATAAAATAATGCATAAATGGGTCAGGACCTTCAGTTAATCAACAATCAGAATGGGGAAAAATGGTGATCGCAGTGATTTCGACCGTGGCATGATTGTTGGTGTCAGAAGGGCTGGTTTGAGTATTCCTTAACTGCTGATCTCCTAGAATTTTCAAGCACAACAATATCTAGAGTTTACTCAGATTCAAGGGTGTAGATTTCAGGGGAGATGGGGGGAGGTAACCCCCCCCCCCCAGTCAAAACGAGTACAACCCCTGCAATATTTCTACCATGATCAATTGAAACATGTAAATGCTTCACACTGCAACCCCCTCAATGTTCAAGCCAAATCTATGCTCTTGCTTAGAATGGTACCAAAAACAAAAAACATCCAGTGAGCAGAAGTTCTGCGGACGGAAACACATTAGATAATTGCAAGAATAAGGTGTTCAGGTGTACCTAATAAAGTGGTTGTTGAGTGTAGATTACCTTTATGTCCTTTTTGGAACTTGAAAGTTTTGGACCCCATTGACTTGCAATATATAAATAGATGAAAATATCTTCATTTGTGTTCTGCAGACGAAAGATAGTCAAACAACTTTGAGATGGCATTAGGGTGAGTACATGTTGAGAGAATTATAAACATTTATTTACTCATTCTAATTTTGGGTGAACTACAGTATTCCTTTAAGTAGAAATAATTGGTTTGTTACGAGAACTGTCTGGTCTAAAGGGGCTAAACTAAGGTCAAAACGTTCATCAGTACACCCTTCACAGGACACCAAAATTGTGTACGACACCACATACACTTGGTACTTAAACCATTATAAAATAAAGTGTGCAATTTTAGCTTTTTTATTTATTTATTTATTTATTTATAAGGGAGAGATTGAGGAATACTAAAGAAGTGTGGCCACAACTCCAAAAAATGGATGAGGTACAGGGAGTGGAATGAGTTCCTGGGTCACTAAAGACCCAAGGTATGCGTTCAGTCGAAATCACTAAGATCACATTTTTTCTCCATTCTGATGATTGATGTGAACATTAACTGAAGCTCCTGACCTATATCTGCATGATTTTATGCACTGCTGCCACACAATTGGCTGATAATCACATGAATAAGTCGGTGTACAGGTGTACCTAATAAACTTCTCAGTGAGTGTTTTCATCTCTCTGTCTGTGATGAATGAATGTCTGGTAATAATTCCTGTTTATGGTGTGGCAGTAAGGATAAGGACTGTGCAGCCTTATTTCGTAACATGTTTAATATGTTTATAGCTTATTTGCATGTTAGGCAAGATAAATCTCACTTTCTTAATTTAACACCACAAATTTTGCTGTGTGGTTTCATATGATTTTCACTCTGCGTTAGAATAGTGGTTCCTGGAATTTCATGACAGATCTGGTTATGGTATTGGCTTCCTGTTTATCTCTTGTAGACTAACTTCAGATGTTCCACCATTACAAATGAATCAGTGAATATTAACAATTATCAATCACTGAATATACTGTAATTGTCTATCAAATTGTACTCAATAACTTGATTTGCTGTAACATGGATCAACTGATCCTTTGTATATTTTTTTGAATATGTGCTGAGCCACTGAAAGCCTACTGACTTGTGAAAATGCATTCAAACCTTTTGCATATTGTTTCATTTGCATTCATTTGGATTTGTTTAATGTGTGTGTAGTTTGGGTAGTTTACGAGGACATATTTTTTAGGTTACAAACTGGTAATTACAAGGATATTATGCTATAAATGTGGTTTATGAGGACATTTCTAATGTCCCCATAATTCAAATCGCTTCAAAAACATACTAAACAATGTTTTTTTTTTGAAAATGTAAAAATGCAGAACGTTTTTTGTGAGGGTTAGGTTTAGGGGTAGGTTTCTGGTTAGAGGATATAATCTGTAGTTCATACAGTACAAAAATAATTTTGTCTATGGAGAGTCCTCATAAGGATAGCTGCACCAGTGTGTGTGTGTGTGTGTGTGTGTGTGAGAGAGCAGGTTTAAGTGGTTACGAGGACTTTTTTTAGGTTACAGTCTGGTAATTACAAGGGTATTATGCTATAAATGTGGTTTGAGGACATTTCTAGTGTCCCCATAATTTAAATTGCTTAAAAAACATACTAAACAATGTTTTATTGAAAATGTAAAAATGCAGAAAGTTTTTTGTGAGGGTTAGGGGTAGGGTTAGGGTTAGGGGATAGAATCTATTGTTTGTACAGTGTAAAAATCATGTCTATGGAGAGTCCTCATAATGGTAGCTGCACCAACATTGTGTGTGTGTGTGTGTGTGTGTGTGTGTGTGTGTGTGTGTGTGTGTGTGTGTGTGTGTGTGTGAATAAAATTAATATAAAAAAATATATTTGTAACTAACAAAAAAGTTCAGAGACAATAATTTAAATATTAGGCCTCCATTGTGAAATTTGGACTTTACCCAAAATGAAGCAGGGTTGGAAAGGTATAGCCACCTGCAAAACTTTACATTAATTTACATTTACCTGAGTTTACCTAATCTAGTTAATCTGGGTGTGGGCTCTACCTTCTAATATTTATTTGCATTTCTTTCAAATGATTTAAACATGATGTGGATAAATTAAACATCACATTTGGAAAGTCACAACACTCAAGATTTACAAGCTTCATATCTGCATTGATTCAGCACCTCACTGGAGAGATGAAGGCATCCAGTGGTCTCCTGATTGTTATTTTTGGAGTAACTACAGCTTTAGTCAAAGAGCATATCTATGTGAACATCCCAAAGAACTGGACTGATGCTTGGAGTTATTGCAGACTATATTACAAAGACCTGTCAACCATCCAAAGTGACGAAGAACAAGAGATGCTTATTAAGCTAGCAGGAGAAAATCTGTCACACAGTTGGATCGGCCTGTATAGGGACAAGAATAACAGTGACATTTTTCTGTGGTCTGATGGAGATACATTTTCCTTCTCTAAGTGGGCATTAAACCAGCCAGATAATTACGATGAAAATCAGTTCTGTGTCACCACAAACTACACATGGTATGACTTTGAGTGTAATGAATCCTATCCTTTTTTCTGCCAAAAGATAATCCTTCTTGTCAAAACAATGAAGACATGGAAGGAAGCTCTTGACTACTGCAGGGCACACCACCATAGCCTGGCCAGCATGACATCTAAAACTGAACTGCAGTTGACAAAAAATGAGACATTAGAATCCCAGACAGACAGTGTGTGGACAGGCCTGCGCTTCATGGCTGGAGAATGGCTCTGGTTGAACATGGAGCCTCTAAGGCATCAAGTCTCACTTCCAGACTGTCCAGCTGAGCCCTATCGTTGTGGAGCCCGCAACACTAAAACTGACACATGGGAGAACAGAGACTGTGATGAGAAGCTCAACTTCCTCTGCAGCTGAAAAGAAAGGTAAAAGAGTTATGTTAAATAATGAGTAATGATGTTTATTAAATCAGCAAATAAAACATACTCTGTAATCATAGTGCTTGGAGATATGAAATATAAAGATAAATGTATTATGTTGATTACATTTTTGCAAAGAAAATCACACTTCTTTCTTTTTCTCTTTTTCCTTCTTTTTATTTTATTTATTTATTTATTTTAGAGAGAGAGGCAGATCCTGATTTTGATCTGGAGTGAAGTAGAGAATAATGTCTTTATACCATGTAGTAAAGGCTACTTAGCAATTTCCAAAAAAAAAAAAAAAAAAACTTGAATATACAGAGCAGTAGGTTATATTCCTTAAGTTAAATGGTGGATTTTATGTATTTAAAAATTCTTTGCATTTATGTATTTATTCTTCTTTCTTTTTTTTTTCTTTTCTTTTTTTCCTTTTTTTTTTCTCTAGGCTTTAGTGTACACTTTTGGAAATGGTTATTGCTATTTCTGCTATATTTCAGATATAAATGTGAGGAGAATATGTTGGTTGGAAATCACAAATTGACTTGTTCTTGCTTTTCAAAAAAATAAATATACTTTCAGTGAAGGGTCTCACTTGACTTTAATGAAGATATATTTAACACTTGTGTTGTGTTTGTTTGTGTGTTCGTTTGTGGTAACAACTTTTGTGTTCTCTAATATTGTTAATAAACCTCTCATATTGCATATATTAGCTATCCCAAGATATTGCATTATATATTTTTGTCAACTACTTTTTTATTAATTGTGACAGGTTTTGTACTTCTTTTTTGAACATGTATTAAAAATACATATTTTTTTATTGCTAGAAAGCTTCATTGAATTAAGCTTATGGCTATTAGGCACACTCCCTGCAGAAAATAAATAAATAAATAATAATAATAATGTTATAAATGAATAATCACTTGCTTGATCTAAACAAAATAGGTGTCATTTTAAAGCTTAGAATCTGGACTTTACAATGCATATACTGTAGCTGATCTTACCAATTCTTAAATACTGCTTTTTAATTGGCTGATAAATTAGAACTGTTTTGTTCTCATAATTAGATTTTTTTTTTTTTTTTTTTTTTTATAACAACAACTGTATTCAGAGTTGGTTAAAAAATAAAGATTAGATAGCCAAGTGTTATATATTGTTGGAAAGGTCTCAATTAGTAAAATGCAATGAGCAAATTTGTTTCACTCAGAGGCCAAACTGCAGTGAGTATTAGTGTATGAAATTCCCACGGACACACATACAGTAAATATAATAAACAGGAGTGTCTTTTGTCACGTTTTTCCTTATTACTTCCTGAAACATAAATATAACATAGACAATGAGCCTGTTTACAGCACACCAATATGCTGATTACTCTCTAAAATCAGCTTATTTAAAAAATCTGACAAGGCAAAAAATCAGTGTTTACATGACGTTTGAAAAAATTGCTTTATTTTCTACTTTTGACATCAAACAGTGAAGAGGCATGCGCTCAACTCGAGCGCACATTGGATGAGCTGGTAAATGCACAGGGTAAGGTGTTTACATGGCACGCAAAATCGGTGTAATGGGCAAAAACCTACCCATGTTGATCGGGTTATTTATAAGCCATTTATGGCCTTTATACCAATAAAAAATGCGGTTTATTGCGTTTACATGACTGCACGCATTGTAAGCTTATTAAGCTTAATCGGTGTAAGAACGTGTATGTAAACACGCTCAATGAAATCTAATAAATTACAACAAACTATCCCGATTCAAATGAGCCCAAACACAACAAAATACAGTATGATAAGTAGATCTTGAAATATTCCTCAAAGAGTGTACATGGAAAGACAATGCACAAATGGGTGCTCGACACTAGAGCTAACAAACACTGTAGTCTAGTCCACTAAATTCCAATGGCCGGTCACTTTAGACTGGGAACACCACAGGTGTAACAAAGTGAAATAAAGTACGGAGACTTGCTACTTCTAGAAAAACACAAATACTGAGTTAGCATGTGGACATGCTGCTGCTGCACAATGAGACAAATGCAAGACATGCTGCATCGAGCATGTGTTATATGCTGCTGCACAAATAGACATAAACAATCCCCCAACAAAGCAGGGAAGCTGCACAAACACATAACTCATAAACACAAAACACAAACTCCCAATCAGGCAGATCTGTCGCCAAGACTACTTTATTTTATTTTTATTTTACATGCTATGTTCTGCTGTGGATATTAAGTCCTCTCTTAATAATGTACTATGTCAGGGGTACTCAATTTAAGTTCCAAGAGGTCCGGTCTCTACATTTCCTTCCCAGCAAAGGTCCGGATAATAATATGTACTGTAGCTTACATGGTGTCAGTAGTTATATGGCTAGGAAATTATGTATGTATTTTGGAATAGTTTTTACTATTCTTATATACTATAACTATACTATAACGTTGGCAGCGATAGTACTTAAGTGGTGGGGTCTGAGAGGTCTTTTCTACCAAAAGATTAAAATATTTAATCAAGTCTTCATCAATCGAGGGCACTTGGATATGAATATTAAAAGATAAGATCAACAGTTCGTTTTGAAGCTGAATGACAGCAGTCCAGCTTTTGTTGAAATATTTGTACATTCAGAATTTATACCGATGTATGGTACATAGGATGATTTTTGACAGATAAAATAATCCTGTGGGTTCAGGGGTGTCCCCTAAAAGCGAAAATGTATAAAAATGTAAAAGTCTGAATGGACCATTTTTATATTTTCCTTAAAGTGAGAATCTACTAACAACAAACAAACAATATCTAACAACAGTGAAGCATTAAATAGCTGTTTGCTTAATTTATGTGTAAATAGGCTTTCCTTGCCATGATGACATCTCTGATTTTCACAAAATTAGAACAAAAATCTGTTTGTTTATTATGAAAGGCTCATAACATGCTGATTAATAAAGCTAAATATAGACGGAAAAATGTTATTGTCTAAAGGTGACACGTTAACATGTCCTGACACAAACCTGGCTTAGCTGAACCATCTGAATAACATATCAGACAGATGAAGATAGTTTCACTTTGCTTGATTTTTGTTTTCTGCAGTGTGTTCAAGCGAAAGATGCCAGTATCTGTAGCGGTGTCTCACCTACTGTTGTTAAAATAACCACACTTGCAACTCATACGTACAGAAAATTGGGCTTTATGCGGTGCCTCATATCTATAGCGGGGAGAGAGGCAACACGCACGGAGCGGGAATAAAGCAAGTGCGTTCAACGCCAGGGAATAAAGCGTGTAGCGCTGGATGCACTTTATTCCCACTCTGCGTGCCTATACACGTATGCTTACAAAATCACTTAGCCAGGTGTCAGATAGCTAGCACAAAGATTCAGAGCTCGGAGTCCACCTATTGATTACCCCTGTACTATGGCATTCTACTGGAAAACTAACCTTGGTTTAATATCACAGTTGCAGGTTTAATTCTTTGTAACTCCTGAATTATAGTATAATGAAAAAAATATATGAAATATTTTGATAATAAAAACTGTCCATGTGAAGTCAGTCTTCACTGTTAAATCACACAGAGACTTAAGTCTTGAGAAGGCAGCAGGAACAAGGGGTGTTTGTTTTGTGGCCGGCCCACCAGGAAAAGTTCCGGTTCTCCCTGTGGCCAGTCCGCCCCTGATCATATGAAGTCTGAGTAATGTGGACCACTTTTAAGATACTTTTATGAGGATTTTGCCTCCTTTTTTGAGGTTGACATCTCCATTCACCATTTATTGCCAAATGGAATACAGCAACCAGGACATTCTCTAAAAAATATATTTTTTGTTCTGCAAAAGAAAGAAACTCATACCGGTTTGGAACAGCATGAGGGTTTGTAAATGATAACAGTATTTTTAATTTTAGGTGAACTGTCCCTTTAATATTAAGAAAAGCACTGAATAGTTTAATAGTTTAAAAAAAAAAAAAAGCATGGCAATGCTCTACAGTATGTTATATCTGGATTTTTACTACAGTTTTGCTTATTCATTATTTATTATGATGCACAAAGAAGGACCTAAAGTATGAATGTACAGGAAAATAGAACTCACACTTTAAATCACAAATAAATGCACATTAACACTAAAATAAGGTTCCATTTTTTAACATTTGTTAACAACATTAGTTAACATGAACTAACAATGAGCAATACTTTTACAGTATTTATTACACTTTGTTCATGTTAACATCAGCATATACATTTTTTTAATTAAAAATTGAACGTGTTAAGATTAGTTAATGCACTATGAACTAAAATTAACAATTGTATTTTAATTAAAGGTATAGTATACCCAAAATTGAAAATTCTATCATCATTTACACACTCTTATGCCATCCCAGATGTGTATGACTTACTTTCTTCTGCAGATGTAACCCGGACTTAATTCCAGGTTAATAATAAGAATTGTATATAGTTTGAAATAAATAGAAATGCATAGTTATATAATTGTTAACTAAACTAAATAAGTTTGTGAGAGAGTAAAAATAAATAAATGTGAAAGAGAAATAAGTTGAATAAGACATAATAGAGGATTAGCCATTGAGAGTAAATTGAGAAGTTCCGCCTCAGATGCAGAGAGAACAGACGAGACAACGGAGAAGAGAGCAGCAAGCTAGAGTGAGTGGTTTCTAAAAGAAGAAAATATAGATTTAAATTGCTGAATTTGATAGAAAACCTTAGGAATTCCAGAGAAGAAACTTATATTGAAAAGATCCAGTTATTATTTTGTTTCATGAGGATTTCAATTTTAAGTATTACTGTGTGGAAATACTGGATGTGGTGAGTTATTGTATTAATTGCTGTTTATTGTGAAATAAGCACAAGACAACTTTTTTAGATCCAAATGTTTATTGAAATTGTGTTTATATATATATATATATATATATATATATATATATATATATATATATATATATATATATATGTGTGTGTGTGTGTGTGTGTGTGTGTGTGTGTGTGTGTGCGTGTGTGTGTGTGTTATTTGTATGCATTTTGAAATGTTGAGTTAATTAATCTCACATGGAGTCGCAATTTACGTGGCTTCAGAACGTGATACACTTGAGCCTGGAAAAAGAGAGAAGTTAATGTGTTAGCAATTATTAGAAATTATTGTGAATATTTGATTAATGTAAATGTTGATTGTGATATAAGAGAATTTGGTCAGGTTTTTTTGAATTCATCGGAAAGTTCCATTGGTGGCGAGATACCCAGTTGAATGCTAGAAAGAGAAGTTATCAAGAAGATTAACAGAGTCTGAAATCTAATTATTTTCCTGTCACGAGGAAAAGGACTTTTTTTTTGGGATGTAACTGTGAACTGACAGATGTATAGTTGGATCAGAGATAAGTGAATGTGAAACAGAATGTGATATCAGTGACTGATTTGAACTGAACTGTGCCTTATTTTTCCAAAGTGGATTCTTTGGAAAAGGGTAATCTTTTCACACATTGAACTTGAGTTGTAAATCTGATGTTTACTGGTTTAATTCATTGTGACGGTAACAGGTAAATTTATGCCTGTGATAATTTAACAGAGTACTCTAAAGAGTTTTCTTTTCTTTACATTAAACTTGTGTGATTTATGTATTTCCATCGTGTTACTTTATTTGATTTATTTGTTATTTTCTTTTCTTTAAGAAAGGCCTATTACTTAATTTGGGGGGAATTATTATTAAAAGTAAATTCTTACCGTATTACTGATTCCTGTGTGTTCTTCAGTAATGATCTATTACCTCCAGTGGCCGTTCTTATGAATTTTCTGATGTGCAATTGGTCTATATCACACCCAAAGTATTAAGTGTAAAGAGATTATGAGTGATGCTCTGCTATTGGGACCTGACCTGCGAGAACATGACCATGGCAAAGTTGCGGTCGCGGGTTGCTTTCGTAAGAAAGCAAGCAAGCCACCCCAGCGGCTCCCCACCTCGGTCCTTCTACCTACGGGTTTGAGGCCAGCGCGGCTAGCACTGGGGGCGATTTGGGGACTCCAATGTGATCGCCTCCGCCAGGTATCCCCCCGCGGACCTCCCATTCCCCAGCACGCTCGTCTGCCCCAATCGGGCTTCCAGATGAGTCTGCCGGCTCGTCTCATGGTGAGTTCGACCTCTTGTTCGGAGCCCTCGAAGCTGATGAGCTCTCGAGCGCAGCATCGGAGAGCGGGCTTGTCCAGTCAGGCGCAAAAGCCTCAGCTGGGCTCCCCCCTTCGGGGTCGATTGCCCAGTCACAGGCTGATGCAGAGATGACGGACATGCTTTCCCGGGCGGCCGCGAGTGTCGGGCTAGAGTGGAACCTTCCACTCTCCCCTGAACCCTCGCGGCTCGATGATTGGTTCCTGGGTTTGCGGCGCCGCTCAAAGCAGCCACGGACCCGCTCCAGTGCCTTTCTTCCCGGAAGTGCACAAGGAGCTGACAAAATAGTGGGAGGCACCTTTTACTGCCCAGTCCACATTTCTCAGTTCCCCCGCCCTCACTACCCTCGATGCGGGGTGGCCAGGGGCTATGCGGCGATTCCCCTGGTGGATAAGGCACTCGCGGTGCACCAATGCCCGCAGAGCACCGCCACCTGGCGCGGACGCCCAAAGCTCCTGTCCAAGCCCTGTAGGTTCACATCGTCCCTGATGGCCAAAGCCTACAGCGCTGCTGGACAAGCCGCCTCTGCCCTGCACGCCATGGCTCTCCTGCAGGTCCACCAAGCCAAGGCGCTAAAAAAACTGCACGAGGGTTGTTCTGCCTCAGATTTGATGCAGGAACTGCGCTTGGCGACTGACCTCACTCTCCGAGCGATGAAGGTCACGGCGCGGTCTCTCGGGCAGACGATGTCCACATTAGTGGTCCAGAAGCACCAACTGTGGCTCAACCTGGTCGAGATGGGTGAGGCTGACAAGACACGGTTCCTTGCTGCCCCCATCTCCCAGGCTGGCCTATTCAGCGACACCCTCGAGGACTTTGCCCAGCAGCTTTTGACGGTGAAGCAGCAGACGGAGGCTATCCGGCATATCCTGCCCCAGCGCAGCTCAAGATCCCGCACCCCGTCTGCTCGTCGCCAAGGGCGTCCCCCTGCGGTGACTGCACCGGCTCCACCGCAGCCTGCCCCTTCGGCCCGGCCCCGGCGTGGAGCCCACCACAGGAAGCAGATGCCACCCGTCTGACGGCCGACCGCTAAGAACCCACGAAGGTCATCAAAGCGCCCCTGAGACGGGCGACCCAGGGTCAACGAAACTCACTGCATTGGAGCTGATAGTAAGACCACTCGATCCCCCGGTGGAGGGCCGGGTGGAGAATGTTTTGTTGCCTTTTTATTTGATTTCACTGCATGCCCAAGTAGCTTCGGTACCCAACAGTTCAGCAAAAGAGCGGTTTCCTCCTTCCCTGGGTCACATACCCAGTGTGCACTGTCGTCATCATGACCACCGTCCACGGTTTTTTCCTTGCAGGATAGGCGGTCCAGCAGCGGTCTCCCAGCCCCTGCGTGCCCAGATGTGGCACACATCCGCCCCCGATGTGACAGTCTCCACGGGTTACGAGGACAGGCCTCTTCCTCCCCTGTCCCAGGCTGTTCTGGGGGTGGTCACAAGGAGCCAGGTAAGTGCTCCGCCCCGCCGTGAGGCCCCACCTGCCAGTACGTCCGACGACATTGACCCTTTGGTCCCCCTTGCGCGGAACTTGGATGCATGGCTTGCGCTTTCCAATCTGTCGCGATGACTGGTCCGGACTGTCCGACTCGGCTACACGATTCAGTTCGCCAGGTGTCCACCCAGGTTCAGCTGTATCCACTTCACCTTGGTGAAGGACAAAAACACTGCTACCTTGCGCGCGGAGATTGATATCCTCCTACGGAAGGGTGCGATAGAACCTGTCCCTCCGGCCGAGATAAAGAAGGGGTTTTACAGCCCCTACTTAATCGTACCGAAAAAAGGCGGTGGGTCGCAGCCAATCTTGGACCTGTGAGTACTGAACCGGGCTTTACACAGACTCCCGTTCAAGATGCTGACGCAATAACGCATTCTGGCGAGCGTCTGGCATCAAGATTGGTTCGCGGCAGTAGACCTGAAGGACGCATACTTTCACGTCTCGATTCTACCTCGACATAGACCCTTCCTGCAGTTTGCATTCGAGGGTCAGGCGTATCAGTACAAGGTCCTCCCTTTCGGCCTGTTGTTGTCCCCTCGCGTCTTCACGAAGGTCGCAGAGACAGCCCTTGCCCCGTTAAGGGAATCTCAATGATTGGCTAATCCTTGCTCACTCTCGGGACATGTTGTGTGCACACAGAGACTTGGTGCTCTAGCACCTCAGCCGATTAGGGCTTCGGGTCAACTGGGAAAAGAGCAAGCTCCTCCCGGTTCAGAGCATCTCTTTCCTCGGTTTGGAGTTGGACTCAGTCTCTTTGACAGCACGCCTCACGAGCGAGCACGCACAGTCGGTGCTGGCCTGTTTGAAGGTGTTCAAACAGAAAACAGCAGATCCACTGAAACTCTTTCAGAGGCTCCTGGGGCATATGGCATCCTCAGCGGTGGCCACCCCACTCTAGTTGATGCATATGAGATTGCTTCAGCACTGGCTTCAGACTCGAGTCCTGATATGGGCATGGCACCGTGGGACACATCGCATGGTCATCACGCCGGTCTGTCACCTTCTTTTCAGCCCTTGGACTGACCTCTCATTTCTACGGGCAGGTGTTCCCCTAGAGCAGGTCTCCAGGCACGTCGTGGTCATGACAGATGCCTCCAAAATGGGCTGGGGTGCTGTTTGCAATGGGCACGCAGCCGCCGGCTTATGGACGGGCCCGTGACTGCATTAGCACATCAACTGCAGTTGTTGGCAATTCTGCTCGCCCTGCGGAGGTTTCGGCCGTTGATCCAGGGCAAGCACATGTTAATTCGGACAGACAACAGGGCAACGGTAGCATATGTCAACCGCCAAGGCGGTCTGTGCTCTCGTTGTATGTCACAACTCACCCGCCGTCTCCTCCTCTGGAGTCAGCAGCACTTCAAGTTGCTGCGAGCCACTCACATCCTGGGCAAACTCAATACTACAGAGGACGCACTGTCGCAGCAGGTTACCCTCAGGGGAGAGTGGAGACTCCACCCTCAGGTGGTCCAGCTGATTTGGAGTCAATTCAGACTCCCAAGAATCCTCCTACTGCCCGCTCTGGTACACCCTGACCGAGGCACCCCTCGGCATAGATGCACTGGCACATAGCTGGCCTCCTGGCCTACACAAATACGCATTTCCCCCAGTGAGCCTACTTGCACAGACTCTGTGCAAGGTCAGGGAGGACGAGGAGCAGGTCGTCCTGGTAGCACCCTACTAGCCCACCCAGACGTGGTTCTCGGACCTCATGCTCCTCACGACATCCCCCCTCCCCCCCCCGGCATATTCCCCTGAGGAAGGACCTTCTTTCTCAGGGACGGGGCACCATCTGGCACCTACGACCAGACCTCTGGAATCTCCATGTCTGGCCCCTGGATGGGACGCAGAAGACCTAAGCGGTCTACTACCCGTGGTGGTAGACATGATCACTCAGGCTAGGGCCCCCTCTACGAGGCGACTGTATGCCTTTAAGTGGCGTCTGTTCGCTAAGTGGTGTTCTTCCCGATGGGAAGACCACCAGATTGGTGCAGTCGGATCAGTGCTTTCCTTCCTGCAGGAGAGGTTGGAAGGGCGGCTGTCCCCTTCCACCTTGAAGGTGTACGTAGCTGCTATAGCAGCACACCACGACACAGTGGACGGTAAGTCCATAGGGAAGCACGACCTGATCATCAGGTACCTGAGAGGCACCAGGTGGCTGAATCCCTCCAGACCGCACCTTGTTCCCTCATGGGACCTCTCTGTAGTTCTTCAGGGTCTACAGAGAGCCCCCTTTGAGCCTTTGCAGTCAGCTGAGCTTAAGGCACCCATCTGGATCGCCCACTGGCTCATTGACGCCATAGCTATGGCATATCATGCCCAGGACATGCCGCCCCGGTAAGGCAACGAGCTTATTCTACCAGGGGTGTAGCAGCCTCCTGGGCCCTGGCCAGGGGTGCCTCTCTAACAGACATTTGCAGAGCAACAGGCTGGGCAACACCCAACACCTTTGCAAGGTTCTACAACCTCCGGGTGGAACCGGTTTCGTCCCAGGTAGTGGCACGCAATACAAGCGGATAAGCCCGGGATAGCCGGCCAGGTGTATCGCTTGCACATAGCGCCTTTCACCTCCTCTGAGCTGAAGACGTGCGCCATTCATTCCCAGTGGTGTTCACAAACTATGTTCCCTGGTTGACTTCCTCCGAACCCTGTGGCAGTCGAGTTTTCGGAGAGACTCACTGCCGGCCCAGTACACATGCTAACTAAGAGCCCTGTTCTGGGGTAGGTGATCCGCATGTGGCAGTTCCCTGTAAGGTAACCCCATGCGAAGTATATCTTCCGCTAATTCGTTTCCCTGTTGGCAAACTGCGTCTTCCTTGGGCAGAGCCCCTTCTGCCACAGTCTCCATGTTTGTAGCAACTCCTCCCCCGTTGGGTAGGATCTACCATGAGACTCTCCACATGGTCGACAAGACCATGTGACATATTTTCCACTTAAATACCCCCTCTTTGGGTGAGATGTGGTCTCTGCGGTGTCCTCCTATTGGGAGGGACACCCCCCGACTAGACCTGGCGGCCCAGTCAGATAATCCCCCTTCTTTTTTAGGGAGTGGAAATAAAGAAGGGGAAAAGAGGCCACGACTGGGTTACATTTTGTTACCTATATCATTTTACATCAACATCAATTAAAAGTAAAAATTAAAAAGTAAAAAATAAAACTCCATCAATAACACATAAAACCTCATTAATACCCCACATTTCTGAAAAACACTCTACATTATTAATCAGTTTATAATATGAAAATTATATTTTTATCCTTTCTTTTACCATACACTTTAACATTATTTCCACATCTGTTGAACCAAATCCTAACCCCTTATTTTTTCTTGTTTTCCACAATGCAAGCTTTGCTGTACCAATTAAATAATTTAATAAACACACTTTTCTTCTGTCTAACATATTTGAGTCCCCCAATAAAAACTTTGTAGGAAAACTCTTCACCAAAACCCCAAAACCAAGCATCAAGCAGCCTAAAAAGACCTCTGGGTCTCATACTTCTTAAAAACAAATGTTCTATAGTTTCCTCACCACTACAAAACCTACACTCCCCCCAACTGCTGGATTCAGGTGTGCCACATGTCTGTTTGCAGCTATGGCCCTGTGAATAATCCTCCACTGTAGATCAGCTGTTTGCTTCTCAATGGGAGGTTTATACGGGGTCCTCCACTTATCCCTCACTAGGAAATCTAGGTGGGGGACTCGAGTTACATGACTTGACTCGAGTCTGACTCAAGTCACAAATTTAAGGACTTGTGACTTGCTTGACTAAATGAAGAAAATGATTTGACTTTAACTGCATGACTCGACAATGACTTGAATGTTTTTTATTATTAGTATTTTCAATAACTTATTATAAACAGCAATGAAATGTGTTTAAAAAAATATTGCGACATCAATTAATTCATATGCAAAATTGTAAGCAGGCCAGCACCACTGATCTGCATCTGCGCAGTTAACGCTGTTCTCACAACGTGCCAAAATGACAGATGATTGTCGTGTTCCCAAAATAATCTCCTTTGGATATAAAGATTTCGAATTGGACCATGAGGATAAAAAAAGATTTGCCAGATGCACAATATGCAATGTAAAAATATCCGATACAACCACCACAACCTCAAATTTCATCAGACATTTCAAAAACCACAAGGAAAGGTAAGTAAATAATTTCATTATCCAGAAAGATTAATATGTAAAATTACTGTTCAAATGTTTGATGGTTGTCAATAAATTAAAATGATTCACGATTAATTTCATGTTTTGTAGCGCAACAAGTTTGAAATTACCCAACATTGCCTCTAAATGTGTATGCCTTTTCTAAACCTTCTCAACAGCCAACAATATATCATAACCAGATTTGCAGTCACAACACTTTATTTAAAACGTAACGAATCGTGACGAAATCGAAGTGCTCTCATAGTGATTATGATTTCTAAAGTCTTTAAATAAAGCCCTTGAATGCAATACCTTTATGATTATTTTATGTAAATGCATCTCTGAAGGGAACTGACTGTCTTCAGAAAAGTTTTGATGGCATTTTCTTTTCATCTTACCTCCGTATAATGCCTAATAAAGTATTGTATAAGTGCAGGGCTGCTTTGTGTACAGGCGTTACCAGGATAACATCTATATTTCTGCTGCTCCATAAGCACCAACTACTGTCAGAGAGCGAATTTGCATTTTCATTCAGCCCATCTGCCGTTTTTGTTAGATCAATGTGAAAATCTGACCGCATTTTTACACAGCATACACGCAGTGCTATACATTTTAACCGGTTAATTAAAAAAATCGAAACAATTTGGATAATAAGGTATCTAGAAGTATTCACAGTATTTTTAAGTGCCCACGATAAAAATACTGTGCATGTTATTAATGCAATTTACTATATACAATTCATATAAAAAATGAATGTAAAGATATGTATATAAGTTCATCTTTTCAGAGCAAAAATAAATATTTATTAAAAAAATTAACCTCTATTTATTTTAGTACTTTGGCTTGACTCGACTTGACTTGAAACTCATCAGGACTCAACTTGACTTGCTTGAGGTGAGTCACTGACTTGACTTGACTTGCTTGAGGTGAGTCACTGACTTGACTTGACTTGCTTGATTTGTCTGCACTGCACTTGAGACTTGACTCGAGACTTGACGGTTAAGACTTAAGACTTGCTTGTGACTTCAACATGTGTGGCTTGCTCCCACCTCTGGCCACTTTGAAACACTCTGCCTGCTGAGTGGTTCATATGAATAACTGTAATAGAATACAATGCCTTTTCTGACGTATGTACAAGTTCTTCCAGCTGCGGAGTTTTGAAAGACAGTATAGAGCCATCAAGTTCTTTTTGTTCTCTACTTACAGCAGGAATTATTTTTAACTACTTCTTTCAGATGTTGCACATTTCTTCCAGCAACAAGGTTTTTATAACTGCTTGGCAAAACAGCAAATATCTCATCCCTCAATTTAGAAGCAATTCTTGTTGACCACAAACCAGACAGTTCTTTGAAAGTTTCCACTGAATTCTATCCACCATCGTCCAGTAAGTGTTTAGTGACTCTTTACGAGAGTTCTCCGAATGCTTACTGATGACAAAAGTCTGGACTGAATCAAATAAAGGTTCCTCATTAATCCAGTCTCCAAGTTCATTCAAATTTCTATCCACTTTCAAGACATAACACCAAGCTTGTAACATTGATTTATAAAAAGAAGTGAGACTGTCCAGACTCAACCCATCCATTCTCAATAAAAATATGTTTGTCTAGTCCAAAACTTTCTACCTTCTGCAGGAATGTGCATGCCATCTGTGTCCATGCTAAATCCTCTTGATAAAGCAGTTTCTGTTCTGCTTGCAGTCTGAAAGCAAAACTACAACTCTTTACATCCACCAGACCTTGACCTCCTTTGTGTACTAGTAGATAAAGTACTGCAGCCCGAGTCCAATGTTCTCCACTCCAGAAAAAATCTACAATTGTCCTCTGTATTTTACAGATCATTTCACTGGGAGGTTCCAGAACAATGACTTTGTGCCACAATGTGGAAGCTGCCAGATTATTTGCCACTAAAACTCTTCCTCTGTAGGATAATTGTGGTAATAGCCATTTCCATTTAGACAATCGAGCTACTACCTTCTCCAGCACTCCCTCCCAATTCTTCTTTTAAAACTTTCCTTTCCTAAAAAAACACCCAACATTTTTATACCCTCCCTCCCCCAAATCAATCCTCCTGGAAGTTCCGGAGGCCCGGTGTCTTTCCACCTGCCAATAATAAACCCCTCACTTTTCTCCCAGTTAACTTTAGCAGAGGAAGCCTTCTCATATTGCCTAATGCTTGTTTCAAGAGCTGTTACATCTTTTTGTCCTGAAATAAAAACAGTTATATCATCAGCATAAGCAGGAATACACACTTTAAAAATGTGTATTTACACCTGCAATTGAAAAACCACCAAGATCTCTCCTCAGCTTACACAAAAATGGTTCAATTACAAGACTATATAATTGTCCAGAAAGAGGACAACCCAGTCTAATACCTCTTGTGACTGTTACTGGGGTACTTAGTCCTCCACCAACCTTAATCATAAATTATGCATCATAATATAACAATTTAACATATGAAATAAACTGATCACTAATCACTCATCACCAATTCCAAAACTCTTTATACATTCATGGTCCACCCTATCAAATGCTTTTTCTTGATCTATGACAGGACACCCAAATTAGTATCATTAATACAGCTAAAACCAATCACATCTCTTAATAAAAACAAATTGTCCATTATTGATCGCTTCGGTATACAATATGTTTGATCTTTCTGAATCAACATGTTTAAACAATTTGCTATATTAAGCCTATTTAAGCCTATTTGCTATAGATTTTGATAATATTTTATAATCCAAACATAATAAGGACACTGGCCTCCAATTTAAAAAAAAAAAATCCTAAATCTCCTTTTTTTTTTGGTAACAGGGAAAGTACAGACCACCTACAACTAACAATTCTAATACAACTTCATAAAAACCTTCTCCTAATATTCCCCAGAAATGTTTGCAGAACTCAGCTGTTAAACCATCTAACCCTGGAGAACGTCCCATAGACAACTGCTGCACTGCTTCTATTAATTCTCCATATGTAATTATATCATCCAAGCCTTTTTTTTCTTGCTCCAACTGTGGTAGATCTTTAAGTAAATCCTTTGCACTAACAGGATCGCATCTCTCAGCACTATATAACATAGTAAAAAAGTCCACCGCCAACTTCCTCATTTCAGCCGTATCTGTTGTTACATTTCCGTTTGGACGACGAAGATGATGCATCTCTTTATATTGAATCATACTTTTTTCCAGATTATATGAATAAGAAGTTGGGGCATCCATGTCATTAATGGAACAAATCCTTGCTCTTATGAGTGCCCTTTTCACTTGTTCTTGTAACAGAGTTCCAAGTTCTTTCCTTTTTTTTTTTTTTCGTTCTGTAATCCTTTGTTATTGTCAAGTCCTCTTCCAAACACTCAATTTCTTTTTTGCAAACTTTGTAGAGTATTCTTCACATTTGCCAAGGTATGAGCAGAAACATTTTGACAAAACTCTTTAATTTGTACCTTGAATACATTCCACCACTGACTAAGATCATCAAAATATATATATATTTTTTTTATTTCCATTTATCCCAAAACAGTTTAAAACTATCACAAAAAAAAAAACATGTCTTTTAGCAGTTTTTCATTTCATTTTCATTCAAAAATAATCAAATGATGGTCAGAAAAACCATTAGGCAATATTAATGCACTCATCACCTTATTTTCAACCATCTTACTTAAAAAATATCCAGCCTAGCCCGCTAACCATATTTTCTGCTGCTTTAATCCAAGTATATCGCCTCACTCCTATACTCCTTCTTCTCCACACATCTGTTAAATGATATTTACCAACTATATTGGACAGTGCTTCACCAGAATGACTACGTATGTGGCTCCTCACCATTTCTATCAATAATTAAATTAATAGTACAGTTCCAGTCCTCTCCTAACACTAACCAAGCATTATCATCAAATTTTTATAGAGCTTTATCTAATTTATCAAATATTCTTACTCTTTCCAACCCACAATTTGAACATACACATTTACTAGAACAAACACATGTTCCCCTTACTCTATTTTTCTTGATAGTACCCTTCCTTTTTCAATATCTTCAGTAGATAAAATATTGACATTTACATTTTTTAAAAATAATATAGCTACTCCCGCACTAATATTTGTTCTATGACTTAATACCAATTGTCTCTCCCACCACCTAGTCCACTCAATTTCATTTTCATCATTGCTATGAGTCTCTTGTAAAAATACAACATTAACCCAATGTATATTTAAAAACTCTGATACCACTGCCAATTTACTTATGTCTCTTCCTCCATTTATATTTAGAGAGCCTATTCTTAAGTTCTCCATAAATAGGTTGAAATATGAAGTGGATAGAGACAAAAAGAAAAAGAGACAAAATAGCATGAGAGTCACCCCATGCATTTTAACCATTACTTTTTAAAAGAGAACGGCTCTTTAATTTTCCGCAGCATTGTTAGAAATGTCTTTAATCTAAACCTCTTCTGTTTGCTCAATGCCTCATAACTCACTCTATGCAGTACTTTTACTGAAACAACGAACCAACATCTCCACATTCAAAGCACTTTAAACTACCTGTACTAGCGTAAACCATACTGTATATGCCTTCCCTTCATATCAAATTCTGAAAGACACATTCAATTCAGCTGCGTTCAGAAACATTAGCACCTGTTTCCTGAACGACATCACATGTTTTAAAGCCGTATTTTTGCATCTGAGTGGAATCATTTGAGTGTACTAGGAAACTTTCCGTACTTTAAAAGTTCACGCTCAGTCTCATCATTAGGGATAAATGGAGGCACATTCAAAATTGTTATCTTTGTGGTAGGAGTAACCAGCGAGAGAGAGAGAGAGAGAGAGAGAGAGAGAGAGAGAGAGAGAGAGAGAGAGAGAGAGAGAGAGAGAGAGAGCATGAACACTTCAGTTACCGATTGTACTGGCTCTCAGTTATTATCCACAAGGTGGTGCCATTGAGTTCATCCTTATTCTCTAACATTTACGTGACGATACAACCAACCTGGACAAGGTTCAAACAACCTGCAACCACTACAGATTCACTAGCAGAGGTAAGACATTTCAATGACGAAAGAAGATAAGAACAACAACCGTGATAGAGAAAGCTACCAAAAGAAGTACAAAGAGAAATGCTGAGAAACAACGTAGGTAAAGAGCACATATGATCCAAGGAGGCAAAGATACAAAGTTAAGAAGTACAAGAAAAGAGACAAACTGAGATGGTGAGAGACGTCATAGAGGTACTTACAGCACACTTCCACTTCACTTTTGGTCTTTTCCACATACACGTTTGCACACACTCATGAAAAACAATGTGTTCAGCTCTCATTTTGGACATTGGTTTGTAATCACAGTGTCTGATAAAGCACCTTTAATCATGGGAAACCCTATCTTCCAGATCATCTGTTACCTGGTTGCATATCTCACACTGCTATTGCTCAGTGTCAGTGGAAACACAAATGGTGAGTTACAACTTTAACTGCCTATACAGTGACTGTTGTCAGTCACTATTAAGTTGTTAAATGTTATTTGTTGGAAGCATTATTGTATTGGAATAACTGAATTGCATGAAACTCTACAGTGGTCACTCCCAAGCATCAACTGGATCCTGTTTTATTTGCTGCTGTCAAAAATAACATTATCAGCAACATGTAATACATTTACAATGTAACATTATTATATTATGCATAATGAAGTACATTCTGGTAAATATTTGCTTAGACATGAATAATCAAACGTCAAAATTAAAAATTCTATATTTTATTTAGTTTATGATTTAAGATACCTCTTACATACATCTTAGATTTAATTTTGCTGAAAAAAACCTTAGTCCTTATGCCAAAAAGCTTAGAATACTTGTAGCATTTGGAAACATTTACAGAAACCTATAGGGTTGGGATTATCTGAACGACTTTTCTAAAAACTCACAAGGTTGAACATTCCAGTTAACATTCTTAGTTTAAGAAACAGTTTCAGTTCTACTTAAACTCTGCATCAACAATAAGATGGTTTCACTATACATTTTCAGGATTGTGTGGAAATTGCACTTATGGTCTTATTGACTAATGGTCGTTGAGTGGTGTATTTTTTAATGGCAATTTCTGA
The DNA here is from genome assembly GCF_019703515.2 of Myxocyprinus asiaticus. Taxonomy (NCBI): domain Eukaryota; kingdom Metazoa; phylum Chordata; class Actinopteri; order Cypriniformes; family Catostomidae; genus Myxocyprinus; species Myxocyprinus asiaticus. The sequence continues at coordinate 21,036,622 of NC_059350.1, forward strand.
AATATATATTTAGAGAGGAGGCATACTGAAAAATCTCTTTCTCTGTTTTTCTCTCTTTTCACACATTTTCCTGTTTCCCTCATTCTCCCAGGGTCAGAAATCAATTGTATTGCAACTATCAAAGTGCCTCGAAACACACAGTTTAGAGCTCCTGTTATGACATTGTTGATTATAAACTGTACTGTTATTGTACATGAATGTCAGAACTCAAGTATCTACTGGTGCAAAATCTATGGAAATGACTGTAAAGCCTTAAATCACTCAAATAATATAAAAGCAGAGTGGAAGAGTATCACAGAACATGATGGGATTGCATTCCTGACTTTTTTGAACATCTCAACGGAGGATGAAGGTTTATACAGATGTAGACTAGGCGAGACCACTGTAAGCCATTCTATTAATGTCACTGTGACAGGTATGTGACATTGTTTTTCATTCCACTGGTATAATGTAAACACTCAGACATTTTGTTGGAAGCAAATACTCAGAATTTGTTTTTTCACTACTAGGACATTTTTATTTTATTTTCAGTAGGTAAAGAGGAGGTTTTTCTCAATCAAAGCAAAACAGGTAAGGACCATTGCAACACATAATATTACTGTTAATTTTGTGCTTGGTGAATGATTGGTAGGTTTTCTGAAGTGTGCCTTCAGGTTCAAATTCATTTGTTGAATTTATCATAATTACAAATTTGTGGATATTCTTTTGTTTAATTCTTATAAAAAAATTAGGTGATCTGAATACATTTCCTAAAGATGGTCTGCAGTGGCTATGGCCATATGTTTACATCTGCGGTGGAATAGTGGGGCTGGTGGTCATAGTTATGACTTTATCATTATTTATTATCAGACGCCAAGGTGAGTGATTAGTGGTTAATAGAAATAAATTTGTGCTTGTAGTTTATGTTTCCGTGTGTAATCCAGTGAAATTGTGAAATTTTCTATAGGAACAAAATCGACATGGAAAAATAAGACAACTAAAAATCAGGTATCTTATGTTTTCATTTTGGTGTGTGGATCTATTTATTTTATCTATTGATAATAAGAAGATTTTAATAGCTCTGCTTTCACTTCCACAGAACATTGGGACACAAAGAAGTGACCAGACTCCTCCCCATCACAACACCCATTCCACCTCAGCCCATCTGAGCTCTGCTTTATCCTGTGTCTATGAAACTCCACCTGTCAGAACAGGATCATCATCTGGAAGGTTCTCAGCTAATATGGCAGAATCAAAAGGGAGCCATAACAGCATTAGCACAGGAAGAGGAGAAGAGAATGCTCTTGTGTATGCTTCTTTGAATCACCAGGCAATATCAAGAGGGCCAAAAAGAACAGCACAACAAGAACCAGAACCCTCCGAATATGCTGCAATCCGCTTCTGCTGATTCTAAGATTTACTCAGATACTTTAAAAATGAGTACTCAAAAATGCTCACTCATATGCTTTTCTGTATTAAGGAATCACTATAAAGGACACTCGATGAGGAAGAAAAATCTGAGTGTTCAGACACCTCTGTTTCTGGGTCATGTGATAGCAGCTGGTTGCTTGTATTGCACTGGTCTGACAAGCATTAACAGTGCTTGCAGTCTGTAATTTATTATAAAAATCATTTTTAATGCCATGTTAAAATAATATGTAAAAACATTTTAGAATTTTACATTTCTTTAATAAATAAAATTACATATTTTATCAAATTTAATTTTATAAAATAAAATTAAACAGCTTTATTCCTGAAGATCTCAAGAATAAACTCATAGTCTTTTGAGAATAATCTCAAAATAGGCCTTTTATGAGAATAAAGTCAAAGTTTTTAGAATAAATGTAAAAAAAAAAATAGTTAACTTTTAAGGGAAAAAAGTTGCATTTTGAGATTAAAGCAGTGATATTATGAGAATACAGTCATTTTGAGATTGAATTAGTAATGTTTTGAGTTTAAACTCATAATGTTACCAGAATAGAGTCGCAAAATTTAAGGTGTAGTATTTTGTGAATAAAGTAAAATTATTTCGAGAATAAATCACAATATTACAAGAAAAAAGCATGATTATCACAATAGCAATAGGTCGCCTAGGCACACAGCAGCAGTTCTTTAGGAAATTAAATGTATTCAGGAGAAAGATCTAGAAGGACATTCAGGACATTGCCTCTTTTGTGCAATCTGAAATGCCAACCAGTGGTCAACTTCAGTGGTATCAATGGATACATCATTTACATCTGCTCTACTTTTCTGTCCTTCATTACTTTGATGTTACTTTCATTATGACTTTATTCTCATAGTATCACAACTTTTATCTCATAATGCTAAGACTTTATTCTCATAAAATTATTAATTTATTTTCAAAAAATTACTACTTAAATCTCATAATGCTACAAATTTAATCTTATAGTATTACAACTTCAATCTCATAATGTTAAGACTTTATTCTCAAAAAAGGCCAATTATGAGATTATACACAAAACATTATGACTTTATTCTTGTAATATAAATTACTTTTATTCTTTATTTATACAATTATTTTTAAAGTGGTATTAACACACTGTTGTAGTAACTTCTATGTTCTCCCATTTACAAAAGTAATTTAACAGCTCTTTCATCTGCCCTAAAAAGACAATTTATAGTATATTTATTACATATGTTTTAATTTTGAAAATGTAGTTATTAAAATGTGAAGTAAACCAAACAGGAAATAAAGTTTAACACTTATACAATGGCTGATCCTAAAGCAATGTGTTATATGTAACCTAAGCAGTGATTTTTGAATACATTCTGAGGCTGACCTTAAATTTTTTATTTGTGAATTATTCAGTGGTTCAAATATCCAATGGATTGCTTAATTATTAAGCTATGAGAATGCTTCAGAAATTCAGTTTATCAGTAATATCAAACACCTAGGTTCTGATTTTAAATGGTAGTCTACATAAAAGATACTGGTGTTTTTAAGTGTTATAACATTATGACAGACTGTGGAAGGCATCACTTACTCCAGAAGTACTTCAGGAAAGAGATACAATTGAAAATTTGAGCTAAATTAGATTATTTTAAAGGTATGATTTAAGGTTTTGCAAAGCACTGAAAAAGAGCACCAGACATTAGGAGTATATAAAGTTTATTTTTTAGTTTGTGATTTGTAGGATGTCTATGCAGAGTAAAACCTGAGAAGCCCACAAGAGCAAAAGCATGCAGACACATTTCCTGTATGAGAAGGGGGAGACTGAAACTTATCAGATATGATGGTGGGATTGTGTACCACCCACACTGAAAAAATAGTACATATGACCTCCTACTGTCAATGTATTAAAGGTCAGTGAGTTACATACTCCCTTCTGTTTATACTGTACATACTGTGCGTGTGTGTGTGTGTGTTATTGTGAATGAGTAAATTAATCCATATTATTCATCACATCATACCTGAGTGCTTATGCAAGTGTGTAAATGGTGCTATTCTACTCTCTAGTATGTTGGTGTGTCAAGTGCCAGACTAGTTCTACTTGAAAACTGTGGCTGTGACACATTCCTTTAAAGGGGAGTTCCATAAAATATTCAGTTATTTAATGAATTCAATTAACAGTCTCAGAAAAATATATAGGGTGGAATCAGGGTCCAAAACACATTTTATAAGCACCCCGAGTTTTTGGGGCAGACCTTACCTGCTAAAAAGAGACAGACTCCCTCCCTCCAGGGAAGCAACAACATGTATGCTAGAACCTATACCCACTAAGCTACTGAAAGAGGTATTAAGGCCTGTTCACACCAAATCCATGACAAATTTGCAAGATGAACTTCAGACGAAAGGTCTATGCACAATGAGACTTTAATGAATGAAACAAAAAACAATTTCACCCCTGTACAGTAGGTGCTGTTGCTGTTCCATAAACATATTTATACCAGTTTCCTGCCATTCAGCAGTCAATGTTAGAGATGAATGTACTAAATGCTGTTAAATCTAATTTATTTACCTAATTTGGCAAGTGTTTCATGGAGTTATTTTCATGTTTTTGATGTGTTTTGAGAAATATAGAATCTGTGTTTTTAAGTGAGTGACATGAACAAAGAGTGCTGTTGCATAAATATACATCCTGAGTCTTTATATTTGTATGTGTATTTTGCTATGAGTATATTCCAAACAAACTCCCAAACCCAACTTCTCTTTATATAATGCCTGGATCAATGCCTGGATAATATAACACATGGTATAGTGATATAAATACACGTTAAATAATGTACACTAAGAATTACAGGTAAGGTAAAAAATATGATGCATAATATTAAAAGTAATATAAAAGAAAACACTGGCTCATGGTCTTTTCTGTATTCAATTATTTCATATTTGTACTGAATTCAGGATTTATTGTGCATGGTAAGAAAAAGAGCACTGTTCCAGGAATACTTTGTTATATTATTCTTGCAATAAAAATAGCAGTGAGGTTCTGCTTTTCGTTTGTCTACAGTCATAGTAAAACAGACCTATCAGAACAGACCTCTAAGAATGTCATGTGTATTTTGTTGGTTCATGTTTTTCATGTCTTTTATTTAGAAATGTCTAGTTCCTGTTTCATGTCATGTGCTTCCCTTGTCATGTGATTTCATGTTTCCCTCCATGTTCGTGTGTCTTGTTTTCATTGGTTGATTGTATTTTTATCTCGTTTATAGTTCTTTGTAATTATTGGTTATCCTTGCCATGTGTTCTCCCATGTTCATGTATTTAACCTTCATGTTTTCCATTGTCCATGGTCAGGTATTGTTGAATGTAACTTTGTTTGTGAATTCAAATTTATGTCAAGTCAAGTTTATGTCAAAGTCAAGCTTATGTCAAGTCAAGATTATGTTTATGTTTCATTCATGTTTGTAGTTAGGATTTTGGACATCACGAGTTGGAATACATTTGCACTTGGGTTCTTTACACCATCGTCATCGTCTTTGTCATTGCCAGTGCCAGCAACATCATTTCAGACATTACACAACATTACAGAATACCTGACCGCAATATGAACCCAGCAATCCAGCTTCTTCGACTTCACCAGGGGAATCGTCCCCTGGAGATTAAGTGGAGGACTTTTGTGCTCTGGCATGCCAGGTGGACTTTAATGAGGTTGCCCTCAAAGACATTTTTCATTTTGGACTGATTGAGTTTATCTCTTTGCTGATGCCAGGCTGTCAGAGTACCCACAGCCTGGCACAATATATAGACCTCACCCTGCAGATTATTGGTTCCACGTTCACTGTGGGGAGGCAGATGCCAAGCCAGAGTTCCACGTCATAGCCGCCGAGCCAGAGTTCCACATCATGGCCGCCGAACCAGAGTTCCACGTCATGGTCGCTGAGCTAGCGGCATCTTTTGCCCCGGATCCTGAGTCTGCCCCATGCCATGTCACAGCAATGCCTCAGCCTGCCTCATGTCATGTCACAGCAACGCCTCAGCCTGCTCCATGCCATGTCACAGCAACGCCTCAGCCTGCTCCATGCCATGTCACAGCAATGCCTCAGCCTGCTCCATGCCATGTCACAGCAACACCTCAGCCCGCTCCATGCCATGTCATAGCCACATCAGAGCTATTGGACCTGGAGATGGTTTCTGCCCTTGTACCCACCCTATGGACGCTTCCTCAGGATTAGGCAAGGGGAACTTCCGATCCTCCGAATTCGCCTAGACCCTCCGAACCCTGGACTCCGCCTTGGTTCTCTGAGCCCTCAGTTTCACCTTGGCTCTATGTCCCTTTCGGCTCCACCATGGTCCTTTGGCCAATCGGCTTCTCCGGGGTCCTTCGTCTCTCCAGCTCCGCCTTGGTCAATCAGTCATCTGGCTCCGCCTGAGCTCTCCTATCCCACAGCTACGCTTCATCAATCCGAGCCTGCGGCTCCACCGGGGACCACCTTCCCTAAGGCTCCGCCTTGGTCCTCAGTCCCACCGGCTCCACCTCTGTCCTCCAATCCCCCAGCTCCCTCTGAGCCTTGGGTGCTATCTCGGTTCTCTGTATGGTATGGTTGTTTGCCATACCTGTGCCCATGTTTGCAATGCATATCTGCTTGTCATAGTTGACTATAATAACAAGTGGGTGGAGCTAGTCTCTATGAGAGACAGTAGATCACTGAAGATCGTGAAGATCTTATGGGAGGAAATCTTTACCTGCTGGGGGTCCCCAAATACCTGATTTCTGATTGGGGACCTCAAGTCTTGTCTGAGATCCTGAAGGCCACCTGCAATAGTTGAAGCATCACACAGAAATTGACGACGAGCAAACGTACACAGACCAATCTGACAGAGAGAGTCAACAGGACACTGAATGATAATTACCTCTTACGTCGGTGACAAGCATGATACATGGAACAAATGGCTTCTGAGTTTCACTTGCTGTCAATAGCACACAGCAAGGAACAACGGGACAGACCCCTGAAGAACTGATGCTTTATGTAACACTACATATTGATCTAGGTGTAATACGTTGTATGTTGTGGTTTTGCACTATGTAGTTGTATTCCACTCACCCAGTTGCTGTCTTTCCCCTGTGTTTAAGGGTTTAGTATCCTGTGGTATATGTTTGTCCTATGTTGTTTGCCATACCTGTGCCAGTGACATCATCAACCCGCTACACTAGGAAGTGGTGAGGTGGCACATAATCACAGACTGTTTAAGGAGGAGAATAACATTCTTACACACAGCATTGATAGCAAGCTCTAATTTGGATTTATGCCTGTCGTGAACTGTATGGATTATATAGTTTAACCTGTGGATTATCGATTTCGTTGAACTTGTCTAAGGCCATTGCACGGCTGGATATATTCACATTGAGGATCTGATTTTTCCCAGCAGCTCATTGGAACATCGCTCCCAGGACCAGCTTACTGGTGAGAAATCTCGACAGAAATCTATGTACATATTATAAATGGACTCCCGAAGCGAGCGATCTTTTATAGTGTCTTAGTCAGAGACAAAGACTCTTATGGTGGTGGGTTTTGATTTTTCTATTGGGAGTGTGTATATAACCTAGCTGTTGTTCACTTATACATATTAATTATACACAGTACCCTTTACATCTGCGGTCTGTCTACTTTTATATATATCATTTGTGTATGTGGTGTAAAAGGTCTGAACTTTCTGATAGTGTAACCTCCGCCTCTGGGGAGATCATTACAACTCGACTAAAGACTCATCTCTTCAGACAGGCATACACCTAATTATCCCTCAACCCGTAGATTTGCTGCATTAGTCAGGTCTGCTGGAACAGGAAAAACTTGTCATATTCTATAACTCTGCTTTAAAGTCACTGGCATCTACGCTAATATAATTCTATTTGTTTCCCTGTCTCAACCTCAGGATACAAATCCTGAGGTTACCAGAGCCTGCCAGATCCAGCTCCTGCCCAGCCTGATGTCCCACTTCCACCGCTATGTGTCACTGAGCGATGACTATTAACTGCTGCCTTTGCCATCCGGACAGCAAGGGGCATTTCATCTGCATCACATCAATCTATTCAGTGGACTTCACATTGGATGAACTGCTGCCAACTCCAAGCATTCAAAAGGGATACTTCACTGTCCACTGCCTACACCTCTGTCAGCATCATCTTGGTCATAGGATGGACTACACTCTCTTAAAATGGAATACATAGACAATAAATAAATAACATAGACAATAATTCTTAAGCCATGATTTTCAATTGTGTTATTCATTTAAATCACACAATGGGGACTTTAAGACATTACAGCATAATTTTCTGATACAGCATACATTTACACACATGTAAAGCTGCTTTTAAACAATGTGTGTTGTGAAAAGTGCTATACAAATCAAAATGACTTGATTTGACTTGACTTGACTTGAAAAGTGATGGGCACACTGCATAGTGCAGCTCATGTTTGTTGGTATTGTTGTTTGTTATTTGGAATCATTCTACTATATAAATCAGTGTAATCATTCAATGTAATTCATATGAAGTTAAACAAATCAAAGATAATACTTAATAAGTTGAATGACTGTGAATAATTTATCCTTTATTTTATGAAACACAAAAAAAAGACTGATCTGACAGCATTTATAAAATGTATGTCCATGTATGTGTAAGTGCATGCATGCATGTCTTTTCCAGTTCTGCTCACTCATTGTAAAAAGTGGCAATGTGCAACTGTTACCTTGAATAGCTATTTCTACCTGATCTAACCCTTAAACTGAGTTTTATTGGTGTAAACTAATTTATTCAGGTTGATTCAGTGATGTTAAAGAATATTTTTTACCTGAATCAGACCTGTTAATTTAGATGTTCCGCTATGAATCACATTATTTAGATTAGCATTGTTTTCAGTGCAGTGATCCAACAGAAACAAAAATATTTTCTCAGTTCCCAACAACAGGTCTCACTTCATGTTATTTGGACTTCTCTGAGGATCTGTCACCAGTAAAGTTTTATGTTAGCATGATTCTCATTTGCTTTTCAAAATATTCTGCAACAGAATAAATATTATCTGCACATATAGAGATTACAAAGTCTCACAAAATCTGGACTCAGAGCATTCATTTTGTTTTGTAATATTCAATGTAATATGCAGCTCATTGCAATATTCATTGTAATCATTGTAAAACTGATTACACTTTTTACATTTTTATTAAAGAGGATAGTATAGGCTGATTGGAAATGGGCTGGGACAGGGACACAATGCAGGCCGGACTCTATGGCCCTTATATGTCAAGAGCATGTGTGCTACCACTGCACCATGGCTGTGATGTAACTGTGTGTTTTTAAATTGGAAAGATGATCACTAGATAAACCTAACATCCACAAACAGAGATACAGTTTAAACTTTGTAATTTTAAATAAAAGCATGGGTCAGATTAGCAAATCACTGTGTTCAGAAGAAGAAATGAGTAAAGATTTGTAACTAATAATTTAAAGCAAATAATTACTTGTTCAACGTAACTACATTTTGCATGTTAACAATCATTTCAGAAGGCTTGATAGAGTTACACAACAGGAACATGTTATGAACATCACTGTGAGCCAGGTGAAGTAACTGTGAAATGTGGTAAGACTTTCTCTTTCATTATTTCCTTCATGAGTGGATGAAAACACACCTTTGACTCAAAATCACCTACAGTTTGCCTTTTAGAGAACAATGCAAATAACAACAGTATGATGTGACCAAAAATGTCACACAGTATTAATGAACAAAGTACATGTTTCCTTTAATATTTTTAGAAACAAGATTTATACAAGACATACATAAAAACAAAGGGAATGTGATTGCCCATTTTAGAATGACATGGTGAGCTTAAGTTTTCAAACTATGAGTGTATTTCCCTCTAGTGGGAAAATAAGACAAGTATAACACACTTCACTCTAACACAAACATTAGGACAATAACTTGGCACCTAATGCAGAAAAAGGGTCTCGCTTTTAAAAGGGTGTTTCCATCTGATAATTGATTACACACATCAAAAGGTCAGTTAAGATAACAATAACATGTTTGCCCATATTGTTATTGGCTTTGCTATGGTGACAGAATGATAGAAATGGAACTTCCAGATAATACAAGTTGGCTTGGAGTTAGGTCTCTTTTATGAGTGTGATACATGACATTGTGCATTTCAGATAAGAACAAAATGCTAAAATATACAGTCTATAATAAATAGATATTTAGAGTTGAAAGTGAATAATTGTTTTTATAGTGTTATATTATACTGAATATCAGTTATATTAGAAGATGTTGACTCAGATTCTTCTGTTATTTAGACAAAGGGACCAACATTGTTTGGTCAGGGTGAAATTCTGAACATAGCAGTAGCATTTTCTGTCATCTTAAAAGTAGAAAATGAAAGAAATCAAGAAAGAAATCAAGAAATATCTGGTCCGGTGTAGTGTGATTTTTTTGTGAATATTTTACAACTTTCATCAAATTTCATATGAATGTCCAGATAGAAACAAGTGATTAGACACTGTTTGTAACATAAAAATGAATTAAATCCTAATTCATAGTTATATACAAATAGTTAAGACTTGTCAAATCATGTAGCAAAAGATTGTACACTCTTTTGCTGCATGATTTGTCAAGTCTTAACTATGCCCTAAAAATTAGACAGCAAAAGCCCATTCAGCTTACAGCTAATGAAGAGTCATATGACAGCACATCAGTTCCTGCTTTTATACACTATTCAGGATAGGGGTTTCGTTCACAGTAATGTTCAAGAATTTTACTTAACACACAACAGCTAAGACTTGAGTTGGCACAGGGTTGGGTTGTGTGATCTAACTAAAAAAAAAAAAAAAAAAAAAAAAAAAAACTTTATTTTTCCATTTGAACCCTCTTCCTGTGAGATTACATCGCTACTGAAACAAATGTCTTTGATTCGAGAGAGGGATACATTGGAAAATGAACTTTCTTGGTTGAGAAAACTTCTAAACAGTTTATAAGTAAGAAAGGCATGTCTATTGTAATATAATGTTTTCCTCTGACTAAATATTGAATTAACTAATGATATACTGTATAATAGTTAGACTGGATAAATGAAAGTATTTCTATCTGACTCCCAGAGCTAAATAATTGGCTAATGTGGTGATTTAAGGGTAAACGTTTTTATGCACCACTAGTGGCACTGAAAGAAATGGCAAAAATAATGTTTCCAAAACACTCCGCATCTTCCTCCGTCTACCATTATTTGAAAAAAAAAAAAAAAGCAAATTCTGTGCTAAACAGGTTATTAGAAGTAATCTTGCCCAAACTGATGCTGGCTGGGTTTCCCAATAATGTTGCAACTCTTAAGATAATCTTAACTAACTCGGCATTTGTTGTTATTTTACGATGGAGTAACGCCTGTTTCCCTAACCAGTACGTAGGTCGCTTGATATTAAAGGAATAGTTTACCCAAAACTGATAATTTTCCAATTATTTACTCACCCATATGCCATCTCAAACTCGTTTGCAGAACTCAAAGAAAGATTTTTTTGCAGGATATATGAAGTCTGTTTGTCCATACAATGCAAGTCACTGGGTTCCAAAACTTCCAAGCTCCAAAAAGGACATTAAGGCAGCATAAAGGTAATTTATACAACTCGAGTGGTTTAATCCATCAGTGATACGACTGAGTTTGGATAAGAAACTGACCAAAATGTAACTTCTTTTTCTCTATAAATTTTGACATTTGCAGTCTCCTTCACATGATTTGAAGCTTGATTACGTTTCCATGCACTTGAGGTATGCGCAGAGCACTGTACACAATGTTAAGCTGAGATAAGACCCAAAACTGATTAAATCACTTCAGAAGTCATAAATGAAACCAAATGAGTCGTATACTCTCACCAACCACTTTATTGTATACACCTGTACACCTACTTATTCATGCAATTATCTAATCAGCCAATCGTGTGGCAGCAGTGCAATGCATAAAATCATGCATAAACGGGTCAGGACCTTCAGTTAATCAACCATCAGAATGGGGGAAAATAGTGATCTCAGTGACTTCGACTGTGGCATGATTGTTGGTGTCAGATGGGCTGGTTTGAGTATTTCTGTAACTGCTGATCTCCTGGGATTTTCACGCACAACAATCTCTAGAGTTTACTCAGAATGGTGCCAAAAACATAAAACATCCAGTGAGTGGCAGTTCTGCGGATGGAAATGCCTTAGATAATCGCATGAATAAGTAGGTGTTCAGGTGCACCTAATAAATTGGTCATTGAGTGTAGATTACCTTTATGCTGCCTTTATGTCCTTTTTGGAACTTGAAAATTTCGGACCCCATTGACTTGCAATGTATACATCTATGAAAATATCTTCGTTGGTGTTCTACAGAAGAAAGATAATCATACGACTTTGAGATAAGGATGAGTACATGTTGAGAGAATTATTAACTTTTATTTACTTATTATAATTTTGGGTGAACTACATTATTCCTTTATGTAGAAATAACTGGTTTGTTACGAGAGATGTCTGGTCTAAAGGGGCTAAACTAAGATCAAAACTTTCGACAATACACCAAAAGTGTATAGGACACCACATACACTTTTGGTACTTAAACCTGTAGGTTCTACTGGTTGTTTAGATCAGTGTTACTATCAGAAATAATTAAAAATTATTTATTTTGTTATTAATTAATATTTAAATTAAATAATAGAATCTAACTCATTAAAACCTCACACGGTGCACCATTAAATGTAGTGCGCCACGTTCAGGAGCGGGTTTGGTTATTAGCAATAATTAGTAATTATCAAAGATAATTATTAATTATTAAAATCAATAGAACACTGATGAGAATCAATGTTAGCTTTTTTAATCCTTTAAATCAACAATTATCAAAGATAATCATTAATTATTAACATCGATGAAACATTGATTAAAATTAACACTAGCATATTGATCCTTCAAATTCAACAATCATCAAAGATAATTATCAATTATCAAAACCAATAGAATATTAAAAAGGATTAATATCGCCAGGGCACCACCCTGGAATCAGGGACTAATAACCAGATAGTATAACAGTCTCAATATTAGATTGTTTTCTTAGGAAAATCGACATCCGAAGAATATCGACCTTCGAAAAGAAACAATGAAGGCTTGAATCCGAGCACTGACATCCCCTGTCAGCATTTGACACAACTGTATGCAAAACAAACCAAAACACTTCTCTTTGAAATATAACAAAGTTTATTTATGGAGTAATATCAATTAATAATCAATACAATGCAGTCAATAAACTTCCAACTTCCAACTACAAACTAAACAGTGACATGATTAGATATGGTAACAAAAATAATCCTAAAGAGAATGGGTGTGTGTGTGTGAGTGTGTGTGTAAGGAGGGATGTGCACAAAATGGCGGACGTGACTCTCGTGGAGAGTACGTCACGCAAGATTTCCGGCCACAGAATATGGCCGCGAATGTGGGCGGAGAGAAGCCGGCTAATGGCGTTTGCCCGTTTACTGCGTGTCTCCGCTTGTACGATAACTTAGGGACAAAGCTGAGCTTTATCACGAAGTTATCTACTAGCCAAAAGTGTGTGCGAGTGTGTGTGTGTGGTTAGTACGAGAGAGAGAGAATAAAGTGGCAGCACCAAAGCCGGTTTCGCGATCGTGGGAGAGAAAGCAGCTGCTAGTTTATCACTCAGAGACGCAGTGGACGGCTCGTAAACTGTCCCACGGTCTTTGATTCTTTAATGGATAAACTCAGTGTGCCGGTCTCACCCGCGATGGCGGAAATACACAACAGTCTCATTTGTGATAACAGTACATTACAGTAATACCTTGAGTATTATTAGCAGAAATGAGCGGACTCGGCGGTCCGTAAACTGTACAGGCAATCTCTGCCCAGATGTAAACCTCTTACTTGAATCATATGAGGATGCAGACGAATGTGTGTTCATCCGTCCTTTAACTCCGACACGTTTCCTCGAGGCTCGGGTGATGACGGGAGGCCGTTTCCTCGCTCTGTCGGTGGGCGGTACAGCAGCTGATTCTCTGCTGGTGGAGAAATCAGCGACATCGACTTGATTGAAGATGGAAGAGAAATCCTCTTCTCTTCACTTCTGCAGGCAAACGGATGAAGATGCGGATTGCTCGGCGGTCTCCTTCGGATCCGTTAGAGTGTTTGGTTGAACACAGAGTAATCTCAACTCGTCCAGCGAGATGTAGATTGTATGGCCACAGTTTCAAGTCGGATGTTACTTCCTTGTGCCACGAGGCTACACCTGAGAGCAGCGATGAGCTGCGTCTACACACGGCGAGCAAAGTTGCTGGAAGCATCATAATATTATTTCTACTCCCGATGACGTCATGATTGAGGGCCGTTCTGTTGTGTGCCTCATCCAGTAGGAGTTGAGAGTTCAATCTTTTAGTGAGTAAGGCTTCATGGGATTTGTAGTCTGTTTTGGACTCCCTTTGTTTGATTTTGGCGCGGTTTTTATCAGTAAGATTTATGACTTTATGATGAGTGTGTGGTCCTCAGTTAGGTTTTACGACTGTGTTAGGCCTGCTTTTGTCTTCTATCTGAATACATGAGGCCCAACAAACCATTATAAAATTATTATTTTTTTTTTTAACACTATTTATAAGAGAGATATTGAGGAATACTAAAGACGTGTGACTATAACTCCAAAAAATGGATGAGGTACAGGGAGTGGAATGAGGTCCCGGGCCACTAAAGACTCAAGGTATGCGTTTATGGGTAAATGCCAACATTGCACTGTTTTCACAATGTTTTTTTTTATTTTGGCACCATTCTGAGTAAACTCTAGAGACTGTTGTGTGTGAAAATCCCAGGAGATCAGCAGTTACAGAAATTCTCAAACCAGCCCATCTGGCACCAACAATCATGCCACAGTCGAAATCACTGAGATCACATTTTGTACCCCATTCTGATGATTGATGTGAATATTAACTGAAGCTCCTGACCTATGTCTGCATGATTTTATGCATTGCACTGCTGCCACACATTTGGCTGATGATCGCATGAATAAGTACGTGTACAGCTGTACCTAATAAGGTTCTCAGTGAGTGTAAGTTTCCATCTCTCTGTCTGTGATGAATGAATGTCCGGTAGTAATTCCTGTTTATGGTGTGGCAGTAAGGATAAGGACTGTGCAGCCTTATTTCGTAACATGTTTAATATGTTTATAGCTCATGTGCATGTGAAGCAAGATAAATCTCACTTTCTTAATTTAACACCACAGATTTTGCTGTGTGGTTTCATATGATTTTCACTCTGCATTAGAATAGTGGTTCCTGGTATTTCATGACAGATCAGGGTATGGCTTTGGCTTCCTTGTTATCTCTTGTAGACTAACTTCAGATGTTCCACCATTACAAATGAATCAGTAAATATTAACCCTGATAAATCACTGAATATAACTGTCTATCAAAGTTTACTCAATAACTTTATTTGCTGTAACATGGATCAATTGATCCTTTGTTTATTTTTTTGAATATGTGCTGGGCCATTGAAAGCCTACTGACTTGTGAAAATACATTCAAACATTTTGCATATTGTTTCATTTGCATTCACTGGAAAACCCACATTTTATGTGTGTGTGTGTGTGTGTGTGTGTGAATGGGCGGGTTTAAGTGGTTTACGAGGAAATCTTTTTAGGTTGCAAACTGGTAATTACAAGGGTATTATGCTATAAATGTGGTTTATGAGGACATTTCTAGTGTCTCCATAATTCAAATTGCTTAAAAAACATACTAAATTATGTTTTTTTTGTTGTTTTGTTTGTTTGTTTTTTTTTTTTTATGTAAAAATGCAGAAAATTTTTTGTGAGGGTTAGGTTTAGGGGTAGGGTTAGGGTTAGGGGACAGAATCTATAGTTCGTACAGTATAAAAATCATTATGTCCATGGAAAGTCCTCATAATGATAGCTGCACCAACATTACATTTACAAGCTTCATATCTGCATTGATTCAGCACCTCACTGGAGAGATGAAGGCATCCAGTGGTCTCCTGATTGTTATTTTTGGAGTAACTACAGCTTTAGTCAAAGAGCATATCTATGTGAACATCCCAAAGAACTGGACTGATGCTTGGAGTTACTGCAGACTATATTACAAAGACCTGTCAACCATCCAAAGTGACGAAGAACAAGAGATGCTTATTAAGCTAGCAGGAGAAAATCTGTCACACAATTGAATCGGCCTGTACAGGGATAAGAAAAACAGTGACATTTGTCTGTTGTATGATGGAGATACATTTTCCTTCTCTAAGAGGGCATTAAACCAGCCCAATAATTATGATGGAAATCAGTTCTGTGTCACCACAAACTACACATGGTATGACTTTGAGTGTAATAATTCCCATCCTTTTCTCCGCCAAAAGATCATCCTTCTCGTCAAAACAATGAAGACATGGAAGGAAGCTCTTTACTACTGCAGGGCACACCACCATAACCTGGCCAGCATGATATCTAAGACTCAACTGCAGCTGACAAAAAATGAGACATTTGGGGGGCTGGGTAGCTCAGCGAGGAAAGGCGCTGACTACCACCCATTGAGACCTGAGTTCGAATCCAAGGCATGCTGAGTGACTCCAGCCAGGTCTCCTAAGCAACTAAAATTGGTCTGGTTGCTAGGGAGGGTAGAGTCACATGGGGTAACCTCCTCGTGGCCACTATAATGTGGTTCTCGCTCTCGGTGGGGTGCATGGTGAGTTGTGCGTGGATACCGCGGAGAATAGCGTGAAGCCTCCACACGTGCTTTCAGTGAAGATATAGTTAACACTTGTGTTGTGTTTGTTTGTGTGTTCGTTTGTGGTAACAACTTTTGTGTTCTCTAAGATTGTTAATAAACCTCTCATATTGCATATATTATCCCAAGATATTTGATTCTATATATTTTTCAACTACTTTTTTTTTTTATTATTAATTATGACATGTTTTGTACTTCTTTTTTGAACATGTTTTAAAATATATTTTTTATTGCTGGAAAGATTTATCGAATTGAGCTTATGGCTAGTAGGGACACTCCCTGCGGAAAATAAATAAATAATAATAATAATGTTATAAATCAATAACCACCTGCTTGATCTAAACAAAATAGGTGTAATTTTAAAACGGAATCTGGACTTTACAATGCATATAGCTGATCCTACCAATTCTTAAATCATGCTTTTTAATTTACTGACAAATTAGAACTGTTTCGTTCTCATAATTTGTAAAACATTTATGACAACAATTATATTCAGAGTTTGTTAAAACATAAACAAGATTAGGTAGCCAAGTGTTATATATCGTTGGAAAGGTCTCAAATAGTAAAATGCAATGAGCAAATTGTTTCACTCAGAGGCCAAATTGCAGTGAGTATTAGTGTATGAAATTCCCACGGACACACATACAGTAAATATATACAGTCTTTTTGTCACGTTTTTCCTTATTACTTCCTGAAACATAAATATAACATAGACAATGAGCCCGTTTACAGCACACCAATATGCTGATTACTCTCTAAAATCAGCTTATTTAAAAAATCTGACAAGGCAAAAAATCAGTGTTTACATGACATTTGAAAAAAATTGCATTATTCTCTACTTTTGACTTCAAAGAGTGAAAGAGGCATGCGCTCAACATGTGCGCACATTGGATGAGCCGGTAAGAACACAGATAAGGTGTTTACATGGCACGCGTAATTGGTGTAATGGGCAAAAATCTACCCATGTTGATCGATTTATTTATAAGCCGTTTATGGCCTTTACGCTGTAGAAGTTCTATGTACGTGGGCAATGGAGGAGTCAGGAGACAGCAAACAGTTAAGTTCAGTTTTTAGTTTTAACAGTTAAAGGTTACGGCTTATAGTCAACTCAAAACCAGGACTCTTTATGTTGCCGGTCTTTCTCTCAGCTCGCTCTGGTACTCTCTCCCCGCTCTGATGCTCTGGTGTGCCTTTTCAGGTCTCCCTCTGCCATCACTATAATTAGAGACAGGTGTTAGAGTAATCATAACCCAGGTGACGATCCTTACCGCGCTCCCTCTCCAACAGACCGACACATGACCACGCCACCCCATGCCACATACGGCAATAAAGGAATGCGGTTTATTGCGTTTACATGACCGCATGCATTATAAGCTTATTAAGCATAATTGGTGTAAGAACATGCATGTAAACGTGCTCAATGAAATCTAGTAAATTACAGCAAACTATCCTGATTCAAATGAGCCCAAACACAACAAAATACAGTATGATAAGTGATGTTGAAATATTCCTCAAAGAGTGTACATGGAAAGACGATTCACAAAAGGGTGCTTGACACAATGGCTAACTAACACTGTAGTCTAATCCATGTTGCTGCAGATCCAGACCGGAGTCCACCTATTGAGGACGCCTGTACTATGGTATTCTACAGGAAAACTAACTTTGGTTTAATAAACTTTGGCACAGTTGCAGGTTTCATTCTTTGTAAGTCCTGAATTAATAAAAAAAGAAAAAAGAAAAAAGAACTATAGGAAGTATAATGAATAAATATGAAATATTTTGATAATAAAACTGTCCATGTGAAGGTAGTCTTCACCATTAAATCACACAGAGATTGACAGGGGTGTTTGTTTCGTGGCCGGCCCACCAGGAAAAGTCCATTAACTAATTAAAAGTTGAATGTATTAACATTAATGCACTATGAACTAAAAATGAACAATTTTATTTTTATTAAAGGTATAGTACACCCAAAAATGAAAATTCTCTCATCATTTACTCACTCTCATGCCATCCCAGATGTGTATGACTTACTTTCTTCTGCAGAACACAAATTATGATTTTTAGAAGAATATCTCAGCTCTGTAGGTCCATATAGTGCAAGTGAATGGTGACCAGACCTTTGAAGCTCCAAAAATAACATATAAGTAATCCATAAGACTCCAGTGGTTGAATCCATATCTTCAAGTATTGCAATAATTTGTCAAAGTTGAATCTCAACAGTTTTAATATTTGTAATTAAGTCTTCAAAATAAAGATGACAGTGAGTCTCAAGTCCACAGCCATGTTACACTTCATCTAAGATGCCATACAGACACACAGAATGGCTCATCCAGGGTTTCGGTAGAGGCCAATTACCTCTAATATATCAAAGACAGATGCACTGAAGGCAGACAAGAGTTCATCCCAGTTTCTGAGTCCATTTATGCATTCATTTTACAGTGATTTAGCAGGCAAAGGCCTTTTACAAATGATATCAAATTTGACTAGGTACTGTATACTTTTTGATGACTCATGATTCTGTTGCTGAGTTAATTCAGGTGGTTTGTCAAACTTTGGAAGAAGTTTCAGTTTACAATATGTTGAAGAAAATAAAAACTCATTATGATGTGTGATATTGCATGTGTGATTTCACCAAATGTCCATTGTCTTGGTTTTTACTTATATGCAGGGTTGGGATGGTTACTTTTGAAATGTATTCTGTAATCTGTAGTGTAATACATGCTTGTAAGGAAGTTCTTTAACTCTCTGATGGAAGCGGGAGCCGTGCAAACATCCAACATCAGACTCTTTATTGTCAGCACTTTTCAGTGAAACAAAAACATTCAACACCGCTGCTTTTCCGCAGCACGGACACACATCAATGGGGTGCTTTTCAGCTCCCCCCAGACACACACAGCTTCGTTGTATCTCTCTCTCCCGTGTCTCTCCTAACTGCAGCTCTGATCGCGGCTTTATCCCTCGCCCATTAACACTATAATCACCAACAGCTGGGTGAGATAATCCGCTCCAGGTGTCCATCCCGGCCTCGCTCCACACAGTCGCTGCTCGGCCCGCCCCACTCTCCACAATGTTGTAAAATGTAATTTGTAACGTATTCCGTTAGATTACTCAAGGTCAGTAACGTATTCTAAATACTTTGGATTACTTCTTCAGCACCGGTAGATTTTTTCACTTGTTTTGACTATAAAAACTCTGCCAGTGCAGTAAGACAAAATACACGTTAAAAATACATTCTCTGAAAAACCTAAATATCTTATGCAGCGTTGTTTCTGAAACAAGATCAACCAAATTAATCTTGTTTTAAGGATTTTTAGATATTTTTACAGGAAAACAATACAAAAAATATTATCAAGAATAAGATTTTTGCCCTAATATCAAAGGTCTTACTAGAAAAAAAGAAATTATGATCTAATGTGAATTTTCTTGATAAAAAAATATGATCGTGCCTGGTAACGTGCATGTAAAATGGCTAGAAATAGCATTTTAGCTTAGCGTAAAGCTGACAATTTACACAAGATTTATTTCTATTTTTTCTGCTCCAAACTTACTTCAAACTTACTTCTCTGTCTGTTCGTATGAATGCAACACATCATAAGAAAGTGTTTCACCGCTGTTCAAATGCACATTGGATCACATCATTTATATGTATAAATGTTTTCCATCTGAAAGGACTAAATATTAAATGAAACAAATGACAATAAAATGCAAAGTAATCTCTTCAGTAATCAAAATACTTTTTGAATGTAACTGTATTCTAATTACCAATGATTTAAATTGTAACTGTAATGGAATACAGTTACTTATATTTTGTATTTTAAATACGTAATCCCGTTACATGTATTCTGTTACTCCCCAACCCTGCTTATATGAAGGTTTTGAATGTCAGTACAGAAAGTCTGTGAATATGGATCTCAAGTCGGCAGACATTATTAGACCTTGCACTGCCTAAATGTTACATTATGCATTTGTCATCATTAAGAAAAGCACAATTCTTTGTATCATCTGTCCATCACTCGTATGCAGTTTCTCACCCAAATTGAGTGGACTTTTTGGAGCTTGTAAGTTTTGGACCCCTGACTTCCTCATACATCCTTAAAATCTTATTTTTTGTTTAGTCATATTTGACAAGATTATGACGATATGAGGGTGAGTACATTATGAGAGAATTATCATTTTTGGGTGAACTATACCTTTAAGGCTAAATGTTTTTATATAGCCTATATTATTATTAGAAATTAAGTAACTAAATGACTATAGATGAGACCCTTTTCTGCACACATAAATAGCTACACAACTTCTATGCATTTATTAGTAAATGAGAGCCATTCGCTCTTCAAACTGAGCCTTAAAAATGTTGGTAACAAACCTTGACTGCTGAAAACAAAGTAGAGAGAATGTCTACAATGCAGTCTATATTCCTATTGAACAACAACATAATAAATTGACTTGTGTATATGACACTGTACAAGATTCAGCCCGGGGAAAAACATGTCTCTTGAATTTTGAATTAATGTATGATTTGTGTTCCAAAGCATTATCACATACTATCAGTCTTACTCTAGAGGACAGTATGACCATGTTAGTTTTCTTTCTTTCTTTCTTTTTCACACAAAGATACTATGAATATTTCTAACTTGGTGACAGAACTAAGAGAGAGAGAGAGAGAGAGAGAGAGAGAGAGAGAGCATGTGCACTTCAGTTACCGATTGTTCTGGCTCTCAGTCATTATCCACAAGGTGATGCCATTGAGTTCATCCTGATTCTCTTTAACAATTTATGTGAAGATACACAAACAACCTGAAACCACTACAGATTCACTAGTTGAGGTAAGACATTTCAATGACAAAAGAAGATAAGAAGAACAACCATGACAGAGAAAGCTACCAAAAGATGTACAAAGAGAAATGCTGAGAAACAACATAGGTAAAGAGCACATATGATCCAAGGAGGCAAAGATACAAAGTTAAAGGTGCAATATGTAACAATTTTCAAGTAATATTCACTTTTTTTTTTTGCCAATGTGTGAATGGCTTGTAACGCAACTTAAAAAATGAGCCCTTCCCGGACTTCCTAGGTTGCCTATTAAAGCCTGTAGACTGATTTTCATGTGAAGGGAGCGGGTCGCTTTTGCCGGGAAAATCCAAAGTATGTGACGTTTATGCACGCTCCCGAGAGCCTTGCCTCAGACAGTAATAGTTTCTCTTCCGCTATTCAACAGCGACAACAAGCTGCAACACTAGGTAACCTTATCTTAGAGATGGAATCCAGCAAACGTTTGGCTCCCAGCACAACACCGACTCCTATACAAACTCAGAGTAAGCCAAAAAAAAAAAAAAAAAAAAAACATTTATCTACTGAAATCCCATCTGGCTAACAGAAACGTGATCTTGGTCGAGCGAAAACTAGAGTGAACATCGGCAGGGCATTTGATTCCTGGAGGGACCTTCGTTCGGTTTTGGGGATCAAAACTGACCCTGAATTGGCGTTCTTCTTATTGGACAGGTAAGCTTACATAACTTCAAAGCATGTGAAATATAGTGCCATAAGGATTGATCTGTGTAATTTTAGCTAACTTGATCTTGCCTGCACAGTAACTGTCATAATCAGTTTTAATCTGTAATTATTCAGCAAGGTAAACTACAATAACACATGAAATGAATGCTAGACAATGTTCAAGATAATGCAAAAAGACCCATTCATTAGTGTAACGTAACTTGGTTATACAGAATATATATACATTCTATTATTATAAAACAATAGCGCATCGATATATAAAAAAATGACAGTTGTGATGGAATCACATCAATACTGAATTGTGTCAACATATTTATAATGTACAGTCTATTTTATAAACAGCTACTGTCATCATCCACCAAACTTAGCTAACAGCTACTGATAAAGCTGGCTAGCTAGCTAACGCCGACATAGGCTATCGTATAAATGCAGTCAATGTATCACGCAAAGAAAAGTGATTACTTCAAACTACAGTCTTACATAGCCAGACCTATATCCACACTTTGTTTTAGCCCTGTTCCAGCACTGGAGAGTCAAATATAATATAAAGTCTCAAAGTTTGTAGTAAAACAGTCATAACTGTGTAATTTTAATTATGCTACCTCATCTGTCAGCATGATGCCAGTGAATCACGTTGTCCTTTGTACATTACGTCATTGTTTTGGATGCTCGCTCAATCACGTCCCTATGGAGTGTGTGCAACAGGTAGCTGGCTGCAGTTCACTTAACGGCCACATGTGTCATTAATAACAAGGGTTTATGAATCTTACATACTGCACCTTTAAGAAGTACAAGAAAAGAGACAAACAGAGATGGTGAGAGACGTCATAGAGGTACTTACAGCACACTTCCACTTCACTTTTGGTCTTTCCCACAAACACGTTTGCACACACTCATGAAAAACAATGTGTTCAGCTCTCATTTTGGACATTGGTTTGTAATCACAGTGTCTGATAAAGGACCTTTAATCATGGGAAACCCTATCTTCCAGATCATCTGTTACCTGGTTGCATATCTCACACTGCTATTGCTCAGTGTCAGTGGAAACACAAATGGTGAGTTACAACTTTAACTGCCTATACAGTGACTGTTGTCAGTCACTATTAAGTTGTTAAATGTTATTTGTTGGATGCATTATTGTATTGGAATAACTGAATTGCATGAAACTCTACAGTGGTCACTCCCAAGCATCAAATGGATCCTGTTTTATTTGCTGCTGTCAAAAAGAACATTATCAGCAACATGTAATACATTTACAATGTAACATTATTATATTATGCATAATGAAGTACATTCTGGTAAATATTTGCTTGGACATGAATAATCAAATGTCAAAATTAAAAATGCTATATTTTATTTAGTTTATGATTTAAGATACCTCTTACATACATCTTAGATTTAATTTTGCTGAAAAAAACCTTAGTCCTTATGCCAAAAAGTTTTAAACATTTACAGAAACCTGTAGGGTTGGGTTTATCTGAACGACTTTTATAAAAACACACAAGGTTGGACATTCGTCTTATAAAGTTGATGAGACACCACACCAGTTAACATTTTTAGTTTAAGAAACAATTTCAGTTCAACTTAAACTCGGCACCAACAATAAGAAGGTTTCACTTTACGTTTTCAGGATTGTGTGGAAATTGCACTTATGGTCTTATTGACTAGTGGTCGTTGAGTGGTGTATTTTTTAATGGCAATTTCTGATATATATATTTAGAGAGGAGGCATACTGAAAAATCTCTTTCTCTGTTTTTCTCTTTTTTCACACATTTTCCTTTTTCCCTCATTCTCCCAGGGTCAGAAATCAATTGTATTGCAACTATCAAAGTGCCTCGAAACACACAGTTTAGAGCTCATGTTATGACATTGTTGATTATAAACTGTACTGTTATTGTACATGAATGTCAGAACTCAAGTATCTACTGGTGCAAAATCTATGGAAATGACTGTAAAGCCTTAAATCACTCAAATAATATAAAAGCAGAGTGGAAGAGTATCACAGAACATGATGGGATTGCATTCCTGACTTTTTTGAACATCTCAACGGAGGATGAAGGTTTATACAGATGTAGACTAGGCGAGACCACTGTAAGCCATTCTATTAATGTCACTGTGACAGGTATGTGACATTGTTTTTATTCCACTGGTATAATGTAAACACTCAGGCATTTTGTTGGAAGCAAATACTAAGAATTTGCTTTTTCACTACTAGGATATTTTTATTTTATTTTCAGTAGGTAATGAGGAGGTTTTTCTCAATCAAAGCAAAACAGGTAAGGACCATTGCAACACATAATAATACTGTCCATTTTGTGCTTGGTGAATGATTGGTAGATTTTCTGAAGTGTGCCTTCAGGTTCAAATTCATTTGCTGAATTTATCATAATTACAACCTTACTTGTGGATATTCTTTTGTTTAATTCTTATAAAAAAAAATTAGGTGATCTGAATACATTTCCTAAAGATGGTCTGCAGTGGCTATGGCCATATGTTTACATCTGCAGTGGAATAGTGGGGCTGGTGGTCATAGTTATGACTTTATCATTATTTATTATCAGACGCCAAGGTGAGTGGTTAGTGGTTAATAACAATACATTTGTGCTTGTAGTTTATGTTTCCGTGTGTAATCCAGTGAAATTGTGAAATTTTCATAGGAACAAAATCAACAAGGAAAAATAAGACAACTAAAAATCAGGTATCTTATGTTTTCATTTTGGTATGTGGATCTATTTATTTTATCTATTGATAATAAGAAGTTTTTAATAGCTCTGCTTTCACTTCCACAGAACATTGGGACACAAAGAAGTGACCAGAGTCCTCCCCATCACAACACCCATTCCACCTCAGCCCATCTGAGCTCTGCTTTATCCTGTGTCTATGAAACTCCACCTGTCAGAACAGGATCATCATCTGGAAGGTTCTCAGCTAATATGGCAGAATCAAAAGGGAGCCATAACAACATCAGCACAGGAGGAGGAGAAGAGAATGCTCTTGTGTATGCTTCTTTGAATCACCAGGCAATATCAAGAGGGCCGAAAAGAACAGCACGACAAGAACCAGAACCATCAGAATATGCTGCAATTCGCTTCCGCTGATTCTAAGATTTACTCAGATACTTTAAAAATTAGTTCTCAAAAATGCTCACTCAATTGCTTTTCTGTATTAAGGAATCACTATAAAGGACACTCGATGAGGAAGAAAAATCTGAGCGTTCATACACCTCTGTTTCTGGGTCATGTGATAGCAGCTGGTTGCTTGTATTGCAATGGTCTGACAAACATTAGCAGAGCTTGCAGTCTGTAATTTACAACGGCATTTTAATGCCATGTTAAAATAATATGTACAAACATTTATTTTAGAATTTTAAATTTTCTTTAATAAATAAAATTAAATATTTTATAAAATGTAATTTTAATGTAATTTTTTTTCTCTACTTTGTTGTCCTTCATTACTTTGATGTTACTTTCATTATGACTTTATTCTCATTGTATCACAACTTTTATCTCATAATGCTAAGACTTTATTCTCATAAAATTATTAATTTATTCTCAAAAAAGTACTACTTAAATCTCATAATGCTATAAACTTAATCTCATAGTATTATAACTTCAATCTCATAATGTTAAGACTTTATTCTCAAAAAAGGCCAATTATGAGATTATACACAAAACATTATGACTTTATTATTGTAATGTAAATTACTTTTATTCTTTATTTATACAATTATTTTTAAAGTGGTATTAACACTGTTGTAGTAACTTCTGTGTTCTCCCATTTACAAAAGTGATTTGACAGCTCTTTCATCTGCCCTACAAAGACAATTTATAGTATACTTATATTACATATGTATTAATTTTGAAAAGGTATTTATTAAAATGTATAGTAAACCAAACAGGAAATGAAATATTTTTCTTTGCAGTGTTTGACACTTATACAATGGCTGATCCTAAAGCAATGTGTTATATGTAACCTAAGCAGTGATTTTTGAATACATTCTGAGGCTGACCTTAATTTTTTTTATTTGTGAATTATTCAGTGGTTCAAATATCCAATGGATTGCTTAATTATTAAGCTATGAGAATGCTTCAGAAATCAGTTTTGTCAGTAATATCAAACACCTAGGTTCTGATTTTAAATGGTAGTCTACATAAAAGATACTGGTGTTTTTAAGTGTTATAACATTATGACAGACTGTGGAAGGCATCACTTACTCCAGAAGTACTTCAGGAAAGAGATACAATTGAAAATTTGAGCTAAATTAGATTATTTTAAAGGTATGATTTAAAGTTTTACAAAGCACTGAAAAAGAGCACCAGACATTAGGAGTAAATAAAGTTTATTTTTTAGTTTGTGATTTGTAGGATGTCTATGCAGAGTAAAACCTGAGAAGCTCACAAGAGCAAAAGCATGCAGACACATTTCCTGTATGAGAAGGGAGACTGAAATTTACCAGATATGATGGTGGGATTGTGTACCACCCACAATGAAAAAATAGTACATACGACCTCCTACTGTCAGTGTATTAAAGGTCAATAAGTTACATACTCCCTTCTGTTTATACTGTACATACTGTGCGTGTGTGTATGTGTTATTGTGAATGAGTAAATTAATCCATATTATTCATCACATCACACTCTCTAGTGTGTTGGTGTGTCAAGTGCCAGACTAGTTTCACTTGAGAACTGTGGCTGTGACTCATTCCTTTAAAGGGGAGTTCCATAAAATATTCAATTATTTAATTTCAACACAGAATTCTAGAAGAACAGTCTCAGAAAAATATGAGCAATACTCCCGTAGGGTGGAATCAGGGTCCAAAACACATTTTATGAGCACCCCGAGTTTCTGGGGTAGACCTGACCTGCTAAAAAGAGACAGACTCCCTCCCTCCAGGGAAGCAACAACATGGATGCTAGAACCTATACCCACTAAGCTACTGAAAGATGTGTTAAGGCCTGTTCACACCAAATCCGTGACAAATTTGCGAGACGAACTTCAGACGAAAGGTCTATGCACAACGAGACTGTAATGAATGAAACAAAAAACTATTTCAACCCTGTACAGTAGGTGCTGTTACAGTAGGGTGTACAGCATGCTGGTTCACTGGCGCCCAGATATGTTGTCGCCCTGCACTCAGCCACTCACCAACCTCTGGCGGACGACAGCTCGCTGGACGGTGGACGGTAGTGGGTCCTCCGGCCCCGGGCAGATGGTCACGCTCCTCCCCCCCTTTTTTCTCTTTTTTCTTTTTTTCTCTATTCTTTTTTTTCTATTGGGGGGGGAATGGCAGCATGCCTCAGATCCTCGGTGGCCGGCAGTGACGTCTCCGTACCCGGGCGGATGGCAGCGGCTGCTCCTGGGTTGGCTGGTAGTGGCGAGGATTCCACGATAGATCACAACATTCTTTTAGATAGGTTTGAGAACTATGTTGGCACTTGTGGACAGGTTCTGCTTATTACTTACAAAGATTGAATGGTCTAGCTCCTCAATAATTAAGAAACCTTCTATCATGCTATAATCCATCACGTACACGTGTTGACAGTACCCAGAATATCAAAATCCACAAAAGGAGGTAGATCCTTTTCCTATTTGGCTCCTAAACTATGGAATAAATTTCCTAGAATAGTTCGGGACTCAGATACACTCCCTCAGTTTAAGACTCTGTAACACTACATATTGATCTGGGTGTAATACATTGTATATTGTGGTTTGGCACTATGCAGTTGTATTCCACTCACCCAGTTGCTGTCTTTCCCCTGTGTTTAAGTGTTTGGTATCCTGTGGTATATGTTTGTCCTATGTTGTTTTCCATACCTGTGCCCATGTTCGCAATGCGTATCTGCTTGTCATAGTTGACTATAACAACAAGTGGGTGGAGCTGGTCCCTATGAAAGACAGCAGGTCACCAAAGATGGTGAAGATTCTACGGGAGGAAATCTTTACCTGCTGGGGGGTCCCCAAATACCTGATTTCTGATAGGGGACCTCAATTCATGTCTGAGATCCTGAAGGCCATCTGCAAGAATTGGGGCGTCACACAGAAATTGATGATGAGCTAACATCCACAGACCAATCTGACAGAGAGAGTCAACAGGACACTGAATGTGATGATTGCCTCTTACGTCAGTGACAAGCATGATACCTGGGACAAATGGCTTCTGAGTTTCGATTGCTTTCAACAGTGCACAGCAAGAAATGGGACAGAACCCTGTGGAACTGATGCTTGGAAGGCTACTCAAAGGCAGGAGTGGAGCCAGGTGTTTTTCACAGGGGTGGCCTGGCAGGGGCCAGCGATCAGTCTGTAGTGGCACGGAAATTTCAGGCAGCATTTCTGTATCGTCGGGGGGGGTTGGGTGATAGAGTGACATCCGGGACAGAGAGGTGTGGCAACCTTGGTGTTAAGACTCCTGTGTGTTGCTGTTGTACAGAGACAGTTCCACCTCTAAAAACTAAATTGTGCCCAAGACAAAAAATTACCAAATCGGCAGTTGCGAGTGGGGTGGCCTATGGGGTGGCCAGGCTTCGGTCCATGGTGGCCACGGCCACCCCTGGCCACCCCCTAGCTCCGCCACTGCTCAAAGGACTGCTAGAGAGGCTCATACACCGCCCACCATCTCCAGGTAGTGTGGCTACTCAATGGTCAAACGGCAAAGGATGATGGCTGGTGAGGTGAAGCGCAGAGTGGGGTCACACCGAACCAGGCAGGCTAAATATTATAATACCTGGCAGAAAGATGTACAGTTTCAGCAGGGAGATTTAGTTTGGTTCAGGGCACACCCTCTCTCCAGTACTTCAGATAAATTTGCAGCCAAGGTAGTGCCTAAATGGGTAGGGACCAGCTACAGTTATTAAAAAGCTGGGGCCAATAAATTACACTATCAGCTGGAGAAACACTCTAAAGCAGGATAATGTGTATGTGGTAAATCTAAAAAGATACCATAGACAGTGTCCTCCTCCGGCACCATATGGGTATAATACGTTGTATATTGTGGTTTTGCACTATGTATTTGTATTCCACTCACCCAGTTGCTGTCTTTCTCTTGTGTTTAAGGGTTTGGTATCCTGTGGTATATGTTTGTCCTATGTTGCTTGCCATACCTGTGCCCATGACATCATCACCCCACGACACTAGGAAGTGTTGAGGTGGCACATATTCACAGATTGTTTAAAAAAGTAGCAGCAGCTACTTCCAGAGAGCAATCAGGTTATCAAGGAGGAGGAGAATAATGTTATTACACACAACATTGCTAGCAAGCTCTAATTTGGATTTATGCCTGCCGTGACCTGTATGGATTATATTGTTTACCCTGTGGATTATCGATTTCGTTGAACTTGGCTAAGACCAAAGCATGGTCGGATATATTCACATTGAGGATCTGACTTTTCCCAGCAGCTCATTGGAACATCGCTCCCAGGACCAGCTTACTAGTGAAATCGATCCCATATTGACAGAAATCTATGTACATATTATAAATGGACTCCCAAAGCGAGTGATAGTTTTTAGTGTCTTAGTCACCTGGTTTTGATATTTATATTGGGAGTGTGTATATAACCTTACTGTTGTTCACTTGTACATATTAATAATACACAGTTTATTTACCCTTTACATCTGCGGTCTGTCTACTTATATATACATATATCATTAGTGTTTGAGGTGTCAAAGGTCTGAACTTTCTAATAGTGTAATCTCCGCCTCTGGGAAGATCATTACAACTCGACTAAAGACTCATCTCTTCAGACAAGCATAAACCTATTTTATCCCTCAACCCGTAGTTTTGCTGCATAAGTCAGGTTTGCCGGAACCGGAAAAACTTCTCATATTCTATAACTCTACTTTAAAGTCACTGGCATCTATGCTAATATTATTCTATTTTATACTCTGTCTCAACCTCAGGATACAAATCCTGAGGTTACGAGTGCCTGCCAGATCCAGCTCCTGACCAGCCTGATGTCCCACTTCCACTGCTAAGTGTCACTGAGCGATGAATACTAACTGCTGCCTTTGCATTCCAGACAGCGAGGGGCATTTCGATGATCACTGTCTGCATCACTTCAATCTATTCAGTGGACTTCACATTGGATAAACTTCTGCCAACTCCAGGCATTCAAAAGGTTTACTTCACTGTCCACTGCCTGCACCTCGGAATTAGGATGGACTTCACTGTAAAAGAACTGCCACAAGCTTCCAGTTAGACTGCGAGGCACAAATAGCTGACCTCTGCCAGCATCATCTTGGTCATAGGATGGACTACACTATCTTAAAATGGAATACACAGACAATAAATAAATGCCAACTAAAGCCTTTACCAGCCAAATTAAAAGAACACTTCATCTACGTGCACTTCCGCAGTCAGATCGGGATGGACTACAAAGACCCTTACTCATTAATCTTACAGTTCATACAAAATCCCTTAGTTTTACAAATTGCCCACCAACATCTACTCAGTTTACTCACATGAAACAAGACTTGTACAACACATAGATAACTAAAATAGGCACTATATTCTAATGATGGGAAGATCGGATCATTTTACTGACTTGGATTCTTTGAGTCTCGTTCCGCAAAATGAACTAATCTTTATTCAAATCATTTTGTTCATTTGAGCAGAATTAAACTGTTACATTTTCCCAATTAGGGGAAGTGGTGGCTCAGCGGTTAAGGCTCTGGGTTACTGATCAGAAGGTCAGGGGTTCAAGCCCCAGCGCTGCCAAGATGCCACTGTTGGGCCCTTGAGCAAGGCCCTTGACCCTATCTGCTCCAGGGGCACTGTATCATGGCTGACCCTGCACTCTGACCCCAGCTTAGCTGGGATATGCAAAAAAAAAAAAAAAAAGAGAATTTCACTGTGTATGTGCAAATGTATAATATGTGATAAATAAATATAATTATTATTATATAAATTATAAGAAAAAATGATAATGTAGCCAAAGACAAATTGTGAGAAACAGAAAGATTAGTTCACCTCTGGAATCTTCTTGTACGAGTCATTCGTTCTTTTGTCACGTGACAGCCGTATACACTATCGTATACGGCTGTCACGTGACAAAAGAGCGAACGACGTGGACACAAAGACTGGAGAAGTGAACTAATCATTTCTGTTTCCTGTGTGAGCAATGCAAAGCATATACGGCTGTCACTTGACAAAAGAACAAACGACTCGGACCAAAAGAGTTGAAAGGTGAACAAATTATTTCTGTTTCCTGTACAGCGCCTATGCAGTTTTCACGTAACAAACGAACGAAGGTTGCACAATGCGCATGCGCGGCCAACATAAAATTAATGGATCACTCTCTGAGACAACTCGTTCTTCTGAGTCACATAAAAGATTTGTTCAAAATGAACGAATCGTTCATGAATGACCCATCACTATTATATTCATGTCATATAGCCAGAGGGGAACTGGCTCCCCCTGCTGTGTCAAGTTTCTCCCAAGGTTATTTTTCATCCATAAACTAACATCTTATGATGCTTTGTGCTCCCTGCCACAGTTGCCTTTGTTTTTCCTCACTGTGGAATGAAAGACAATAATTCTTAAGCCAAGATATTCAATCGTGTTATTCATTTAAACCACACAATGGAGACTTTAAGACAGCATACATTTCTGCAAAGCTGCTTTTGAACAATGTGTGTTGTGAAAAGCGCTATACAAATAAAAATGACTTGACTTGAAAAGTGATGGACACACTGCATAGTGCAGCTTATGTTTGCTGGTATTGTTGTTTGTTATTTAGAATCATTCTCCTATATAAATCGGTGTAATCCTTCAAGGTAATTCATATGAAGTTAAACAAATCAAAGATAATACTTAATAAGTTGAATGACTGTGAATAATTTATCCTTTATTTTATGAAACACTTAAAGACTGATTTGACAGCACTGTATGTCCATGTATGTTTATGTGCATGTCTGTCTTTTCCAGTTCTGCTCACTCATTGTAAAAAGTGGTAATGTGCAATTGTTACATTGAATAGCTATTTCTACCTGATCTTCTCACAGTCCTGTCTATTGGTCAGTCTGGATTTTGGTCTAATGGGGCTGAGGCATTATCCGCCCATGTCTGTCTTTGTGTGAGCGCATGGCTTCTGTTACATTTCCTGCCACGTGCTCTTCTGTCTGTTGTGTTTCTTGTCTGGAGTATGGTGTCTGGCTCCTGACTTCCTGTCTAGTTCGGCTCGGGTCTGTGTCAGGACCCAGATATTCATATTCCTTGTCTGTCTGTTATTGACGTGGGTGCATCGTGCTTGTGTTATCTTGGCTGCATGCACTCGCATCAATAATCCATGTCAGTCTTTGTGTCTGTCTCTCGTTTCATCGTGTTTGTCGATTGGCATGAGTGTATATCACCTCATTGTCTGGGTGATGTGCGCTTATGCCAATCAGATGTTTTGCCTGCTTGCTACACACTGTGACAGACGGAACTCTTGTCTCTTCAGCAGGGAACAAATTCCATAGAGGATTATGTAGAGAATTTCTGTGCATTGGCCAGCGAGGTAAATTTTAATGATGTGGCTCTCAAATACTTTTTTCGTTTTGGTTTACAAGGGTCTCTAAATTCCTTGATACCCAGTGGCAAGATTCATTGGA
The DNA here is from genome assembly GCF_019703515.2 of Myxocyprinus asiaticus. Lineage (NCBI taxonomy): Eukaryota > Metazoa > Chordata > Actinopteri > Cypriniformes > Catostomidae > Myxocyprinus > Myxocyprinus asiaticus. The sequence continues at coordinate 21,068,883 of NC_059350.1, forward strand.
CTCTAATCTGTATATTTACTTCACCCTTTGTCTAATTGGGTTAGCCATCATTATAGGAGCGATGGAGGAGGACTTCGCTCATGCAGTCGAGCGGTCCACGCCTGCCACAGTCAACGAGCCAGCGCCCACACCTGCCACGGCCAACGTGCCAGCCCGCACACCTTCCACGTCCAATGAGCCAGCGCCTATGTCTGCCACGGTCAACGAGCCTGTTCCTGAAGCCTCGTCCATCCCAGAGCCGGTGTCTGTAGCCTCGTCCTTCCCAGAGCCAGTGTCTGAAGCCTCGTCCATCCCAGAACTGGTGTCTGAAGCCTTGTCCATACCAGAGCCAGTGTCTGAAGCCTCGTCCATCCCAGAACTGGTGTCTGAAGCCTTGTCCATCCCAGAGCCAGTGTCTGAAGCCTCATCCATCCCAGAGCCAGCCTCTGATGCTTCGTCCATCCCAGAGCAAGCATCTGAAACCTCATCCTTCCCAGAGCCAATGCTTGAAGCCTCGGCTGTCCCTGTGTCTGTGTCCTTAGTCATGACGGCCACTCCCACAGCAGTGCTCCCGGCTGTCCGAAAGAGGAGAAGGAGAAGGGCTCCTGCTTCCCAGTCGCTGCCAGCTCTCCCAGCCACAGAGGCCGCTCCCCAGTCATTGCCAGCACTCCAGGCCACAGAGGCCGCTCCCCAGTCGCTGCCAGTGCTCCTGGTCAAGGAGGCCGCTCCCCAGTCGCTGCCAGTGTTCCCGGCCACGGAGGCCGCTCCCCAGTCGCTGCCAGTGTTCCCGGCCACGGAGGCCGCTCCCCAGTCGCTGCCAGCGCTCCTGGCCATGGAGGCCGGTCCCCATTCGCTGCCAGCGCTCACGACCACAGCGGTCATTCCCTTGTCCCTTCCTCTACTCGCAGTCACAAAGGCTGTTCCACAGTCACTGCCTGATCTCACAGCCATAAAGTCTGTTCCCCCATCACTGCCAGTGCCCACGACCATGGAGGTCATTCCCTCGTCACTGTCTGAGCTCACAGCCACAGAGATTGTTCCCCATCAATGCCAGTGCCCATGACCACGTAGGTCATTCCCCCGTCACTGTCTGAGCTCACAGCCTCTGAGACTGCTCCCCTGTCTCTGCCAGTGCTCATGATCATGGAGGTCATTCCCTCAACACTGTCTGAGCTCACGGCCTCTGAGACTGCTCCGCTATTGTGGCCAGTGCCTGAGCCTTCCACGGCTTCGCTCCTTGAGCCTTCTGCGGCTTCGCTCCCTGAGCTTTCCGCGGCTTTCCCCCGGAGCCTTCCACGGCTTCGCCCCCTGAGACTTCCATGGCTCTGCCCTCTGAGCCGCTCCCTCCTGAACCCTGTCCAGCAGCCACAGCCCAGAACTCCATCCCCTCTGCCCTGTGGCCACCTCTCAGGCCTCATGACCCTGTCCCTGCCCTGTGGTAACCCCTCAGGCCTCCAGACCTCGCCTCTGCCCTGAAGTGCTCTCTCAGGCCACCGGACCCTACCCCCCCAGCTTGACCCTCTTCTGAGACCTCTGGACTCCATACCCTATTTAGTGCCACCCTCCCGCACCCTCCATCCCTTGGTTGATTCTGTCTATGTCCTTGGTCTGTGTTTTCTCCTTAATTTGTTTTTGTGTCTGTGCTGGGTTTTGTTTTATGTTTGATGTTCCCGTGTTGGGATGCCAGGTGGCGTACTGTCATGGTCCTGTCTCTCGGTCAGTCTGGGTTTTGGTCTGACGGGTCCATGGCATTATCCGCCGATGTCTGTCTTTGTGTGAGCACGCGACTTCTGTTATATTCCCTGCTGCGCTTTCTTCGGTCTGTTGTGTTTCTTGTCTGGAGTATGGTGTCTGGGTCCTGACTTCCTGTCTAGTTCCATTCCGGTCTGTGTCAGGACCCGGATATTCATTCTCCTTGTCTGTCTGTTATTGACGTGTCATCTTGGCTGCGTGCACTCACGTCAATAATCCATGTCAGTCTTTGTGTCTGTCTCTCGCTCTCGCTTTGCACCATGCGCCTGGGTCATGAGCTGTCTTCATGTTTGTGCTGAGGTTCGGTCACTTCGGTAAGGTGTCGGGTGTGTGTGTGGCTGAACTCTCACACAAGCGTCTTCTCTCGTCGTGTTTGTTGATTGGTATGAGTGTATATCGCCTCATTATCTGGGTGATGTGTGCTCATGCCAATCGGATGTTTTGCCTGCTTGTGACAGCACATGGCTTTGTTATTGTTTCTAAAGTGCTAGTGCTTCTCGGTCTTATGTCACACCCCACCTCCTTGTTTGCTCATTATTGTTTCATTGTTAACACCTGCCCTGTATTAACCCTCTTTAATTCTTTCTCTATTTTAGTCTCCTCGTGTGTGCTGTCCAGTGCCAGTTCGTATTATCTTGTTCTTCAGTCAGTCTTGTATCTTGTTATCCTGTCGAACCTGTATGTGTTTCTCTCGTGTTCTGTTAGTCCTGGTTCCAGTTCGGTCCGTTTGGTCCTGTTTCACCTCTGCCCAGCCTGGATTCCTGTTTTCCCCTGCTTAGTAGTTTTTGTTGTTTTCCCCCTTGTGGGATCTTGTGTTTGTTTATTAAATGAAGTATTTTGGTTTTGAATGCTGCGTTTGGGTCCTCATCTCTGCCACACACTGTGACAGATCTAACCCTTAAACTTTTTTTGGTGTAACCTAACCTATTCAGGTTGATTCAGTGATGTTAAAGAATATTTTTTTCCTCAGTCAGACCTGTTAATTCAAATGTTCCATTATGAATCCTTTTTTTAGGTTAACATTGTTTTCAGTGCAGTGATCCAACAGAAAGCAAAAACATTTTCTCAGTTCCCAACAACAGATCTCACTTCATGCTTTTTGGACTTCTCTGAGGATCTGCCACCAGTAAAGTTTTATGTTAGCATGATTCTCATTTGCTTTTCAAAATATTCTGCAACAGAATAAAAGTATCTGCAGATTATAGAGATTTGAGATTAAAGGACAGCAGAGAGATTACAAAATCTCACAAATTCTGGACTCAAAGCATTCATTTTGTTTTGTAATATTCAATGTAATGTGTGGCTCATTGAGATATCCATTGTAAAACTGATTACACTTTTTACATTTTTATTAAAGAGGATAGTGTAGGCTGATTGGAAATGGGTTGGGACAGGGACACAATGCAGGCTGGACTCTATGGCCCTTATATGTCAAGAGCATGTGTGCTACCACTGCACCATGGCTGTGATGTAACTGTGTGTTTTTACATTGGAAAGATGCTCACTAGGTAAACCTAACATCAACAAACAGAGATACAGTTTAAACTTTGTAATTTTAAATAAAAGCATGGGATTAGATTAGCAAATCACTGTGTTCAGAAGAAGAAATGAGTAAAGATTTGTAACTAATAATTTAAAGCAAATAATTACTTGTTTAACGAAACTACATTTTGCATGTTAACAATCATTACAGAAGACTTGATAGAGTTACACAACAGGAACATGTTATGAACATCACTGTGAGCCAGGTGAAGTAACTGTGAAATGTGGTAAGACTTTTTCTTTCAATATTTCCTTCATGAGTGGATGAAAACACACCTTTGACTCAAAATCACCTACAGTTTGCCTTTTAGAAAACAATATAAATAACAACATTATGATGTGACCGATAATGTCACACAGTATTAATAAACAAAGTACATGTTTCCTTTAATATTTTTAGAGACAAAACTTATACAAGACATACATAAAAACAAAGCGAATGTGATTGCCCATTTTAGAATGACATGGTGAGCTTAAGTTTTCAAACTATGAGTGTACTTCCCTCTAGTGGGAAAATAAGACAAAGTATAACACACTTCACTCTAATACAAACATTAGGACAATAAATTGGCACCTAATAAAGAAAAGGGTCTCACTTCTAAAAGGGTGTTTCCACCTGATACATTTTATTTTGATAACACATCAAAAGGTCAGTTAAGATAATAACATGTTTGCCTATATGGTTATTGGCTTTGCTATAATGATAGAATGATAGAAATGGAACTTCCAGATAATACAAGTTGGCTTGGAGTTAGGTCTCTTTTAAGAGTGTGATACATGACATTGTGCATTTCAGATAAGAACAAAATGCTAAAATATACAGTCTATAATAAATAGATATTTAGAGTTGAACGTAAATAATTTTTTAAAAGTGTCATATTATGGTGAATATCAGTTATATTAGAAGATGTTGACTCAGATTCTTCTGTTATATAGACAGAGGGAACAACATTGTTTGGTCAGGGCGAACTTCTGAACATAGCAGTAGCATTTTCTGTCATCTTAAAAGTAGAAAAAAAGAAAGAAATCAAGAAAGAAAGAAAGACATATTTGGTTGGTAATGTCCAGTGTAGTGTGATTTTTCATAAAGATTTTACAACTTTCATCAACTTTCATCTGAATTTCCAGATAGAAACAAATGATTAGACACTGTTTGTAACATAAAAAAATAATTCAATTCTAATTCATAGTTATATACAAATAGTTAAGACTTGTCAAATCATGTAGCAAAAGATTGTACTCTCTTTTGCTACATGATTTAACAAGTCTTAACTATGCCCTAAAAATTAGACAGCAAAAGCCCATCCAGAGTTCAACCTAACACCCCACATACCAAAGTTCCAACTCTTACAGCTAATGAAGAGTCATATGATAGCACATCAATTCCTGCTTTTATACACTATTCAGGATAGGGGTTGTATTCACAGTAATGTTCAAGTATTTTACTTAACACACTCCAGCCACACTAAGACTTGAGTTGGCACAGGATTGGGTTGTGTAATACAACTAAAAAAAAAAAACTTTATTTTTCCAGTTGAACCCTCTTCCTGTGAGATTACATCGCTACTGAAACCAATGTATTTGATTCGAGAAAAGGATACATTGGTAAATGAACTTTCTTGCTTGAGAAAACTTCTAAACAGTTTATAAGTAAGAAAGGCATGTCTATTCTAATATAATGTTTTCCTCTGGCTAAATATTGAATTACCTAATGATATACTGTATAATAGTGAGACTGGATTAATGAAAGTTTTGCTATCTGACTCCCAGAGCTAAATAATTGGCTATTTTGGTGATTTAAGGATAAACGTTTTTCTGCACCACTAAAGGCACTGCAAGAAATGGCAAAAATAATGTTTCCGCAATACTCCGCCTCTTCCTCTTTTTTTGGAGGAAAAAAAAAAAGAAACTAGTAAATTCTGTGCTAAACAGGTTATTAGAAGTAATCTTGCCCAAACTGATGCTGGCTGGGTTTCCCGATAATATTGCAACTTTTACTTTTAAGATAATCTTAACTAACTCGGCATTTGTTGTTATTTTATGATGGAGTAATGCCTGTTTCCCAAACCAGTATGTAGGTCTCTCGATATTAAAGGAATAGTTTACCCAAAACTGATAATTTTCCAATTACTTACACATATTCCATCTCAAACTCGTTTGCGGAACTCAAAGAAAGATTTTTTTAAGGATTTATGATGTCTGTTTGTCCATACAATGCAAGTCAATGAAGTCCAAAACCTCCAAGTTCCAAAAAGGACATTAAGGCAGCATAAAGGTATTTCATACAACTCGAGTGGTTTAATCCATGTCTCCTAAAGTGATACGACTGGGTTTGGATAAGAAACTGACCAAAATGTAACTTCTTTTTCTCTATAAACTTTGACATTTGCAGTCTCCTTGACATGATTTGAAGCTTGATTACACTTCCATGCACTTGAGGCATGCGCAGAGTGCTGTACATAATGTTAAGATTAGATAAGACCCAAAACTGATTAAATCGCTTCAGAAGACATAAATGAAACCACATGAGTCGTATACACTCACCGACCACTTTATTAGGTACACCTGTACACCTGCTTATTCATGCGATGATCTAATCAGCCAATCGTGTGGCAGCAGTGCAATGCATAAAATCATGCAGATACAGGTCGGACCTTCAGTTAATAATCACACGAATAAGTAGGTGTTCAGGTGCACCTAATAAAGTGGCTGTTGAGTGTAGATTACCTTTATGCTGCCTTTATGTCCCTTTTGGAACTTGAAAGTTTTGGACCCCATTGACTTGCAATGCATACATCTATGAAAATATCTTCGTTTGTGTTGCACAGAAGAAAGATAGTCATACGACTTTGAGATGGCATAAGGATGAGTACTTGTTGAGAGAATTATTTACTTATTTACTCATTATAATTTTGGGTGAACTACAGTATTCCTTTAAGTAGAAATAATTGGTTTGTTATGAGAGCTGTCTGGTCTAAAGAGGCTAAACTAAGGTCGAAACTTTCGCCAGTACACCCTACACAGAACACCAAAAGTGTACAGGACACACATAGAGAATGATTGAGGAATACTAAAGATGTGTGGCCACAACTCCAAAAAATGGATGAGGTACAGGGAGTGGAATGAGGTCCCGGGTCACTAAAGACCCGAGGTATGCATTTATGGGTAAATGCCAACATTGCACTATTTTCATAATGTTTTTTATTTTGGCACCATTCTAAGTAAACTCTAGAGACTGTTGTGTGTGAAAATCCCAGGAGATCAGCAGTTACAGAAATACTCAAACCAGCCCATCTGGCACAAACAATCAATCGATTGCCATGGTCGAAATCACTGAGATCACATTTTTTCCCCATTCTGATGGTTGATGTGAACATTAACTGAAGCTCCTGACCTATATCTGCATTATTTTGTGAATTGCACTGCTGCCACAAAATTGGCTAATGATCGCATGAATAAGTAGGTGTACAGGTGTACCTATTAAAGTTCTCAGTGAGTGTATGTTTCCATCTCTCTCTCTGTGATGAATGAATGTCCGGTAGTAATTCCTGTTTATGGTGTGGGAGTAAGGATAAGGAGTGTGCAGCCTTATTTCGTAACATGTTTAATATGTTTATAGCTTATTTGTATGTGAGGCAAGATAAATCTCACTTTCTTTCTGGATGATGGTTTAGACCATTTAAATTTGACATTGCTATTTGATGAAGAAGCAACAAGGAAGTAAACTATAGCAAGTACAACACATGAACAGTATGATTATTGACATTTTGGTGTACTACTAAAATTCTGTAAGTCGTATGTCTATTTAGACTCAATAAGTGCCAGAGAAAATACATATGTGTAACATAAGTGTAGCTTATGGTTTAAGTATAGCTCAATATGCGTTTGATAGCCAGTTAAGTCTCATACAATTTCAGTGTGGAGGTAATAAATCCCATTCTATAATTTTTTGCATCCCCTTAATTTTATTTCTTTGATATATGAAAAATAAAAACACCAACATATTCCAGAATATATTCTATTCTATTATTTTCTAATTGTCTTAAAAATGCTTTTAAAAATTTTACACTATCTTGGCATTTTGTAGATCCATTTGTAATAGATTTAAGTGCTGGGTCGCTAAAGAGATTTAAGGGTTAAAAACAGTGGGATAAAGCTAATCTTTACTCTGCTCAGTCATCATTTGTTCATCTTGTTTTGAAATGGAAGTTTGTCACACCGAGTGAACATATTATCTTGACTAATTAGAAGCAAGTAGCAGTAGAAGCACCCAAAAACCAAAAAACCCCAGAGGATTTAATGTCTTTAAACAATGATTTCCTGTTGCCGATGACAACTTAAAAGCTATAAGTCATGATAAATGGTGATTTTGGGAGGGCTTCTTGCAGAAGACAGGAAGTGGTAACTCCTTAGACTTCCTGTGGTTCTGTAAAAACATACTTTGGCTTTGGTTGCACTAGATATTTTCACTGTTTTACTCATACATTTTATCTGACAATGTATTAGATCATGGGAATTTTTGACGGACCCCTAAAGTACATTTTATGCTAACATTTGTATGCACTAGGATTCAAACCAGATATCCTCTATAGTCCCCGAGTATGAAACCTGGACTGTATGTCTGATTGTAAGTCTGAAGGAGTGTAGAGATAACCAAAGTGTGCAGTGCTGCAGAAATGGTGCAGTAATGTGCAATAAGAGGACAGCTCGATGAACACATACTGAACAAAATTATTTGGATCTCCTGTATGCGTGGTGTGAGGGCCTTTTTCTCCCTGGGCCTCTTGTGTAGATTTAGCTGTCTTTAAATATAAAACAAATATGACATGCTTTTTTCCTGTCTACCTTTTCTGGTGACCTGCTAATTTTAAGAGAGGAAACTGAAAGAGAATGAAGCAGGAAGAAAGACTCTGAGGAAAAAAATGACAGATTGTGTGAAGTGAGAGGTTAGTGTGCTGCTTTTCCATCTCCCTCTCTCTCTTTCCCACTATACATCTAACCACTTTGTTCTTTTTTCATAATTTCCTTTGTTTCTGGGAGGCTTTATTTACAATAGTGAAGTGTTTACAATGTTTCATAAGATGTTGTTAAAAAAACTGCATGAGCATTCAGTGAAGCTTTACATAATACACAACACATTTATTACTCATTAATAACATGATATAACGTGATATATATATATTTAAGGTAAAGCACTATATACAGCTGTGGCCAAATATATTGGTACCCTTGGTAAATATGAGCAAAGAAGGCTGTGAAAAAAATCTGCATTGTTTATCCTTTTAATTTTTCATTCAAAAAAAATCACAAAAATCTAACCTAATCTAAAACAATTGAAACAGGGGAAATATCTCATTATTAAATAAATATTTTTCTCCAAAACGCATTGGCCATAATTATTGCCACCCTTTTATTCAATACTTTTTGCAACTTCCCTTTGCCAAGATAACAGCTCAGAGTCTTCTCTTATAATGCCTAATGTGGTTGGAGAACACCTGGCCATTCCTCTATACAGAATCTCTACAGATCCTTCAAATTCAGAGGTCCATGTTGGTGGACTCTCCTCTTCAGTTCACCCCAAAAATCTTTTATGGGGTTCAGGTCAGGGGACTGGGATGGCCACGGCAGAACCTTGATTTTGTGGTCAGTGAACCATTTTTGTGTTGCTTTTGATGTTTGTTTTGGATCATTGTCCTGCTGGAAGATCCAACCAGGGCCCATTGTAAGCTTTCTGGCAGAGGCAGCCAGGTTTACATTTTTATCAGTTGGTATTTGATAGAGTCCATGATGCCATGTAGACAAACAAGATGTCCAGGACCTCTGGCAGAAAAACAGCCCCACAACATTAAAGATCCAGCACCACATTTAACCATAGGCATTGAGTACTTCTTCATCTCTGTGTGCTCCAAACCCCTCTCTGGTGTTTGCTGACAAAAAGCTCTTTTTTTTTTTTTTTGTTACATCTGACCATAGAACCAGGTTGCATTTGAAGTTCCAGTACTGTCTGGCAAACTGAAGATGCTTGATTTTGTTGATGGATGAGAGCAGAGGCTTTTTTTCTTGAAACCCACCCAAACAACTTTTAAAATATATTTTTTAATACTTTCTGACCCAAAGACACAACTAATTTCTGCAATTCTCCAGCTGTGATCCTTGGAAATTCTTTGGTCACTTAAACCATCCTCCTCACTGTGCGTGGAGACAATATAGACACATGTCCTTTTCCAGGTCGTTTCTTAAGATCTCCAGTTGATTGGAACTTGTTAATTATTGCCCTGATGGTGGAAATGGGCATTTTCAATGCTTTGGCTATTTTCTTATAGCCACTTCCCATTTTGTGAAGCTCAACAACCTTTTGCCGCACATCAGAACTATATTCTTTAGTCTAACAAACTGTGATTGATGAATAAGAGAATTTGGCCTGTGTGTTACCCATATTTATACCCCTGTGAAACAGGAAGTCATGGCTGAACAATTTTATGTTCCTAGTCACCCAGGTGCACTAAAAAATTTAAAATATGAATGGGAATATACTTCAGATATATTTTACTCATAAGAATTTCTAGGGATGCGAATAATTGTGGTCAACCTATTTTGAAGAAAAATATTTATTTACTAATGAGATATTTCCCCTCTTTCAATTGTTTTCAATTTAAGGTTAGATTTTTGTGAATTTTTTGAATGAAAGATCAAAAGGATAAACAATGCAGAATTTTTCACAGCCTTCTTTGCTCATATTTACCAAGGGTGCCAATATTTTTGGCCACAACTGTATATACAGTGGCAAGAAAACGTATGTGAACCCTTTGGAATTACCTGCATCTTCATCTGACCTAAGTCCAAACAATAGACAAACACAATGCTTAAAGCACTAACAAACAAATAATTGTAGTTTTCATGTTTTTACAGAACATGCTGTTTAATTATTCACAGTTCATGCTGGAAAAAGTGTGTGAACCCTCGTACTGTATTTAATAACTGATAGAACCTCCTTTAGCAGCAATAACCTTTACCAGACATTTCCTTTAGCTGTTGATCAGCCTTGCATTTCAGTGAGGAGGGATTTTACACCATTCCACCCTACAAATTTGTTTCAGTTCATTAATATTTCTGGGATTTCTTGCATGAACAGCCCTCTTCAGGTCATGCTGTAACATCTTAATTGAGTTAAAGTCTTGACTCTGACTTGGCCATTCCAAAACACACATTTTCTTCCTCTTTAGCCATTCTGTTGTTGATTTGCTTATGTGTTTTTGATCATTGTCTTGTTGAATCACCCAACTGTTAGATGACGGACCATTACACTGACATTCTCCTTAAAATCCCTTGACACAATTTTGATTGCATCGTTCTGTCAATGATTGCAAGCTGTCCAGGCCCTGATGTAGTAAAGCAGTCGGAAACGATGGTGCTTCCTCCATCATGCTTCACAGATGGGATGAGGTTTTGGTGTTGATGTGCAGTGCCTTTTTTCCTCCAAATATAGTGATGTGTGTTTCTGCCAAGTTCAATTTTGTTCTGTCTGTCCACAGAACATAATTCCAGAAACTGTAGAGCATCAAGGTGATCTTTTGCAAACTTGAGACGTGCAGAAATTTTTTGTTTTGAGAGCAGTGGTTTCCTCTGTGGTGTCCTCCTGTGAACACCATTCTTGTTCAGTGTTTTTCTTATAGTTGACACATGAACAGAGACCTCAGCAAGTTCAAGAGATTGCTGCAGATCTTTTGCTGTTACTTTTGAGTTCTTTTTCACTTCCTTTAGCATTGCACGTTGTGCTCTTGGGGTAAACTGTGCAAGATGCTGACTCCTAGGCAAACTAGCAACAGTGCTGAATTTCCTCCATTTGTAGACACTTTGTCGTACTGTGGATTGGTGAACATCCAGGCAACAATCACAGCACAGTCATTACTTTAAGCAGATTGTGTTTGTCTATTATTCGGACTAATTCCAAAGGGAATTTTTATATATATACACACACACACACACACACACACACACACACAGTACTGTGCAAAAGTTTTAGGCACTTGTGGAAAATGTTGCATAGTGAGGATGTCTTCAAAAATAATGAAATAAATAGTTATCATTTATCACTTAATGCCATACAAAGTCCAGTAAACATAAAAAAGCTAAATCAATATTCGGTGTGACAACCATTGCCTTTTCTCCTAGGTACACCTGGACACAGCTTTTCTTGGTTGTTGGCAGATAGGATGTTCCAAGCTTCTTGGAGAATTCGCCACAGTTCTTCTATCTATTTAGTCTCAATTGCTTCTGTCTCTTTATGTAATCTCAGACTGACACAATGTTCAGTAGGGGGCTCTGTGGGGGCAATGCCATCTCTTGCAGAGCACCCTGTTCTTCTATTCTAATCTTTTCTATTTGCAAAAGTAATGTTTGGGAGTCTAAAAATGATTTTTCCTATTGACACACCAAAGCTGAAGATATAAATAACCATCTTAAGACAAATGCTTTTGTGAAACATCTAAAGTGCCTAAAACTTTTGCACAGTACTGTGTGTATATATATATATATATGTATACACACACACATATATTGATTACACAGCTTTTCCACATGCTAGTTGACAAATGTATATTTAGTAACAAATCATCATGAATAAAGGTTTGGTTGATAAGGGAAATAGATTCTAGACTTCTTGTTAAAGGAATGTTCTAGGTTCAATACAAGTTAAGCTCAATCGACAGCATTTGTGGCCTAATGTTGATTACCACCAAAAAGTATTTAGACTGTCCCTCCTTTTTTCTTTTTTTTTAAAAAGCACAACATCTGGGTTACAGTCAGTGTAGAGTAAGTTACTCAAAAATGTAATCCAATACAAAGTACTTATTACTTCTTTAAAAATTTTAATCAAATTACTTTTATGATTACTTTATGGGGAAAGTAATCGCATTAAACAATACATTTTAAGTTATTTTTAAAACAATTTTCACAGAATAGTTTGTTTTTCCGCTCAATGATTTCAAAATAATGTTGTTGTCCGTTTAGCTGTCACAGAAACACAATCAGATGTACGTATGAACATGTTTTAAATGATTTCTTCATAAATAACATTATTTTAGAAATGTGTAACCCAAATGATATACTTCAAAGTAATAAACTTTGAAAGTCAGTAACTGTAATCTGATTACAATCATTTAAAAAGTAATGCATTGCACTACTTTTTGACTAATTAGATTACAGCCAACACTGGTTATAGTATGCCACTTACAATGAATGAGGCCAATCCGTAAACTTTAAAATCTAGTTTAAATGGTGGCTTGGGTAGCTCAGTGAGTAAAGACGCTGACTACCACCCCTGGAGTCGCGAGTTCAAATCCAGGGTGTGCTGAGTGACTCCAGCCAGGACTCCTAAGCAACCAAATTGGCCCAGTTGCTAGGGAGGGTAGAGACACATGGGGTAACCTCATTGTGGTCGCTATAATGTAGTTCTCGCTTTCGGTGGGGCACGTGGTGAGTTGTGCGTGGATGCCGTGGAGAATAGCGTGAAGCCTCCACACGCACTGTCTCCACAGTAATGCGGTCAACAAGCCACGTGATAAGATGCGCAGATTGACGGGAGGCAACTGAGATTCGTCCTCTGCCACCCGGATTGAGGTGAGTCACTACACCACCATGAGGACATTGGAAATTGGGCATTCCAAATTGGGAAGAAAAAGGGGAGAAATAGATAAATAAATAAATATAATCTAGTTTAAAAAATATAGCCATAAGATGAAAACAATGTGTGTTAACATGATTTTAGTGTAATAAAATTGCTTACTAACCTTTTCTGTTTAAAGTTATATCCAGTTTTACAACTTTATTGCTATGACAACGAAACACCGTAAACTCTAAAACCCTAAAATGACGATTCGAACAAGTTTACAGCTCAAATAATAAATTAGTTTTAACAGAAGAATTAAAGTGTTTTTTTTTTTTTAATAAAATTATAAGCTTCACATTTCTGCCTTTAAACCCTCCAAAAATTGGCCCCATTCACTTCTATTTTAAGTGCCTGTCTATAACCTCAATTATTTTTTTATTTTTTTAGAAAAGGAGGTTCGAATCAAAATGATTTCTTGTAGTAATTAACATTATGCCACAAATGTTGTCGATTGAGCTTAACTTGTATTAAACCCAGAATATTCCTTTGATGTAAATTCCAGCCAAGCCTTTATAACAGCTGATTGTTTACTATATATCTGGCCCTAGATGGAGGTGTTGTAACCTATACAATTGGGCTGATAACCATAAGGTTGACGTTTCAAAAACCACAAGGGCAATTCAGGAACAACCATTAATTAGACAAAGGTAGTTAAGCCCAGAGGACTGTCACTGTAATTAACTTTAATTCATTTTGAACAAAAGCATCAGCTAAATGACAAGTTAGACTTAGAGGTGAGGGCAGTGTTGCTGTTACACAAGTCATTTACAACATGCGGTGAAACATTCACCTAAATAACTGCAAATCCTTAGTGGTCTTCAACAGTAACCTCTACCACTGTCACCTGGATTAAAAATAATAATTAACAATGTGTCTGTGTGCAGCTTGCACAAAGTTTATAGCTGCATTTAGTTCTTTCTTTGGTATTATTATTATTGGAAAAATCTGACCAGACACAATCCAACAATCTTTTAGTCAAAAACCAAGAGTTCTAAAAACAAGTAATGTACTTGTCAATCCAGAGTAAACACAGGACGACTTCTTCCTTGTGTGCAAGTAGTAATTCGTAAGTGCAAACTTATTTATTCCTACATGTATACATCCTTATATTCTCAAGCCTGGATCTAAATCTATTATAAGTGTATTATAAGCATTATTTCATAAATGGTATGTAAATAACTAGAGCAGTGTTATTTATGCACATCAAATAAATGTAATTAATTTGTAACATGAAATTAAGGAGGAAAGACATTTCTGTGGCGGTACTGACCATATCAGCAGGTGAAGTTAGCACTTCTTCAAGCAGATACACAGACATATGAGCAGCACAAGGGCCACACAGCTGGCTGAAATGAGAATGACATGGGGGTTCCTAGCTGCAACAAAAAACGCAGATATTAAAAAATATATATATATATATATATATATATATATATATATATACACACACACACACACACACACATACATACACACACACACACACACTGGTGGCCAAAAGTTTGGAATAATGTACAGATTTTGCTCTTATGGAAAGAAATTGGTACTTTCATTCACCAAAGTGGCATTCAACTGATCACAATGTATAGTCAGGACATTAATAATGTGAAAAATTACTATTATAATTTAAAAAACATTTTCAGACTTTCTTAAACTACTTCAAAGAGTTCTCATCAAATCCTCCACATGCATCAATGACATGCTTTGCAGATCCTTGGCATTCTAGCTGTCAGTTTGTCCAGATACTCCGGTGACATTTCACCCCATGCTTCCTGTAGCACTTGCCATAGATGTGGGTATCTTGACAGGCACTTCTAACGCACCTTACAGTCTAGCTGATCCCTCAGGAGCTCAATGGGGTTAAGATCCATAACACTCTTTTCCAAATATCTGTTGTCCAATGTTTCTTTGCCCACACTAACCTTTTCTTTTTGTTTTTCTGTTTCAAAAGTGGCTTTTTCTTTGAAATTCTTCCATAAGGCCTGCACCCCTGAGTCTTCTCTTTACTGTTGAACATGAAACTGGTGTTGAGCGGGTAGAATTCAATGAAGCTGTCAGCTGAGGACATGTGAGGCATCTATTTCTCAAACAAGAGACTCTGATGTACTTATCCTCGTTTAGTTGTACATCTGACCTTCCACATCTCTTTCTGTCCTTGTTAGAGCCAGTTGTCCTTTGTCTTTGACTGTAGTGTACACCTTTGCATGAAATCTTCAGTATTTTTGGCAATTTCAAGCATTGTATTGCCTTCATTCCTCAAAACAATGATTGACTGATGAGTTTCTAGAGAAAGCCATTTCTTTTTTGCCATTTTTGACCTAATATCTCTATATATCTAGCATACTGTGGAAAACACAAAAACAATGATAAGCTTCATTTAACGAACCAAATAGCTTTCAACTGTGTTTGATATATTGTTAAGTGATTTTCTATTACCAAATTAGCAGTTTAGCATGATTACTCAAGGATAAGGTGTTGGAGTGATGGCTGCTGGAAATGGGGTCTGTCTAGATTTGATCAAAAATTACTTTTTTCAAATAGTGATGGTGATGTTTTTTACATCAGTAATGACCTGACTATACTTTGTGATCAGTTGAATGACACTTTGGTGAATTAAAGTACCATTTTCCTTCCTTCCATTATTCCAAACTTTTGACCGCCAGTGTGTGTGTGTACACACACACACACACACACACACACACACATATA
This sequence comes from Myxocyprinus asiaticus, assembly GCF_019703515.2. Lineage (NCBI taxonomy): Eukaryota > Metazoa > Chordata > Actinopteri > Cypriniformes > Catostomidae > Myxocyprinus > Myxocyprinus asiaticus. The sequence continues at coordinate 21,084,532 of NC_059350.1, forward strand.
TATATATATATATATATATATATATATATATATATATATATATATATATATATATATATATATATATATATACACTATATTGCCAAAAGTATTCGCTCATCTGCCTTTAGATGCATATGAACTTAAGTGACATCCCATTCTTAATCCATAGGGTTTAATATGACGTCGGCCCACCCTTTGCAGCTATAACAGCTTCAACTCTTCTGGGAAGGCTTTCCACAAGGTTTAGGAGTGTGTTTATGGGAATTTTTGACCATTCTTCCAGAAGCACATTTGTGAGGTCAGACACTGATGGACGAGAAGGCCTGGCTCGCAGTCTTCACTCTAATTCATCCCAAAGGTGCTCTATCGGGTTGAGGTCAGGACTCTGTGCAGGCCAGTCAAGTTCTTCCACACCAAACTTGCTCATCCATGTCTTTATGGACCTTGCTTTGTGCACTGGTGCGCAGTCATGTTGGAACAGGAAGGGGCCATCCCCAAACTGTTCCCACAAAGTTGGGAGCATGGAATTGTCCAAAATCTCTTGGTATGCTGAAGCATTCAGAGTTCTTTTCACTGGAACTAAGGGGCCAAGCCCAGCTCCTGAAAAACAACCCCACACCATAATCCCCCCTCCACCAAACTTCACAGCTGGCACAATGCAGTCAGACAAGTACTGTTCTCCTGGCAACCGCCAACCCAGACTCGTCCATCAGATTGCCAGATGGAGAAGCGTGATTCGTCACTCCAGAGAACGTGTCTCCACTGCTTTAGAGTCCAGTGGTGGCGTGCTTTACACCACTGCATCCGACGCTTTGCATTGCACTTGGTGATGTATGGCTTGGATGCAGCTGCTCAGCCATGGAAACCCATTCCATGAAGCTCTCTACGCACTGTTCTTGAGCTAATCTGAAGGCCACATGAACTTTGGAGGTCTGTTGCGATTGACTCTGCAGAAAGTTGGCGACCTCTGCGCACTATGCGCCTCAGCATCCGCTGACCCCGCTCTGTCATTTTACGTGGCCTACCACTTCGTGGCTGAGTTGCTGTCATTCCCAATCGCTTCCACTTTGTTATAATACCACTGGCAGTTGACTGTGGAATATTTAGTAGCGAGGAAATTTCATGACTGGACTTTTGTTGCACAGGTGGCATCCTATCATAGTACCACGCTGGAATTCACTGAGCTCCTGAGAGCGGCCCATTCTTTCACAAATGTTTGTAGAAGCAGTCTGCATGCCTAGGTGCTTCATTTTATACACCTGTGGCCATGGAAGTGATTGGAACACCTGAATTCAATTATTTGGATAGGTGAGTGAATACTTTTGGCAATACAGTGTATATATACATACAGTTGTGCTCAAAAGTTTGCATACCCTTGGAGAACTGGTAATATATGTATCATTTTTAAAGAAAACATGAGTGAGCAGGCAAAACACATTTCTTTTATTTCTTATGGGATTCATATTCAACTGTAGGTTATAACAGAATGGCACAATCATTAAACAAAACATGGCAACAAAGAAAAAAATGAAATGACCCCTGTTCAAATGTCTGCATACCCTTGGTTCTTAATACTGTGTATTGCCCCCTTTAGCATCAATGACAGCGTGAAGTCTTTTGTAATAGTTGTCTATGAGGCCCCAAATTCTTGTAGGTGGTATAGCTGCCCATTCGTCTTGGCAAAATGCCTCCAGGTCATGCAAAGTCTTTGGTCATCTTGCATGAACCGCACATTTGAGATCTCCCCAGAGTGGCTCGATGATATTAAGGTCAGGAAACTGTGATGGCCACTCCAGAACCTTCACCTTTTTCTTCTGTAACCACTGGAGGGTCAACTTGGCCTTGTGCTTAGGGTCATTGTCATGCTGGAAAGTCCAAGAGCGTCCCATGCGCAGCTTTCGTGCAGAAGAATGCAAATTGTCTGCCAGTATTTTATGATAACTTGCTGCATTCATCTTGCCATCAATTTTCACAAGATTCCCCATGCCTTTAGAGCTCACACCCCCCCAAAACATCAGTGAGCCATCACCATGCTTCACAGTGGGGATGGTATTCTTTTCACTATAGGCCTTGTTGACCTCTCTCCAAACATAGCGCTTATGGCTGTGACCATAAAGCTCTATTTTGGTCTCGTCACTCCAAATTACAGTGTGCCAGAAGCTGTGAGGTGTATCAAGGTGTTGTCGGGCATATTGTAACTGGGCTTTTTTGTGGCATTAAAGTAAAGGCTTCTTTCTGGCAACTCGACCATGCAGCTCATTTTTGTTCAAGTATTGTCATATTGTGCTCCTTGAAACAACCACACCATCTTTTTCCAGAGCAGCCTGTATTTCTACTGAGGTTACCTGTGGGTTTTTCTTTGTATCCCAAACAATTCTTCTGGCAGTTGTGGCTGAAATCTTTCTTGGTCTACCTGACCTTGGCTTGGTATCAAGAGTTCCCCAAATTTTCCACTTCTTAATAAGTGATTGAACAGTACTGACTGGCATTATCAAGGCTTTGGATATCTTTTATATCCTTTTCCATCTTTATAATGTTCCATTACCTTGTTACGCAGGTCTTTTGACAGTTCTTTTCTGCTCCCCATGGCTCAGTATCTAACCTGCTCAGTGCATCCACGTGAGAGCTAACAAACTCATTGACTATTTATTCACAGACACTAACTGCAATTTAAAAAGCCACAGGTGTGGGAAATTAACATTTAATTGCCATTTAAACCTGTGTGTGTCACCTTGTGTGTCTGTAACAAGGCCAAACATTCAAGGGTATGTAAACTTTTGATCAGGGCCATTTGGGTGATTTCTGTTATCATTATGATTTAAAAAGGAGCCAAACAACTATGTGATAATTATTGGCTTCGTGTGATCACTATCCTTAAATAAAAGATCAGTCATATTTTCAAAATCAATGCCAAAATGTCACAATTTCTGCCAGGGTATGCAAACTTTTGAGCACAACTGTATATATAGTATGCAATAGACTGGCATGTCTTAAGGTCAATATTAGGTCAAAAATGGCAAAAAAGAAACAGCTATCTCTAGAAACTCATCAGTCAATCATTGTTTTGAGGAATAAAGGCTATATAATGCTTGAAATTGCCAAAATATTCAAAGATTTCATACAAAGGTGTACACTACAGTCTTCAAAGACAAAGGACAACTGGCTCTAACAAGGACAGAAAGAGATGTGGAAGGCCAGATGTACAACTAAACAAGAGGATAAGTACATCAGAGTCTCTAGTTTGAGAAATAGATGCCTCAAATGCCCTCAGCTGACAGCTTCATTGAATTCTACCTGCTCAACAGCAGTTTCATGTACAACAGTAAAGAGAAGACTCAGGGGTGCAGGTCTTATGGAAGAATTGCAAAGAAAAAAAGCCACTTTTGAAACAGAAAAACAAAAAGAAAAGGTTAGAGTGGGCAAAGAAACAGACATTGGACAACAGATAATTGGAAAAGAGTGTTATGGATCTTAACCCCATTGAGCTTTTGTGGGATCAGCTAGACTGTGTAGCGAATTTGGTAGTATAAATGTACACGGGATGGGTTAAAGTGCCCGCGTACCTCCACCATTATATGTAGGGAAACAGTATGTGTGAGCTAAGAATTAAATTAAACTGTCCTTATTCTACATTATTATGTAAGGAAATTTATAATGGAATTAGTCGCGTTTCGACAACCATTATAAATTAGATAAATGACAAATAACTAGATTATTTGTCTGAATAAAATTCTCCACCATTAAAATCATAATACAATGTCTCGTTGTATCAGCTCACAATTTCTATTGTAAGGAATTAGCTTTAATAAGGGAATTATGATTAATTCTCTTATTGGAGTAATATTATTCTCATGGCTTATTAAAAATAATATTACACATATTTAGGTACAGCTTTGAAGCAAAATCTTTTAAAAACTGGGATGAGATTATTTATAAAAATATACCACAGTCTAATTATCTTTAAAATGGAAATATGAATAATCATAACTCGTTATAATTAATTATAAATATTGGATCAGTTAATAGAATTAACTTGATGTAGCTGAATTAACATTACAATCAATTAATCTGTTCGTCCAGCGAACACTCAGTATTGATCATCTATCAACTCTCAGAAAGGATATTTTTCGTGGCCACAGAAAAATAACTCTTAGCATGTAGCTGTGATCAAATCGTTAAACTGACGTTGATTTACAAGCAGACCAGAATCAACTCGCAAGAATGTACACAAAAGCTTTATTTAACTAAATCACAAACACATAACTAATTTAAACAAACACATAAACACAAATCACGCATACATGGGAAATGGAAAAGTGAAAGTGAATAAAACAGGAACATAACAGGGGAATGAGCTATGAAAAGAGTCATTTAACCATCTGAAATAACCGTCAGTTTCTTACTTCAAAGCACCTTTGTTAACAAAGGGGTTCACCGCTTATACTTAACCTCTGTTTAGTTAGTTAATTGTACGATACTTGCAATGCCTTGACGGTTGAGAGAGCGCCCAGATGCAGTCTCAGGAGAAAGTCTTGATGGTTCCTTGAGTCGATGGTGTTGAAGTTGCAATCAATTTCTTCCATGTTGAATGAAGAAATGATGATGAACTTGCAGTGTTAGTTTGACTCCATTATGGTTGAGGAAGTTACACATGGCTTGATGTGTCCGGGTGTTTCCAGTCCCACACGAGCAGCAACCATGAGCAGAAGGGAGAAAGAGAAGAGGGAAGAGAGAGAGGGAATTCACTCCGACAGTGCCCTTTAACTCCTGAGGGAGGTCACTCCTCTTGAGTTTGGCTTGACCAATGAGAAAGGTGCAATTTTCCAGTGGGAAAAGTTCCTTTGTTTGGAAGCTGACTCATTTGCATGACTGGAGTAAGCTAGCAGTTTGTGCCCCTTTATGCTCTGATTAATATAACAAGCATACAATGCATGCTATAAGTGGGTGCTACACTCCAATGTTTAGGGCATCACACAAGGATTAATTTGATAGGAAGCATGATTCCAATAATTTTACATTATCTAGTGGCTCTGTCATAAAGAATGCACAAAATGGTATACAGTACAAAAGACACTATACGAGACAGTAATAATCATACACACAATGTCCTGAGGATATGCATGTTTATTTATAGAACAATTTGTCTATAAATTAATTAAGAAAAGTCTGTTTTATGGGCTTTATGTGTCTTTCCTATGGGGGAATGGAGTGAGTTTCTTCTCAGCCACATTCCTTTGCATGTGGCTACCTTCCCCCACCTGGAATGTCTCTGAGGTCCACTAGTTGCTGGACCAGTGTCAGCAAAGGGGGAGTAAAAACTGATAATGATTAGTGGGTGAGCAGACATCTCGGAGTCTGCTTAGGCCTACTTGGACCTTTGCTTGTTATGGTCTTGATACGTCTGTTGGATTATTCATTAAATAATGAATAATTGTGTGTCTGATTGGTCCAGATGCTACAACTGTAAGGTGCATGAGAAGTGCCCGAAAAGACAGCCACATCTATGGCAAGTGCTACAGGAAGCGTAGGGTGAAATGTCACCTGAGTATCTGAATAAACAGACAGTTAGAATGCCAAGGATCTGCAAAGCTATCATTACTGCGCATGGAGGATTTTTTTATTAGAACTCTTTGAAGTAGTTTCAATTGTAATAGTAATTTTTCACATTATTAATGTCCTGACTATATATTGTGATCAGTTGAATGCCACTTTGGTGAATAAAAACACCAATTTCTTTCCATAAGAGCAAATCTGTACATATCTTTTGGCCACCAGTGTGTGTGTATATATATATATATATATATATATATATATAGAGAGAGAGAGAGAGAGAGAGAGAGAGAGAGGCATGAAATAATGGAAGAACAAGTGTAATGAGAAAATTTAGCAAATGCACTGTTTAAGTGGCAGTTCAGACCAAATGCATTCTTGCCCAAAACATTTTTAAACCTAGCACAATGAACAGGCATCTCAATACACATTTTTTCCCAGTTTAAGTTTAGTTTAACTTGACACAGTGTCAAGAAATGTTTTTAGATAGTGTCAGTGAGATATGGTGGAAAGGTCAAAGACCTTCATATATAGAATAGAATACAGACACAAACACATTGGTGTGAATGGCCCCTAAGACTGCAAAAACATAGAAAAAGCATAACACTGAATCGTCAAACATTTCTTCAAAAATATCAGATGCATTTTTACATTACCAAGTTTTACTCACATTTGTTCAGAGAGATAGAGATGGCCGAACCAAGGCCCTGATGATGAACTTCACATTTTATAAGTTCATCGTCCAGTAGTTCAGCCTGAATTTGAATGGAACTGACCACCATTGTGGTGCCATCCCCTAGCTGGTATAATGTTGTCACAGCAGGCCCCAGTGTTTGGTTATGACCCTCAACATTCCAAGAGATCTCTGCTGCAGGACGGGACACAGCTGTGCAGTTGGCCTCAACAATGTCCTGTGATATGGTGATGTAACTGGCCTCAGGTTTGGGTAAGACTAGAAAAAAGACAATAAGTTAATTAAGTATTTGAGTAACACATTATCATTATGTTCTTTCTAAAGCTAATGTAAGTTTTTCAATGTTAAAATACTTTCTCCTATCCCAGCTTTATATGCAGAGGTCAACCTGCCTATAATAAAAAAACATGATCCCAGAGGCTCTACGGCATCAAAACACTGCTCTGTTTGTTGAGCGTCCCATCCTGTCCAGTTCAACACACCATTGGCTCAACTAATGGTGTAAGTTTGGGGCAGGATCTGACCAATGGTAGATGGAGGGAGTATGCAGGAAAGCTGTATGAAAACAATGTTTATTTTTGCAATTCCATCTGGTGATGCTGGAGGCACAGAAATTACACACTTCAGCTTTAACCGTCAGAGATTTAGCATAGCAGAATTTCAAAATTTGTTTAAATCATTTAAATAAATAATGAATACTTATTAAATATGGGTCAATATTACACATAACAATAGGTGACAATTTGATCTGTAAAAAAACAGCTGTTTTGATGGGAAAGAAATCAACTGTCAGAGCTTGCTAAAGGCATAAAAAAAGGAAAAAGCTAGTTAAAGCTTTTGATAGAAATTTAGCAATTTGCAGTAACATCTGGGTTACTGGTGTAACCCCTGTTCCCTGATGGAGGGAACGAGACGTTGTGTTGATGTAGTGACACTAGGGGTTTGATCTTGAGAGCCCCAATCACCTTTGCTTAAAATAGAAAAGGCCAATGAGAATTGGCGAGTGGAATTTGCATGCCACTCTCAGCTCTGGACATACGGGTATAAAAGGAGATGGCGTGCATCACTCATTCAGATTTATGCTGAAGAGCCAATAGAGAGTCCCGGCCATGTCAGTCAGTGCCGCGACAGGAGGGACACAACGTCTCGTTCCCTCCATCAGGGGACAGGGGTTACTGACGAACCGTGTCACGAGGTATGGAAGAGTGGACACGGGCAAGCTGCTGCGTGCCTCGCAGCGAGCGCTCAACCACGTCGTGACCTTCCAGCGAGTTTAGGTAAGGCGTCTCCCTAGTCCCGTTAAGGGGGGAGGAGGCACTTACCCAAGGAGGCTACAGGCGGTGGCCTTTCCTGATATTTGCTGTTAAGCAATTTTCCGCCGAGCACCTTCTAGAATAACGCTGGGAAGTGCTCTTCCCTCTCCAGGAGGGAAGGTACTACGGAGACCACATCCTACCAGAGGGAGGTTAACATGTGGAGAATACCTCACATGGACTTACCAGCGGGGAAGTTCACATATGGAATGATACCGCTGGGAGGACCCTATCTACGGAGAGGGTACACAGCAACAGTAGCCGAAGCAGAGCGAGGCTCTGATGAGGGGAACACAGGGTTCACCAGAGGGGAAACCGAACAGTGGAAATGCGTCACATGGGATTACCCAGAGGGGAATCACCACGTATGGAGCACTAAGCCCAAGCACACGGGCTCACCTGAAAAGGGGCATACCATGAGTACTAGGCCTAGTGGCATCACTCCTCCGCCAAGTTAGTCACTGAACAGTGCTTAAGATTTAAAGTTACGGGGAACTGTTGTGGACAAAATAACGCACATTATCACCTTGAAAAAGGGGAAAGGTGTAATGCAAGCAGTACACCCAACCGGCTGCCCGGCCTACCTGCTGTTACCTCGTAACACTCGGGATGAAACCAGTTCTATGCGTAGGTTGCATCCTCCTTGCCAGTGTCCAGGAGGATGCAGCACCTCTAGTGGAGTGCACCCGAACTCCCAAGGGGCACGGCAGGTCTTGTGACTGGTAAGCCAAGGAAATGGCATCCACAATCCAATGGGCCAGCCTCTGTTTGGAGTCAGCTTTCCCCTTCTGCTGCCCTCCAAAGCAGACAAAGAGCTGCTCCGAGCATCTGTAGCTCTGGGTGAGGTCCAGATAGATGCGCAGGATGCGAACTGGACATACAGTTGTGCTCAAAAGTTTGCATACCCTGGCAGAAATTGTGAAATTTTGGTATTGATTTTGAAAATATGACTGATCATGCAAAAAAGCTGTCTTTTATTTAAGGTTAGTGATCATATGAAGCCATTTATTATCACATAGTTGTTTGGCTCCTTTTTAAATAATAATGATAACAGAAATCACCCAAATGGCCCCGATCAAAAGTTGAAATACCCTTGAATGTTTGGCCTTGTTACAGACACACAAGGTGACACACACAGGTTTAAATGGTAATTAAAGGTTAATTTAACATGGATGCACTGAGCAGGCTAGATACTGAGCCATGGGGAGCAGAACAGAAATATCAAAAGACCTGTGTAACAAGGTAATGGAACTTTATAAAGATGGAAAAGGATATAAAAAGATATCCAAAGCCTTGAAAATGCCAGACAGTACTGTTCAATCACTTATTAAGAAGTGGAAAATGTGGGGATCTCTTGATACCAAGCCAAGTTCAGGTAGACCAAGAAAGATTTCAGCCACAACTGCCAGAAGAATTGTTCGGGATACAAAGAAAAACCCACAGGTAACCTCAGGAGAAATACAGGCTGCTCTGGAAAAAGATGGTGTGGTTGTTTCAAGGAGCACAATATGATGATTTTTATGACCTCAAAACAAAATATGCATTAATATATATATATATATATATATATATATATATATATATATATATATATATATACAGTGGTGTGAAAAAGTGTTTGCCCCCTTCCTGATTTCTTATTTTTTTGCATGTTTGTCACACTTAAATGTTTCAGATCATCAAACAAGTTTAAATATTAGTCAAAGATATCACAAGTAAATACAAAATGCAGTTTTTAAATGAAGGTTGTTATTATTAAGGGAAAACAAAATCCAAACCTACATGGCCTTGTGTGAAAAAGTGTTTGCCCCACCTGTTAAAACATAACTTAACTGTGGTTTATCACACCTGAGTTCAATTTCTCTAGCCACACCCAGGCCTGATTACTGCCACACCTGTTCTCAATCAAGAAATCACTTAAATAGGACCTGCCTGACAAAGTGAAGTAGACCAAAAGATCTTCAAAAGCTAGACATCATGCCGAGATCCAAACAAATTCAGGAACAAATGAGAAAGAAAGGAATTGAGATCTATCAGTCTGGAAAAGGTTATAAAGCCATTTCTAAAGCTTTGGGACTCCAGAAAACCACAGTGAGAGCCATTATCCACAAATGGCAAAAACATGTAACAGTGGCGACCCTTGACTCATCCAAGAGGTCACAAAAGACCCCACAACAACATCCAAAGAACTGCAGGCCTCACTTGCCTCAGTTAAGGTCAGTGTTCATGACTCCACCATAAGAAAGAGACTGGGCAAAAATGGCCTGCATGGCAGAGTTCCAAGACGAAAACCACTGCTGAGCAAAAAGAACATTAAGGCTCGTCTCATTTTTGCCAGAAAACATCTTGATGATCCCCAAGACTTTTGGGAAAATACTCTGTGGACTGACGAGACAAAAGTTGAACTTTTTGGAAGGTGTGTGTCCATTACATCTGGTGTAAAAGTAACACCGCATTTCAGAAAAGAACATCATACCAACAGTAAAATATGGTGGTGGTAGTGTGATGGTCTGGGGCTGTTTTGCTGCTTCAGGACCTGGAAGACTTGCTGTGATAAATGGAACCATGAATTCTGCTGTCTACCAACAAATCCTGAAGGAGAATGTCCGGCCATCTGTTCGTGACCTCAAGCTGAAGCGAACTTGGGTTCTGCAGCAGGACAATGATCCAAAACACACTAGCAAGTCCACCTCTGAATGGCTGAAGAAAAACAAAATGAAGACTTTGGAGTGGCCTAGTCAAAGTCCTGACCTGAATCATATTGAGATGCTGTGGCATGACCTTAAAAAGGCAGTTCATGCTCGAAAACCTTCCAATGTGGCTGAATTACAACAATTCTGCAAAGATGAGTGGGCCAAAATTCCTCCACAGCGCTGTAAAAGACTCATTGCAAGTTATCGCAAACGCTTGATTGCAGTTGTTGCTGCTAAGGGTGGCCCAACCAGTTATTAGGTTTAGGGGGCAATCACTTTTTCACACAGTGCCATGTAGGTTTGGATTTTGTTTTCCCTTAATAATAACAACCTTCATTTAAAAACTGCATTTTGTGTTTACTTGTGTTATCTTTGACTAATATTTAAACTTGTTTGATGATCTGAAACATTTAAGTGTGACAAACATGCAAAAAAATAAGAAATCAGGAAGGGGGCAAACACTTTTTCACACCACTGTATATATATATATATATATATATATATATATATATATATATATATATATATATATATATATACAGCTTGGAAAAGTCAGAAATGTACATACACTTAGGTTGAAATCATTAAAACAAATTTTTTAACCACTCCACAGATTTCATATTAGCAAACTATAGTTTTGGTAAGTCTTTTAGGACAACTTTCAATCTACTTTGTGTATGACACGATTAATTTTTTCAACAATTGTTTACAGATTGTTTAACTTTTAATTGACTATATCACAATTCCAGTGGGTCAGAAGTTTACATACACCAAGTTAACTGTGCCTATAAGCAGCTTGGAAAATTCCAGAAAATGATGTCAAGCCTTTAGGCAATTAGCAAATTAGCTTCTGATAGACTAATTGAAGTCAGTTGGAGGTGTACCTGTGGATGTATTTTAAGGCCTTCCTTCAAACTCAGTGCCTCTTTGCTTGACATCATGGGAAAATAAAAAAGAAATCAGCCAAGACCTCAGAAAAAAATTTTGGACCCCCACAAGTCTGGTTCATCCTTGGGAGCAATTTCCAAATGCCTGAAGGTACCACATTCATCTGTACAAACAATAGTATGCAAGTATAAACACCATGGGACCACGTAGCCATCATACCGCTCAGGAAGGATAGGCATTCTGTCTCCTAGAGATGAACGTAGTTTGGTGCGAAAAGTGCAAATCAATACCAGCACAACAGCAAAGGACCTTGTAAAGATGCTGGTGGAAACAGGTACACAAGTATCTATATCCACAGTAAAACAAGTCCTATATCGACTAACCTGAAAGGCTGCTCAGCAAGGAAGAAGCCACTGCTCCAAAATCGCCATAAAAAAAATAAACAAAACAGACTACAGTTTGCAAGCGCACATGGGGACAAAGATCTTACTTTTTGGAGAAAAAATTAAATGAAACAAAGATTGAACTGTTTGGTCATAATGACCATCATTATGTTTGGAGGAAAAAGGGTGAGGCTTGCAAGCTGAAGAACACCATCCCAACCATGAAGCATGGGGGTGGCAGGATCATGTTGTGGGGGTGCTTTGCTGCAGGAGGGACTGGTGAACTTTACAAAATAGATGTCATTATGAGGATGGAAAATTATGTGGATATATTGAAGTAAAATCTCAAAACATCAGCTAGGAAGTTAAAGCTTGGTCGCAAATGGGTCTTCCAAATGGACAATGACCACAAGCATGCCTCCAAAGTTGTGCTTAAGGACAACAAAGTCAAGATACTGGAGTGGCAATCACAAAGTCCTGACCTCAGTCCGATAGAAAATTTGTGGTCAGAACTGAAAAAGTGTGTGCGAGCAATGAGGCCTACAAACCTGACTCACCAGTTCTGTCTGGAGGAATGTGCCAAAATCCCAGCAGCTAATTGTGAGAAGCTTGTGGAAGTCTACCCAAAATATTTAACCCAACTTAAACGATTTAAAGGCAATGCTATAAAATACTAACAAAGTGTATGTAAACTTCTGACACACTGGGAATGTGATGAAAGAAATACAAACTGAAATAAATTATTCTCTCTACTATTATTCTGACATTTCACATTCTTGAAATAAAGTAGTGATCCTAACTGACCTAAGACAGGGAATGTTCTATGATTAAATGTCAGGAATTGTGAAAAATTGAGTTTAAATGTATTTGGCTATGGTGTATGTAAACTTCTGACTTCAACTGTATGTATGTGTGTATATATATATATATATATACACATACTGTATACACTACCGGTCAAAAGTTTTTAAACACTTGAATGAAATGTTTCTCATGATCTTAAAAATCTTTTGATCTGAAGGCATATGCTTAAATGTTTGAAATTAGTTTTGTAGACAAAAATATAATTGTGCCACCATATTAATTTATTTCATTATAAAACTAAAATTTAATAAAAAATAAAAATAAACGTTTTTGAAATTGATGTCTTGGACCAAATAATAAAGAAAAGCAGCCAATAAGTGCCCAACATAGATGGAAACTCCTTCAATACTGTTTAAAAGGCATCCCAGGGTGATACCTCAACAATTTGGTTGAGAAAATATCAAGAGTACATGTCTGCAAATTCTAGGCAAAGACAAACTACTTTGAAGATGCTAAAATATAACACAGTTTTGATTTATTTTGGATTTTGTTTAGTCACAACATAATTCCCATAGTTCCACTTATGTTATTCCATAGTTTTGATGACTTTACTATTATTCTAAATGTGAAAAAAATAAAAAAATAAAGAATGAGTAAGTGTTTCAAAACTTTTGACCGGTAGTGTATATACACTGTATATAAATAACCATTGGCTTCTTAAAAACTCTTTCAAGGAGGATAATTTTTTATATATATCAATACTTGGGTCTCTGAGGGTTAAAAGTGTGAAGAGGTAAGTAAAGGCCTGGGTGTCCTTAATTTTACCTTTTAAAGTACACTCTTTTGACCATGAGTGAACACAGATGCATTTGATGCTTGTGACTGTTTTGTGACTACTGTTATAGTACAATCAACGGCAGGCACATGCGTCAAAGATTCGCACAGAGGAGGACTGTCCGCATATCGAGTAAATCTGGGTCCGCACAGACTGTGCTGATGAAGAAATTTGCGTCACACATACTGTAAGTAACCCCTCAGCAACGCGGACAACCGAAGTATACTCCGGCTTTAATAATGTCAGATTGCATTCACTATGACAAAATATATTTTATAGTTTTAGACTTATATTTAGAGATTATCGCTGAAGTTGATGGGGTTTTTTTACCTTTGGTTGGAAAGACCCATCACTTTTAGCTGGTAATCCTCAAAAGTGTGCAACTGCCAGGATGACAAACAAGTGAACATTCTTTCTGTATGTCCAGTATTAAGAATACTGTATTGGTCAAGGTTAGCTTTTGTTGGATTTTCTGGTGGACCAAAGTGCATATGGGGGAGAAGCATTAGGGTGTAGCATAACCCTTCTGGACAAATGTGGACAGATGTGATCTTCTCGACCTTTTAAATCCTTAACCCAAATGAGTGACAAACCATTATAACTTATAACAAATAATTTGCACAGTATTGTTATTGTAAGGACCTCCTACCAAACCACACATAGAAGAGGAGAAACCAGCCAATGGTCCCCCCCCCAAACAAATTCTTATTGTATGGGCCACTTGGTTTGCACCTTTTTAAACACAGATGCAATTGATTACATCTGAGGGGCAGTCACAATGTTAATTACATCTTTTATTAATACAACAGAATCAAATGAATGCTTCTTACATACTCTTGCTTGTACTTCTCTTTGTTTTAATGTTAATGGGAGCTTCATCAGCTAGCCAAAAGACAGTACTTGTGTTATGCTGATAACAAGCCGTCAGACGTTGGTCATGTCTGCTACAGACTCCATCAAAGAGGGACTCTATGACATAAGTCAGATAAAACAGAAAGAGACAACCCATGACAAAAAGAGGGATGAGTGAGGCTCTGTCCACTTATTAGGCTGTGTGAGCTTTTTGGTGACAACAGCCAGACTGTTTGGGAAATATCAACAGAGGGAAAGCAGACAGAGTAGAGCTCTGTTCTAGAGGAACAGAGACACAGTAATAGCACTGGCTCTCATCCCAAACTGTCCCCTAAACTACAGTTACAGCCAAGCATAATAACCAGTGTCAACTTTAACTGATTGTGAGCTTTCTTCCCAAGAATGTTTTTAGCTTGCAACAAAAGGGGTGTTTTGAACCGAGTCAACAACATTGACACTAATATCACCATTGCAGATCAGTTGCATAAGATAAAGAATGTAGAGTCATTTACTGTGGTAAGCCATTACGCACTGGTTGGACGACCGGGAACGTTGTCATGCGCCTTGTTATGCAGGGTCCCACTAAGTCCTCTATGGTATATTTGTTTTTACTATCATGGTGAGTACTAGTCAGTGAGTACACTGACTTCTATTATTTTTTATACAAAAAATTGAAGCTGTTGATTTAATGTTAATTCAGTGCGATTAATTATATAAAAAAAAATAACATGTTTAAAAACAATTAATCATGCCCCTGGAACGTAATAAGGAATACTCCTATCATTGGAGCATTTCAAGCTTGAAGTACCACATTCATGTTTTCAGCAGGGGGCAGTAAGTGCAACTCCAGCTGTACAGGTAACGCACAACTCTGCAGACAACAAACCATGCTTACAGCAGACAGCACAATATGAGGATGCAGTCATACATTCAAACACAGCTGGACAGATCACAACTCTGAAAGCAGGTGTCTTGAGATACATAGTTTCAAACCACATTTAACTTGACACAGCGTCCTAAAATGCTCTGTTTATGATGCGAAGCAATCAAAGTGAGATGGTCCCAAAGTGTCGTCGGACACATGTCTCCATAGACACGTCCTTAGAAAACCACCTATTATAAGTGTACCTCATACATGGGTACGTTTCCCAAAAGAATAGTTAGCCAACTATGGTCGCAAGTTCCATCGTTTCCAACATAGTTGAACGATTTGGTGTTTCCCAAAACCGTAGTTCCAAAAAAAACTCACAAACAGTATCGCAAAGTTGTGTGGTTGGAACTTCAGCTCTCCTGTATGGACATCACTTGACTTCACAGAGGCTTCTATATCTTTTATTCCATATATATATTTTATTCTATCAAGACTTTGACCACGTTTACATGCACTTAAGAAAACTGCTTATTCTGGGTTTTTTGGAGAAAGCAGCGTTCTGAAAAATCACACAAATGCAGCTGTTTAAAGGATTAAAGGCTGTTAAGAAAAAGCACTTTAACAAACATGGCTTCTGTCGGAGAACATTGCTTTATAGGTTTCTGAAGAGTGCGCATTTGCTCAAGTGCTTTGGGGGTATCCCGAAATCTAATGCAAATAGAAAACCTAATTTATATAGTGCATGCAGCTTTCATGTCTTTAGCAGTTTTTGCACTTTAAACAGCTTTCTTGAGTATTTGTATATGAGCTATTATAATTTGATATTTGCAGAAATTATAACTCTACCCCCTGTGTTTACATCATTACTGACAGTTCTATATTGTTGAACCAACATGGATCGAATGATGAATGTGCAACATAGTAACTACTGTTTCGGGAAAGAGTCATGACTAGCTAGTTAATTTCTCCAAGGAAGCATCATAGCAGTGAGTTACATAGTTGTACAGGAAACACACCCCAAATCGACAAATACAATGTGAACTGTCGACCAATGATGGACTTATGTACAATGACATAAACTAGCAAAATATTGCCTTGTAAAGCCACTTTTTGTATTGCCTAATCAATGCTGTACTTTTCAACCAAAATTATGCAATTATTACATTGGACCCACTTAATATTAGGTGTCATTAATTACTATGTACTTTTTGATACAATGTTCTTATTATATACATAAGTGTTGTTGCATTGTACTTACATCTGTAGTTACACTGTAAACTTTACCCCCAACCCAACCCTTACCCTAAACTACCCCTAAACCTACCTGTAGCTCAACCTCAATAGCAGCAAATGTGAATTTTGCTGAACAATATGTAGTTACAAAACAAATACATTGTATGAATTTTCATGTTAGTACATAGTAGTTGAAGACATCTAATATAAATTTGGATCATTATATTTATTTTATATATTATATTAATAATTATTTAAACATGATTATTTATAATTTAATCATTATATATTAAATAATTTTATTTGGGGGAATTTCTAGACAAATACTGATATTTGTGACTGTCACAGAGCTGCTCTCTGTTCCCTTGATTTCTCCTTTAATTAAACACCTCTTCCTCTCTAAAATAAAGACAAACAGGCATACTTGGATTTATAAACTTTATTTACCTTCAGGATACACCCAGCAAGGTGGAGACATACACTGGTGTGTTGGCGCTAGTAACCGTTCACGTGGTAGATGTCGCCTCACACACACACACACACACACACACACACACACACACACATACACAAACATAATAGTATGTACCTCAGGTTAGCCTCCTGAACACAGAACAACTGAACATTCATTCTACATTACTCCAGTGAACTCTGTGTACCTCTAATCGGACTTCCATACATGGCCATTTTGTTGAAATGGTAAAAAACCCAAAATAAATTTTATTATAACTTTTACACCTTTGCTGCAATGTCTAAGATGATGGTGAAGAGGGGTCGTTTGTGTTTTTAATAGTTGGGCTTTGTAAACCAACTTCTCTGCATATACAGTATAAGATAATTGTGTATTTATTGTTGGCTGTATGTAGAGATGAAAATGTATATTTTGATGCCTGGAAGAATGGTAGTGTCCATTAGTATAAATATCCTCAAGGGGGAACTTCTGGTCAGTTTTAAACTGATGTTTAGTGAGTGACTTTTTTTTTTTTTTTTTTTTGGGCACAAAATTTTGGCACCTTTCACTGTTCATTGGCTTGGAAGAAAATTTAAATATTGGCATTCAAACATCCTCCATTCTCCTGTGATACAATTGGAATGCACGTCCATTCAAACTATGACAAGTTGTGTCAGAAGTGAGATTACAATGCCACCCAAGACCAGACAAGACAGAGATGCTGTGCCCGATGTTCTGTCAGAGTTGGACCAGGAGGCACCCAGTTCAACTGAGGTCCCAGGCACGGTTGCTGCTCCTTGACCCCTTAACAACTAGCCCTCCCATAAGCTCAGCAGAAGGACTGGTGTAAGAGTTGTCAGGACTGCTGAGAGTTATCCTGCAATCACAGGCAGCCCGGGATGGCAGGATAGACCAGATGATGACCAGTCAAGACCAGCAGTGGTGCAGCATGCAACACCAGTTCCTGCAGCTTCAAGGCCAGGTGGGAGCAATGCAGGCGGGCGGTGAGTGAGATGGAAGCCATACAACACAAATAGCTGCAGTCCAGGTATCAACAGGGGAAGGCCCATCCTCAGGGACTGATGGAGCCAAAATTACATCCATTGACACGAGATGATGATGTCGAACAGTTCCTGATGACTTTTGAAAGGATGGCTGCAGCATGCAAGTGGCCTAAAACCAACTGGGCCATAAGACTGTTGCCCCTGCTGACGGGGATGAAACATAGTGCATACGTAGCCATGGACGATCCTGAGGATTATGACAAAGTCAAAGAGTTTATCCTAAAAAAAAAGTACGAGATTAGTGCAGAGACTTATCGGCAAAGGTTCCGCTCCCCAGAGGTTCTGTCAGATGAGACCCCCCATGAGCTCTATGTGTGGCTGAAAGATCTCTTCTCTAAGTGGGTCAAACCAGAGGATTGCACCGTCCAGCAGATATCTGAACTCTTTATCCTGGAACAGTTTATGAGGATGTTTAGCCCTGACATGTTGGTGTGGATTAAAGAACACAATCCTACCACTGCAGAGGAAGCAGCCAAGCTGGCCGAGACCTACCTAGCAGCTGGCCGAGACCTACCTAGCAGCTCGCCGAGATGCCCTACATAGCTTCGGACATTGGAGTCAAGGCTGACCAAGTAAGTCTTGGCGTGAGGGTGGTCATGCCCAATATAGATTACACATATCCAAGATGACAGAACTAGCAAGCAGGAGGTTAGGTGCTACTATGGTGGGGAGATAAGAAACACCTAGGATTTCCCTTCTGCCCTGCTAGAAAAGCCAAGAATTCTGCCCTCTATTATGTTACCCACCCATATCCCCCACATACTTTACCCCATGTCCCGATTCAGAACTGCATCACAGACACCCTGGTACAAGTATTAGTGAATAGTCAGTCTGCCAAGGCACTAGTTGATACTTGTAGCACCCAGACACTAGTACACAACAGCTTTGCTGTGTGCATATAGGTATTAGAGAGTACCCTACTGCTGACATTTATTTGAGAGTGAAGAGTCAGACTTTCTTGTTGCCTGTTGCAGTAACATCCCAGTTGCCTCATAAGGTGGTATTAGGCAAGATCTTCAAATTCTCAGTGATTTGGTGTCCCAGGTTGAGTACTGTAATGTTGTGACTAGAGCCCAGAATGCTAGGTCAGTTTTCAAAGAGTTGCCTTTTGCTGATGTGTACCTTGAGAAGAGCCCAGAAAAGAAACACAGATCTAGAAGGGAAGGTGTAGGATGAAGTCTGAAGGTAGTAGGGGGCAATCTGAAGAACTTTCCCCAACCAGATGGGTCTTTTAGTGTGACCATCCCCGAGATCATAGCCCAGTGGCAGAAAAATGAAGTGACTTTGCAGGGCTGGTTCCAGAAGGTATCTGAGGTGGATGGGGTTAAAAAGTGTGCGGTTTCTTGATTGGCAGAGGAAAAATATATACTGAAAAAATATATACTCTACCAGATGAAGGGAGATGTAAAATCCCTAGCTGTCCCTGCGTCAAAGCTTCAGTTGGCCTAAAATGTACACAGATGTAACAGAGTTCATTCATACATGTACAGAGTGTCATCTGACATCTGGGAGAGCAGTAGCACCAGCACATTTATAGCCATTGCCCATAATTGACACCCCCATTTAGCTGTATTGGGCTGGTCTGCTGGTCAGTGCTCGGTGATGGAGGTGGCAACACTGGTCCAGATCCCTGATTCTCAGCAGGACGCCCCGATTGGGCAGGGGCATATTGTATACCGGTGAGTCTAAAAGGGGATACATACCACACATTGGTGGATTCAGGCTGTTCTCAAACCTCCATTCACAAATGCTTGGTGCAAGATGGGGCATTGGGCACGTATAAACGGGTGAGGGTGCAGTGTGTGCATGGAGATATTCACAGGTATCCAGTGGTTACCATTGAGATACTATTCAGGGGAAAAAAGTATAGAGTAGAGGCCACGGTTAATTCCTTCCTCACCCATCCACTGATTTTGAGAACGAATTGGCCTGGTTTTAAGAATCTATTACGGGAAATATGTGTGGATGGGTCCTGTAAAATGTTGTCTCGGTGTGTGACGTGCGATGCTATGGCTGGAGAGGCAGTGCCAGGGCCGTCTACGTCTGCTCAGCATCATGATGACGCAGGGGAGAGAGTTACTGTCTTCAGGGGATTCCCTGGGGAGGATTTCCCCCTAGAGCAGTCATGTGACGAGTCTCTCAAGCACATATTTGACCAAGTGAGAGTGATCGATGGTCAACAGCTCCGGTCTGACGTCACACTCACATACCCATATTTTTCAATTATCAAAGATAGGTTGTATCAAGTGACACAGGACACTCAAACAAAAGAAAATACAACCCAATTGTTAGTACCGAAGAGCTGTTGGGAAATCCTCTTCCAGGCGGCTCACCATAATCCAATGGCTGGCCATCTAGGGCACGAGAAAACACTCAAATGAATAATGGCCCATTTTGTTTTGGCCGGGCATTCACAGGGACGTTCGCAAGTGATAAAGTGCTTGTATTACTCCCCACCTCAAGCTCTAAATTACTCACCAATTGGCAAGGGCACTTTGAGGTCACACGGCGAGTCGGAGATTGAATGGGGCGGGGCACATCAAGTTTACCACCTCAACCTCCTAAAATCATGGAGGGAGGCGGTCCCTGTTGCCTTAGCAATGGTAGTCCCCGAGAGGGCGGAGCTCGGGCCGGAGGTGGCTCTCAAATCAAATTCATTCACCCCGGTCCCTTGTGGACACCACCTCTCACCATCGCAGCTCACAGACGTGGCCAAGTTGCAAATGGAATTTGCGGACGTGTTCTCGCCTCTCCCCGGTTGCACAAACCTCATAGAGCACCACATCGAGACCACCCCAGGGGTGGTGGTTCGTAGCCTCTCCTATCGTCTTCCTGAACACAAAAAAAATAGTTATGGAAGAATTAGAGGCGATGCTTGATATGGGCGTAATAGAAGAGTCGCACAGCAATTGGGCCAGCCTGGTGGTTCTGGTACATAAGAGTGACAGGACGGTCTGGTTCTGTGTAGACTATCACAAAGTGAACACGGTGTCCAAATTTGATGCGTACCTAATGCCTTGGTTTGACGAATTGCTTGATCAGTTGGGCGCGGCACAATTTTATACGACACTGTACTTAAAGGGTTATTGGTAGATCCCTTTAACTCCAATCTCCTGAGAAAAAACGGCTTTTACCACACCTTTCGGCTTACACCAATTTGTGACCCTTCCATTCTGTTTGTTCGGGGCCCCAGCCACATTTCAGTGCCTCATGGACACAATTCTCAGACTCCATACAGCATATGCAGCTGCATATTTGATGATATTATTATCTATAGTAATGACTGATAGCGGCATTTGCAACATCTGAGCTGTCCTGAGATCGCTGCGTCGGGCGGTGCTCACAGCCAACCCGAAGAAGTGCACAATTGGGCGGGTGGAAGTTCGGTATCTGGGGTTCCACTTGGGCCAGGGGGAGGTGCGTCCCCAGGTTGACAAAACTGCAGTGATCACAGCCTGTCTGAGGCACAAGACCAAAAAGGAGGTGAGACAGTTTCTGGGGCTGGCTGGCTACTACTGAAGGTTTGTGCCTAGTTACTCTGATGTCACCAGCCCGCTGAATGATCTTATTAGAAAGGGGGCCCCCGATCCGGTCCAGTGGACGGAGTCGTGCCAACAGGCTTTTCTAAAAATGAAGTCAGTGCTTTGTGGGGGGCCGCTTTTATATGCTCCTAATTTCTCTCTCCCCTTTATTTTGCAGACGGATGCATCGGACAGAGGGCTGGGGCAGTGCTCTCACACAAGGTGGAGGAGAGACCAGTGCTGTACGTTAGTCGCAAGCTCTCGCTAAAAGAGACTAAGTACAGCACCGTGGAGAAGGAGTGTCTTGCGATCAAGTGGGCCATCCTCACTCTCTGCTACTACCTGCTGGGGCGGGCCTTCACCCTCTGTTCAGATCACACCCCACTCCAGTGTCTCCACCGCATGAAGGAGGACACCAATGTGCAGATCACCCGTTGGTACCTGGCACTTCAGACATTTAAATTTGAGGTGATCCACAGACCAGGAGCGCAGATGGCTCTGGCTGACTTTCTCTCCAGAAATGCCAGGGGGAGTTGGCAGGTCGTATGTTGCCCTGGCCTGAGTTGGGCGGTGTGGATATGTGGTGATGGGGGCATGGTCGTGTGTCTGTCTGTGGGAGAGAGAGAGAGTAGTAAGGCTCATCACCTGGGTTGTAATTATCTCTAACACCTGTCTCTTGTTATAGTGATGGCGGAGGGAGACTTAAAAGCCACACCAGTGCATCAGTTCGAGAGAGAGAGAGCACGACCCGAGAGCATGAACTCGATGCTACAGCGTGCTTGAAAATATTATTTTTTGTTATCTTATTGAGTGATTTGAATCTACGACAACCGAGTGCATTAAAGAAAACCAAGAAACCTGAAGGCAGAAAATAAAAGACTTGCCTGCACTGCTTCATTGTCTCCTGACTCCTCCATTGCCCAAGAGAACTGTCCCTACTACACCAGGGTACTAACTTCCTGTCTTTGTTGTTAAAGCAAGTGTACCACCTGTTAGGAATTAGGGGCATTAAGACCACACCTTACCACCCCTAGAACTCAACCAAACCCTAAAGAGCATGGTATGCAAGTTTGTTTCTCAGTCAGGGGCTGACTGTGACCAGTGGTTACCTTACCTGCTTTTCGCCTACAGAGAAGTGCAACGGGTTACCTCCCCATTTGAATTGTCATATGGCTGGCAGGTGAGAGGACCTTTGGACCTGCTAAAAGAACTGTGGGTGGGGTCCAAGGAAGAGGAAAGCAATGTGGTCCAGTACGTAATTCAGATGAGAGAATACCTGGAGGAGATGGCATCACTGGCTCAAGAAAACATGAGAAAAGCTCAGCAAACCCAGAAAACCTGGTATGACAGTAGTGCCAGGGAAAGAACCTTTGTACCAGGCCAAAAGGTACAAAGGTAAAAAACTGTTTCTACCCACCAATGAGAGCAAGTTGCTGGCAAAGTGGAAGGGGTCTTATGAGATGGTGCAGAAGACTGGCAGCGTCATGTATGAGATCTCCAAGCCAGAGCGGGGTAAGAAAAATCTAAACTTTTACATTAATCTGTTGAAGGAATTCTAGCCCAGGGCTGAACCAGTGAACACACAGCTGTTTGGTTGTGCTGTTGAGGAGGAGGAGGAACCAGCAGAACAGAACTTCCCAATAAGCTGCAGACCACAAGCTGTGAAATTTCCCCACCTAGAGCCACCCCAGAGAGAGCAATAAAAGCTGCTGTTGGACCCAGAGTTGTTTCAGAAGAAACCTGGATATACAAACCTGGTGGAACATAATGTTATCCTCAGAGAGGATACCCCCAGCCAGCCACGTTTCAGCATCTGATGGACCAGATTTTGCAGGGCATGAGAGTTTGCTGCAGCTTACCTCGATGAAGTGGTTATATTCAGTGAGATCTGGGAAGACCACAGTCAACACCTGAGGAAGGTCCTGGGGACGATTAAGGAGGCAGGCCTGACTATCATCCCAAAGAAATGCTCCATAGCCCAGAAGGAGATAAGCTACCTGGGATTTGTGATTGGTAGAGGAATCATCCGCCCACAGCTGGAGATGGTGGAAGCCATCTGCAGCTACCGTCTGCCAGTAACCAAGAAGCAGGTGAGATCGTTTCTGGGCCTGGTGGGGTGGTACTTCCAGGGAATCTGCCCTTACAGGTCTCACGAGGGCCAAAGCTCCCAACAAAGTGGTCTGGATGGAGCCGTGTGAGCAAGCCTTCCTGAACCTAAGAGAGGCGGTGTGTGGAGACTCTGTCCTGATGAGCCCAGACTTCCAGAAGCCATCCATCCTGCATACAGATGCCCCAGGAGTAGGACAAGGGGCTGTGTTGCTGCAGGATATGGATGGAGAACGCAGACCAGTGGCAGATAAATCAGAGACCAGTGGCATTCCTGAGCCAAAAGCTGATACCAGAGACATGGTATTCGACGGTTAAACAAGAGTGTTTAGCCATTAAATGGGCTCTGGATTTGCTCCGGTATTACCTCCTGGGGAGACACTTTGTGCTGGAAACGGACCATCGGGTGCTGCAGTGGTTGGACCGAATGAGACTCCAACACCCAGATTACGAGATGGTATCTCTCCCTCCAGCCCTAAAAGTTCACCATTCACTATTGTCCAGAAGGAGTGAACAAGGTGGCGGACTTCCTGTCCTCTATCCCAAAGGATGTAAAAATGGGGACTGTTACCTCAAATCTTGTTATTTGTGGGGCGGGGGGTGTAACGTGGGACAACGCTGACATCTGCAGAAGGGGGGGAAATTGTCACGGAGCTGCTTTCCATACCCCGGATTATTCCTTTTAATTACAAACATTGCCTTGTGAATTTTGTATTTTGATGCCTGGAAGAATGGTAGTGTACAAGAGTATAAACATCATCAAGGGGAACTTCTGGTCAGTCTTTAAGTGATGTTCAGTGAGTGACGTGGCTGTGGTATATTGCTGATTTTGGACAGTTTAAAAACCTGATTCAATGTTGTTGGTGTTTTTCTTTAATATATATATATATATATATATATATATATATATATATATATATATATATATATATATATATATATATATATATATATACACACACACTTGTAAATATTTTTCAAATGTCCTCCATTCTCCTGTGATACAATTGGAATGCACATCCATTCAAACAGTGATTAATTGTAATTCATTTGATTAATTAACGGGCATTTCATTTTAATGAAATTAGTTTCATTATTAATTAGTTTCTCAGCTGCACTATAACTGAATTGTTTTGGCCCAATTCTCCTAACCATTAGGTCAACTCTCAAAACAAAGACTTTGTCAAACACAATTCACCAGTTTTCACACATGTTCCAGTTTGTTTAATGTTTTCTGCAAAATTCTACACAAAAATGCCCTAATTTTGTACAGGTTTAATCATTTTCTCTTTCAAAACGAACAAGCACTCTAAATAATTCACTCAAGGCATCATAGCCTGAATTCATTTAACACATTTCTCCATATGCAAACACTAAGTAGCAAATTGTTCACACACACCAGTCAGAATTTCAGAATTAATAAAAAATGGCCACATGTGATTATGTGCTTTGGAAAATGGATTCTAATGATGTCGGAAGATATGGAAGGCAGAGTGACAGTCAGAGACAGAGGAAGATGATGTTGTCCCTGATCATATTTGCTTTACAGTATTCTGGTTGACTGTTCTTGTGCATGGTACAACAATTCTGGACAACAAGTCCAGCTAAATCAGAGTCTTTTTACAGTCACATCTATCATTTACAGAAACCTTCAGAGAAGAAAATAAGTAACTACAGTACCTGAAACTTACTAAAGACAAGTAGATAACCTACAGGGCTTCTATACTGCATTACTGCAGCTTACTACTGGGTGGTGCATGTTCTGTATCACTGTATCACATGTTCATGATATTTGCTCTAATAATTTGTGAAACTGGATGTCTACTTTGTCTAACCCAACAGTACTTTCTACTGTAATATACTGTATTTCTGCAGAACGGAGTAGTATGATTTTTTTCAAATATACAGTTTTACATTATATTACAGTACATTCCTTAATTAATGCTAATTTCTCTGTACTTCGACAATTTGTTGGTGTAGAGTCACTAAATTTTCTTTTTGACAGAGATTGTCACCAAGCATCAATTTACAGTACTGTAATGAATGCTTACTTTCAAATAAACTTTATGAAGGTCACTGTTTGGATTTAAATAAGCAGACACATAAGATTGGATAATTATTGCAGTGATTAATATGTTTCAGCTTGCAACAATTATTTTAACCCTGATGCAGTGTGTAGCTTCTCATTTCTAAAACAACCACGTCAGAAGATGAATCCCGTGGTCATGGAATTTTTTTTTACTGTGTTTCAGAAAGGACAAATTATTGGCCTGCAAAGAAAACGTCCTGGTTACTTGCGTAACCTCCTTTCCCTGATGGAGGGAATGAGATGTTGTGTCAATGTAGTGACACTAGGGGTCACTCTTGGGAGCCCGAAACACCTCTGGTCTTTGATAAAAGGCCAATGAAAATTGGCGAGTGGTATTTGCATGCCACTCCCCCAGACATACGGGTATAAAAGGAGCTGGTATGCAACCACTCATTCAGGTTTTATGCTGAGGAGCCGAGACAAGGTCCAGCCATTTCAGTGGGTAGTTCATCAGGGAACGGAGGTTACGCAAGTAACCAGGATGTTCCCTATCTGTCACTCACTCGACGTTGTGTCGATGTAATGACACTAGGGTTCCCTATACAAAACGCCGCAACTGGCTGAACTGTGTTACGTGAACTGGCGGTGTGTGACAGGCAGACGACTGTGTGCCTCATAGCCAGCACACCAGGCCGACATGTAACCTCCCCCAACATATTTATGAGTGTCGAACGGCCCTTTGGGGACAAGTCAACTACCCAAAAGATAGAGACAGGCTAACCCAGTCATGGCCTCTTTTCCCCTTCTTTTTTCCACTCCCTAAAAAACAAGGGGGATTATCCAACTAGGCCGCCAGGTCTAGTCGGGGGGTGTCCCTCCCAAGGGGAGGACACCACGGAGACCACACCTCGCCCAAAGAGAGGGTGGATATTTAAGTGGAAAAATACATCAAATGGTCTTGCCGACCATGTGGAGAGTCTCATGGTAGATCCTACCCAACAGGGGAGGAGTTCCTACAAATATAGAGACTGTGGCAGAGGGGGCTCTGCCCAAGGAGGACGCAGTTTGCCAACAGGAAAACGAATTAGCGGAAGATATACATCGCATGGGGTTACCTTACAGGGAACTGCCACATGCGGAGCACCTACCCCAGAAAAGGGCTCTTAGTTAGCACATGTACTGGGCCAGCAGCGAGTCTCTCCGAACACTCGACTGCCACAGGGCTTGGAGGAAGTCAACCAGGGAACATTGTTTGTGAACACTACTGGGAATTAATGGTGCACGTCTTCAGTTCAGAGGAGGTGAAATGCACTATGTGCAAGTGATACACCCAGCCGGCTATCTCGGGCTTATCCGCTTGTATTGCGTGCCACTACCTGGGATGAAACCGGTTCCACCTGGAGGTTGTAGATCCTCGCAAATGTGTTGGGTGTTGCCCAGCCCACTGCTCTGCAAATGTCTGTTAGAGAGGCATCCCTGGCCAGGGCCCAGGAGGCCGCTAAACCCCTGGTAGAATTGGCTCGTAGCCCTACTGGGGCAGGCATGTCCTGGGCGTGATATGCCATAGCTATGGTGTCAATGAGCCAGTGGGCGATCCTCTGCTTGGAGACAGCGCTTCCTTTCCGCTGTGCACCAATGCAGACAAAGAGCTGCTCAGAGATCCTAAAACTCTGTGTGCGATCCAAATAGATGCGTAAAGTGCGCGCTGGACACAGCAACGACAGGGCTGGGTCTGCCTCCTCCTGGGGCAGCGCTTGCAGGTTCACCACCTGGTCCCTAAAAGGGGTCGTGGGAACCTTGGGCACATAGCCCAGTCGGGGTCTCAAGATCACGTGAGAGTAGCCCGGACCGAACTCCAGGCACGTTTCGCTGACAGAGAACGCTTGCAGGTCTCCTACCCTCTTGATGGAAGTGAGCGCAGTCAGGAGGGCAGTCTTCAAGGAGAGTGCCTTAAGCTCAGCTGACTGCAAAGGCTCAAAGGGGGCTCTCTGTAGACCCTGAAGAACTACAGAGAGGTCCCATGAGGGAACGAGGCGCGGTCTGCAGGGGTTCAGCCTCCTGGCGCCTCTCAGGAACCTGATGATCAGGTCGTGCTTCCCTATGGACTCACCGTCCACTGTGTCGTGGTGTGCTACTATAGTAGCAATGTACACCTTCAAGGTGGAAGGGGACAGCTGCCCTTCCAACCTCTCCTGCAGGAAGGAAAGCACTGATCCGACTGCGCATCTCTGGGGGTCTTCCCGTCGGGAAGAACACCACTTAGCAAACAGACGGCACTTAAAGGCATACAGGCGCCTCGTAGAGGGGGCCCTAGCCTGAATGATCGTGTCTACCACCGCGAGCTTCGTGGGTTCTTAGCGGCCGGCCGTGAGATGGGTGGCGTCTGCTTCCTGCGGTGGGCTCCACGCCAGGGCCAGGCTGAAGGGGCGGGCTGTGGCGGAGCCGGTGCAGTCACCGCAGGGGGATGCCCTTGGCAACAAGCAGTTGGGGTGCGGGATCTTGAGCCACGCCGGGGCAGGATATGCCGGATAGCCTCTGTCTGCTGCTTCACCATCGAGAACTGCTGGGCAAAATCCTCAAAGGTGTCGCCGAATAGGCCAGCCTGGGAGATGGGGGCAGCAAGGAACCGTGTCTTGTCGACCTCACTCATCTCGACCAGGTTGAGCCAAAGGTGGCGCTCCTGGACCACTAATGTGGACATCGTCCACCTGAGAGACCGCGCCATGAGGTCGGTTGCCCAGCGCAGTTCCTGCATCAGATCTGGGGTGGAACTACCCTCGTGCAGTTCTTTTAGCGCCTTGGCTTGGTGGACCTGCAGGACAGCCATGGCATGCAGGGCAGAGGCGGCTCGTCCAGCAGCGCTGTAAGCTTTGGCCATCAGGGACGACTTGAACATACAGGGCTTGGACGGGAGTTTTGGGCGTCCGCGCCAGGTGGCAGCACTCTGCGGGCATATGTGCACCGTGAGCGCCTTATCCACTGGGGGAATCGCCGTATAGCCCCTGGCTGCCCCGCCATCGAGGGTAGTGAGGGCGGGGGAACTGAGAAATCGGGACCGGGCAGTAAAAGGTGCCTCCCACGATTTTGTCAGCTCCTCGTGCACTTCCAGGAAGAAAGTCACTGGAGCGGGGCATGGCTGCTTTGAGTGGTGCCGCGAGCCCAGGAACCAATCATCGAGCCGCGAGGGTTCAGGGGAGAACGGAGGGTTCCACTCTAGCCCGATGCTCGTGGCCGGACGGGAAAGCATGTCCGTCATCTCTGCATCAGCCTGTGACTGGGCAATCGACCCCGAAGGGGGGAGCCCAGCTGAGGCTTCTGCGTCCGACTGGACAAGCCCGCTCTCCGATGCTGCGCTCGAGAGCTCATCAGCTTCGCGGGTTCCGAACAAGTGGTCGAACTCGCCGTGAGATGAGCCGGTGGACTCATCCAGAAGCCCGATCAGGGCAGACGAGCGTGTTGGGGAATGGAAGGTCTGCGGGGGGATACCCGGCAGAGGCGATCCCATTGGATTCCCCAAATCGCCCCCAGTGCTAGCCGCGCTGGCCTCAAACCCGTAGGTAGAAGGACCGAGGTGGGGAGCCGCTTGCACATAGTGCCTTTCACCTCCTCTGAGCTGAAGACGTGCGCCATTAATTCCCAGTAGTGTTCTTACAAAAGCAAGCCACGACCGCAACGTTGCCATGGTCATGTTCTCGCAGTGAGAACATGAACCATCCACGAATGCTGCCTCCATGTGGGTCGCGCCCAGACACGAAAGACAGCGATCGTGACCATCTGAAGTTGAGAGGTAACGACGCAACCAGGAATAACACACAATCGGAAAGGTGTCTTTAAAAAGACGTTCCGTGTGTGCCGCTCTTTTAGAGAAATATACTCTTTCAGAAAAATATACTCTATTTTTTCTGCCGAAGCGCCCAGGGGCGTTCTCTGCAGTGCGCCAGTGCAGAGGAGGGAGATGCCGCTGAAATGCGCCGTCAGATCCAGCAGAGGTGAATGAACAGTCGTGAGAATTCAGCTCAATGAGCATGACCGTTCGGCTCCAAAGAGAATATCTGAATGAGTGGTTGCATACCAGCTCCTTCTATACCCGTATGTCCGGGGGAGTAGCATGCAAATACCACTTGCCAATTTTCATTGGCCTTTTATCAAAGACCAGAGGTGTTTCAGGCTCCCAAGAGTGACCACTAGTGTTACTACATCGACACAATGTCGAGTGAGTGACAGATAAGGAACAACTAATGAGATTGCTGAAATCACTGGAATTGGGTTAAGAACTGACCAACGGATTATTAAAAACTGGAAGGACAGTGGTGAACTGTCAGCTTCACGGAAGAAATGTGGTCAGAAAAACAGCTTGAATGATCTTGATCGGAGATCACTAAAACGCTTGGTGAAGTCACATTGTAAAACATCGAAAGTAGAACTCACGGCTATGTTTAATAGTGAAAGTAAGAGCATTTCCACACATGTGACGTGAATTTACAGGATTGGGATTAAACAGCTGTGGAGCCACAAGAAAGCCACTTGTTAGTGAGATTAATCAGAAAAAACAATTTCAATTTGCTAGGGAGCATGAAGATTGGACTGTGGAGCAATGGAAAAAGGTAATGTGGTCTTATGAGTCCAGATTTACCCTATTCCAAAGCGATGGGTACATCAGGGAAAGATGTTAAGTGCATGAAGTGATGCACCCATCATGCATAGTGCTCACTGTACAAGACTCTGGAGGCAGTGTTATGATCTGAGGTTGCTTCAATTGGTCAGGTCTAGGCTTAGCAACATTTTGCAGCAATAAAATGAAGTCAGCTGACTACCTGAATATACTGCATGACCAGGTTATCCCATCAAAAGATTTTTTCTTCCCTGGCGGCACGGGCATATTCCAGGATGAAAATGCCAAGATTCATCATGCTCAAATTGTGAAAGAGTGGTTCAGGGAGCATGAGGCATCATTTTCACAGATGAATTGGCCACCACAAAGTCATGATCTTAACCCAGAGATGTTCACGAATCTTTCATCTGAAGTCACACATGTGTGTGTATATATATGTGTGTGCGTGTATTATATATATATATATATATATATATATATATATATATATATATATATATATATATATATATATATTTAGCTATTTATTTTATTTTTATTTATTCTTTACTCTTTATTTAAATAGTCAGTATTTGACTGATACCAAACAGTACTGATGTTTATTTAGCTATTTATTTTATTTGAATGTACTCTTTATTTTAATGGTCAGCATTTGACTGATACTAAACAGTACTGATGTTTATTTAGCTATTTATTTTATTTTTATTTATTCTTTATTTAAATGGTCAGCATTTGACTGATACTAAACAGTACTGATGTTTATTTAGCTATTTATTTTATTTTTATTTATTCTTTATTTTAATGGTCAGCATTTGACTGATACTAAACAGTAATACTGATGTTTATTTAGCTATTTCATTTTATTTTTATTTATTCTTTATTTAAATGGTCAGCAATTGACTGACACTGAACATACAGTACTGATGTTTATTAAGCTATTTATTGTATTTTTATTTATTCTTTATTTTCTCAGTGTTCATTTCTAGAATTTGTTGACAATGTATAATAATAATGTCAAATATTCTTTGATAAAAATATTTAAGAAAGCAGAATTCTGAGTACCTTTGCATAGACATATCGGTGCAAAATCAGTGAAAAATCAACACAGAAAAGGTCTGTTTTCATTCCAGCTCAAAAATTAAATATATTGCCACCATATCGGTAATCGGTGAAATTTCCCTCTCTAAAATTGGTATCGGTTTCAAAAATCCCATATCGGTCGGGCTCTAATATATATATATATATATGTTTTAAATGATCTTAAAAATCTGAAGGTGTATGCTTAAATGTTTGAAATTAGTTTTGTAGAGAAAAATATAACTGTGCCACCATATTAATTTATTTAATTATAAAACAAAAACATTTTTGAAATTGATGACTTGGACCAAATAATAAAGAAAAGCAGCCAATAAGTGCCAAATATAGATGGGAACTCCTTCAATACTGTTTAAAAAGCATCCCAGGGTGATACCTCAAGAAATTGGTTGAGAAAATGTCAAGAGTACATGTCTGCAAATTCTATGTAAAGAATGACTACTTTGAAGATGCTAAAATATAACAGTTTTGATTTATTTTGGATTTTGTTTAGTCACAACATAATTCCCATAGTTCCATTTATGCTATTCCATAGTTTTGATGACTTTACTATTATTCTAAATGTAAAAAAAAAAAACAAATATGATAATAAAGAATGATTAAGTCTTTCAAAACTTTTGACCGGTAGTGTATATATATATATATATATATATATATATATATATATATATATATATATATATATATATGTGTGTGTGTGTGTGTGTGTGTGTGTGTGTGTGTATATATATATATATATATATATATTAGTTGTGCTCAAAAGTTTGCATACCCTGGCAGAAATTGTGAAATTTTGCCATTGATTTTGAAAATATGACTGATCATGCAAAAAAACTGTCTTTTATTTAAGGATAGTGATCATAAGGTGACACACACACAGGTTTAAGTGGCAATTAAAGGTTAATTTCCCACACTTGTGGCTTTGTAAATTGCAATTAGTGTCTGTGTATAAATAGAGTTTGTTAGCTCTCACGTGGATGCAATGAGCAGGCTAGTTACTGAGCCATGGGGAGCAGAAAAGAACTGTCAAAAGACCTGCGTAACAAGGTAATGGAACTTTATAAAGATGGAAAAGGATATAAAAAGATATCCAAAGCCTTGAAAATGCCAGTCAGTACTGTTCAATCACTTATTAAGAAGTGGAAAATTCAGGGATCTCTTGATACCAAGCCAAGGTCAGGTAGACCAAGAAAGATTTTAGCCACAACTGCCAGAGGAATTGTTCAGGATACAAAGAAAAACCCACAGGTAACCTCAGTAGAAATACAGGCTGCTCTGGAAAAAGACAGTGTGGTTGTTTCAAGGAGCACAATATGACGATACTTGAACAGAAATTAGCTGCATGGTCGAGTTGCCAGAAAGAAGCCTTTACTGCGCCAATGCCACAAAAAAGTCTGGTTACAATATGCCTGACAACACCTTGACACACCTCACAGCTTCTGACACATTATAATTTGGAGTGACAAGACCAAAATAGAGCTTTATTGTCACAACCATAAGCGCTATGTTTGGATAGGGGTCAAAAAGGCCTATAGTGAAAAGAATACCACCCCCACTGTGGGGTGGCTCACATGGTGGTGGCTCACTGATGTTTTGGGGGTGTGTGAGCTCTAAAGGCATGGGGAATCTTGTGAAAATTGATGGCAAGATGAATGCAGCAAGTTATCATAAAATACTGGCAGACAATTTGCATTCTTCTGCACGAAAGCTGCGCATGGGACGCTCTTGGACTTTCCAGCATGACAATGACCCTAAGCACAAGGCCAAGTTGACCCTCCAGTGGTTACAGCAGAAAAAGGTGAAGGTTCTGGAGTGGCCATCACAGTCTCCTGACCTTAATATTATCAAGCCACTCTGGGGAGATCTCAAACGTGTGGTTCATGCAAGATGACCAAAGACTTTGCATGACCTTGAGGCATTTTGCCAAAACGAATGGGCAGCTATACCACCAGTAAGAATCTGGGGCCTCATAGACAACTATTACAAAAGACTGCATGCTGTCATTGATGCTAAAGGCGGCAATACACAGTATTAAGAACTAAGGGTATGCAGAATTTCTTTGTTGCCATGTTTTATGATTGTACCATTCTAAGCTACAGTTGAATAAGAATCCCATAAGAAATAAAAGAAATGTGTTTTGCCTGCTCACTCATGTTTTCTTTAAAAATGGTACATATATTACCAATTCTCCAAGGGTATGCAAACTTTTGAGCACAACTGTATATATATATATATAAACACACACACATACATATCTACACACACACACACACACACATATAAATATATACACATTACACACACACTATTTATATATACATATACATACATATATCCATTTTTTTTACTACAAAATTATAAACGTATGATCTTTGAGACATAGGATTCTATCTGAATTTGTAAATTTATTTCATTAATTTCATTTTATTTTATTTCTTAATTAACTTTAAATGTACAGTTTTTTGTAACAGAGGTGCCACAGTTTTTCTAACGGTCAGTTCAGCAAGGCTCAGGACACGCACCCAAGCAATGCAATATGACATACAGTATGTAACGCAATGTAATGCAATATAGTTAGGTATAATTTTGACAAAAACTTGCCAGCTGTTTTAAGTCCACAAAACAAATGTAAGCGTGCTGATTGAAAGACACTAAAATACGGGACAAATCTCTCTCTCTCTCTCTCACACACACACACACACACACACACACACACACACACACACACACAGGCGTACACAGAGAGAGGGGGGAGATAGGCAGCATATATACTATGAAAACATTGATAAAATGAAGCGCTAGGTTTTAACTGAAACAAACTCTGGTTGGTGATCATAATGAGCCATGTAGCTACAATGACCAATGTTTGCGACAGTACAATATTAGCTAGCTTTTTGTGTTAACTAAAGTGGCTAACCTTTGAGAATGTGTTCTTCTTGAAGTTTCTGCTTCTGAGGGCACAACTAAATGTGAGCGTGAGCACAAATGGCACAGCGGGTGCCATCATGTTTCATGGGACTCTTATCACATTTCAGGGTTTACACGGAAATACATCATCGAATTCTATGATAAGGGTCCGATCGATCATGACACATGGGCAAATGTGAAGCAGATTCTAGTTAAGGTTAAAAGACTGAAGTCATTTTTGAAATATTCACAAGTCCTTTGTGTCGACTCAAGTCTGAAGTCATTTTAGGTCAAGTCTGAAGTCTGTTAAAATGGACTTGAGTGTGACTGGAGTCCGAGTCTCTAACTCGAGTACCCATCGCTGCCTTAACCCATTGAAAGTCTTTGGGATGTGCTGGAGAAGACTTTACAGAGTGGTTCCACTCTCCTGTCAACAATACAAGATCTCACCCAAAAATGTATGCAACTCTGGACGTAAATAAATGTTGTGACGTTGCATAAAGTTGTCCAATGCCACAACGAATGGCTAAAGGTGATCCAACGAAATATTAGAAAATGTGACTTTTTATTTTTTAGCCTGGCTGTGTTATTATGAGCTATAACAGCAAAACATATAGAGATTGACCTGCAATATTCTGTCTAGCTAACAGAGGTTTTTGTAGCAGAGTTTAGAATTGATCACACTGGTTTGTTCTGAGCAGTGCAATGGTTTGTGTTTTTGTGTCATTTGAAGTCAGTGTTTAGTTTTGACAGGAGATATGTTTTTGGGTGAAATATTTGATTTTGAAGTGAAAGTTTGATGTTTGTACAAATTGGTGTTTAGTTTTGAAATTGTGTTTATAGTTTCGAGAAAATGGTGAATTGTTTCATGAAATGTGTCTTTGCAATCGAGAAAAACTGTTAAAAAAATGATGTAATAGATTGACAGACATACTAATAATATTTTATATTCCTAATCATACACCTAGCCCTAAAGCTAACACACATACAAACCTTTTTAGCATTTTTAGATTTTCATTTAGACATTATTTAGAATGTTTACCAAACCATATTTCTCACTGGGACCATTTGTCGATTCCCACAATGTAAGAGATTGTAGGTTTTACTGTCCTTGTAAGGACATTTGGTCCCCACAATAGCATACACATTCTCTTTTACTAACTCTCACTTTCTCCTTTAAAATACACCTACTCACACACATACATTTAACAAACTTTGCATGACCTGAAAGGCAACCCCCAGGGGTGTAAGTTTGGTGTATTGCTGTAAAATACCCAAACAACCCTTATGGAAAAAGCACATGAATTTACCATTTGAACACGTGTTCACACATTGGAAGCACATGTAAAATGTTCTAAATCACATGTGATTTGGTGAAGTACATGAAAAAATAGAAGTAATGGTAAATTTCTATTTTATTATAATTCTGTATGATTATAATTCGATGCTATTGCAAAACGACAGACAGACAGATAGAGATCTTCACATTTATACAGAAATAAATAATTCAAGCCAAACACTTTAGGGACTATTCAAGTACAGTAAATATCAATCATTTTAAAATGAAGCAAATGTGTGTCTGTAAGCTCTGTCATCACTGCCGTTTGGACTTACCATATACAGAGAGACAAGCCGTTGCACTCTTAGTGCCTTCTGGATATATGTGGAACTCGCAGGTGTAACAGCCTTCATCCTCTGTCTGAGCTGGGTCTATGGAGAGCTGGGTTTGGCCAAGGGATGGATTTAGAGTTACCCGACCCTGGAAAGGTTTTTCGATGATGGGTCTGCCATTTTTGGCATAAGAAGCAACAGTGGTGGTGTCCCCTTGTTCAGCTGTTTTTTTCCATAAAACCTGCATGACTCGCTTATTGAGAATGTACTTGCATGAAAGGGAAACAGGCTTTCCACTCACAACAGTTGTATTGCCCATCAGCTCCACCATTGCTGGAAGGAATACAAAAATATGTACTAGTTTACATCCTCTTTAATCATGTAGACATTAGAGGTATTAGTTTACACACACAAAGGGAAATTCTGTAATAATATACTCATCCTAATGCTGTTTCAAATCCCTATAACTTTCTTTCATTCAATGTTAGCCTCAGTCCCCATTAACTTTCACTGTATGGAAAAAGATGCAATGAAAGTGAATGTTGACTGTGGCGAAAATTCTGTCTAACATCTTTTCTGTCCACAGAATAAAGAACGTCTGTTTGGAACATTGTTTGGAACAACATGAGGATACATAACTAAACTCTGTCTTTTCATGATTGAGCGTACTATCCCTTTAAGTTCAGGTAAATATGTGGACTATGTAGGAAATTATATCATAGGTCTATTCCTTTCAGTTTGACCCCAGACTCACTCACGCCTTCGTTTTCTATCACAAACCCAATGAGTTTTCATCTGATAAAGGCTCTTGTGGTTTCTATAATAGTTTGCTGTCAGTTTTTCCAAGTAAGAGAGCTCTGGCAGGAAGGTAAATCAAAACCACTTCCTATTTGGTCAATACATAAAGGATTATTTATAACTCGTCACGGTTTTTCAACAGCCTTGTAAGCATAATGTGATAACCACCAATAACAGCCATTCATCATGAGACTATTTAAGTAGCACAGGCTTACCCAGTAGTATTACCACTATAAAGTTTCCGTAATCTCTTTGGTGAGCAACATAACCTATGACCACTATTTCCTTTTCAAATTCATATGGAGGACCATCTCAGTTCAATAAATGAGTGGACATTTTTAGAAAGTTTAAAAGTTATTGTCCAGCCTCACCCTTTAGTGAGAGACACGTCCTTCCTTTCTGCTGCCCAGAAGGATACACATCAAAAAAACACTGGTAGCAGCCCTCGTTGGCTGGCTCAGCTCTGTTGATGGTGATGATGCTGGTGTGAGCATGTTGACCTGCAGCATGTGATGTGAGCTCAACACCATCCACTTTAGTAATGTGGTCATGTTTATCAGGCTGATAGTACAGTATCGTTTTATTTGTCATGTCAAACCACAGCACCTGTTTTAGAACCTCCCCTGTCTCCATGGTTATATTACAGGCCAGTGTGAAGGGAAGCCCAACCCTCGCCTGCAGATGTGATGGTGCATTTACCTTACCTAGGACATACAGTATATAAACAAACCTCATTAATCGGGAAATGAACTGCATAAGGAAATGCAATGAATCAAAATTGAACCAAAGAACTAATTGACTGTTCTAATAACTGTAGACTGTTCTCATTTTCTAAATATTTAAGTAATGATGTTCAATAAAATATTAGACAGTAACAAGAAATTAGTACATATACAAGAAATGACAGGAAATTAACTCTCTATATGCTCATCTTTACACTGCAAAGATGGCACAGAAGTTGCGTCTAATATGGCATATATACCACGGAAAGGTGCATCTACACAGAAATTTCAACTGCAGAAATAATCTTATGAAATTAATGCTTTAAATGTGAATTTATGAATACAGAAATATTAAAATAAAATTAGACAATTTAAAAGTTTAAGGCTGCACTAATGCTGCATTTAATTTACACGTTTAATAGGGAGTGAAGGGGGTCAGAGCTGGCATATTTTATATTGGTATAAAAGGAATATTCCGGGTTCAATACAAGTGAAGCTCAATCGACAGCATTTTTCTTAAAAAAAAAAAAAAAAAAAGGCTAAAATCGAGGTTACAGTGAGACACTTAAAATGGAAGTGAATGGGGCCAATTTTTGGAAGGTTTAAAGGCAGAAATGTAAAGCTTATAAGTTTATAAAATTCCCTTACAAATGTTTTTCTGTTTAAAATCTTATATTATTTGAGCTGTAAAGTTGTTTAAATTGTAATGTCAACAAACCACAAAACCCTAAAAAGATTATAAAAATTACAATGTCATGACAAAGTTATAAAATCAGATATATCTTTACACAGAAAAGGTTAGTAAGTGATTTTATCACACCAAAATCATGTTAACACACACATTGTTGACATCTTGTTGCTTTACTTTTGAAACAGTGAGTATTTTAAGTTTTACAGATTGGCCCCTTTCACTTCCATTGTAAGTGCCTCACCGTAACCCAGATTTTTGCTTTTTTTAAAGAAAAGGAGGGGCAAGTCAAAATGTATTTTTGTGGTAATCAATTTATTCCAAAAATCCTATCGATTGAGCTTAACTTGTAATGAATCCGAAATATTCCGGGTCAGTCAATCTCAATGGTCTAATACAGGTTGCTTGTCCATTTTTAAATTTCCCAATTTCTTTTTTTTTTTTTTTTTTTAGTGATTACCTCTATATATTGCTATTGCAAAACCACCAGTTTTTTTATTTTTATTTTACTTGGTTTAACCATGACGGCCATCAAATTTTGGTTATACGGCTGTTTACGGAAACCTCAATATCTCGGCTCAGGATGGTCCTAGCTCCTTGAAACAAAAACTGATCTCTAGAGCACATTACAAGGTACATGTACATATTCACATTCTTGTTCCTTACACTTAGAACTTAAATCCTAATTTAATGCTCAAGATTGATCAAAGTTCCACTTTTAAGGTCAGTTTATAATGTGAAGGGTTCGAGTCTCAGTCTTAATTTTTTTTAGATGTTACCTAGATAAGTATAGTGTGCATGCAGAACATTTCAGGTTTGAGACTTCTCTTATTTATTTTTTTATGGGGTGAGAAAGTGCCATGTTTAAAAAATTCCCTTCACTTTCAGGTTGAATATCTCTGGTGGGGGACCAGACAGGAACCTGAAATTTTCACAGAAATAAGTCCTCTATAGTAGCATTATGCTTTTGAGTTTGAGATTCCGCTGGTTACAGAGCTAGGGCTAGTAGAAATCTGGGGAAAGGCCTACTTCATTCATGCATTTTGAGAAATGAACAGATGTAATATAAGCATGTATTATAACATGTACATGTTTTATAAGAAGCTGTGAGATTTCCTCACCCAGTCTCTCTGAAATGTTGTGGGAGCGTCCGGTGACAGTAGTCAATTCGGCAGGTGTCAGTTTTCTGAGAACATCGTTCATGGGAACCCACCCTTTGTCCTCAGTAGACATTTTGAATGATGTTCTTGGTCCAGGTGGGTGGAAGAATTTTACAAAGCGTCACAGTTTTCCACACTGATGTCTTTAACGCACTGAGTTTCTCAGCCAGAGAAACAGAGAATTAATCCCTAGGGAGAACGACAGTGATCATTTCTACTCTGTCAGTCATAACCCACTGCTTAAAGTTGAAATTATCAGGAAGTGTGTAATCTTTGTCTGACTCTTCAAGCATCTGCAGCAAGACCTCTACACCAGGACACTGGTTACACTTGTTGAGCATGCAGTCATAACTGTTTATGTCACAGACTAGAAGTTCCAGCAGGTCCTTGTAGTCCAATTTTAGCTTTACTGACTCAATCATGTTGTTGTGTGCAGACACAGACAGTGTGAGTTCCAGAAGCTCCAGCAGCACACACCATTTTGGCCTCAGTTTGTTTTGGCCCCAAAACAACATTTTGATCTCCCTATCTTTAACTCTGGGTGCTGATTTTTAAACAACATACAGTCATTAAGGTTATTTAAAACTAAACGCTTTTGTTTATGAACTTTTTGAACCCTGTGATAGATCATGCTTCACTGTTGCCAATATCAAAAATAGTAACATTTTAGACCTCATTGACAAACATAAGCTATTGTATGTCAATCATAAACATAATTACTGTTTATTAAACATAATTACATTTTTTATTATTTGTTAGGCATATATTACATCTGTTCATTTCTTAAAAATCACGAATAAAGTAGGCTTTTCCCCAGATTTCTACTAGCCCTAGCTCTATAACCAAACTCTTACATTTTTTTTTACAGCAGAATGCTACTATAGAGGACTTATTTCTGTGAAAATTTCAAGTTCCTATCTGGTCCCCCACCAGAGAGTGCAATTTTTGAACATTTCTCGCCCCCATAAAAAAAATAAGAGAAGTCTCAAACCTGAAATGTTCTGCATTGCCTTACCTAGGAGACTCATTATAAAATCACCCTAAATGTGGAACTTTGAGCAATCTTGAGCATTAAATTAGGACTTAAGTTCTAAGTCTAAGGAACAAGAATGTGCTAAATGTTTATATATGTACATGTATCTTGTAATGTGCCCTAGAGCAGTGTTTCCCAACCACTGTGCCGCGGCACGCTAGTGTGTCATGAAATATTGTCAGGTGAGCTGTGGAAAATTATCAAATTCCACAAAATAAATATATGAAAAAAATAATAATAATTTCAGGGATCCAAACTCCTCACCTTTCTGAGAAATTCACCGTTTTGAAACCATAATCGGTCACTTTTGTGATTGTGAAGACCAATGATTAATGTGCAAAAGTGACTGATATTTATACGCGTTAAGGGTCTTTCACATGACTCGCATCAGTGCTGCAGAATACACTGAAGTCTATGAAGTGACGCCACTTTACACCGAAGTGTTTTTCACACACACGTTTTTGCTTCACCAATAATGTCTTTGAGAGTACTAAGCAACAAGAAATATTTAAAAACTGTCCAAATTTGTGAAGAGACATTGAATGTCTAATAATTTCTTTTAATTAAATATTACCTTATCGTTTACGAATATCAGAGACCCCAGTTATTGAACTAATTTAAATTCACCAAGAAAACACTTAGACCTAAACATAAACGAGTCCTTTTATTACTTTCTGCTATCAAAGCAACTGCAAGCTTTTTCTCTCTCTTCCAAATGCATGTTTTCAATGTTTATTGTGCACACCTCACGCCTCGATTCAACTCATGTGAAATGCACTTTACAATGACGAAAGAACATTATTGAAACTCAAAATTATTATTATTTGTCTATTATTGTGGTCTTTTCTGATAATAGCCATGCTCAGCAGTTTAAATAGGCTACTGTAGGAAAATGATACTGTAGATCTGCTTTGTGTTTATAATTCTTATACTGAAATCAGTAGATTTGTAGCCATGCAAATTTTAATAAAGGAGAAGGTAAGGACGTTATTGAAACTCATTATTATTAGACTATTATTGTTGTCTTTTTGGATGAAAAATAATGCTCAGACTGAAGGAAGACTATAGATCTGCTTTGTTCTTTTAATGCTTAAACACTATAAAGTCTCTTGGTAGATTTCGGTCATGAACGACTCAAAATGA
Organism: Myxocyprinus asiaticus; assembly: GCF_019703515.2. Lineage (NCBI taxonomy): Eukaryota > Metazoa > Chordata > Actinopteri > Cypriniformes > Catostomidae > Myxocyprinus > Myxocyprinus asiaticus. The sequence goes on from NC_059350.1 coordinate 21,125,570, forward strand.
TTCACTGACTCACTCATAGCACATAAGACGCTCATTTGTCGCCACCTTGTGACATTTCCAGAAGGGGCCACTGAACTAATCAGTTAATAAAATTGAACAAATTTGTGAAACAGAAGCAAGCCTTACCAAAATACTCTTTATTTTGCAGCTAGTTCTGCATAACTGTAAACTTGAAAAAACTTGAATCACTAAAATAGCTGGAATCAGTGCTTTTAGCTTTTTCTTTAAAATAAATATCCCCAGAAAAAATGTTCGTGGACCAGTGATTGTCTTACCTTTTTCGCCCCTCATGAGTTTGCATCCCTGTAATATGTTGTGGCATTGCAAGAACAAATCTACAAATTAAAAAAGAAGCAAATTTGTTGTTTTTTCATTACCCATTTAGCGCTCTTGCCACCTGTGACCACACACAGCGTAGCCTACCTATGTGAATTGTTTACGGCTATGCAAAAAAAACACGCTACTAAGACGGACAGAAAACATGGACAAGTTCTTGAAAAGGAAAAATATTGACAAAGATTAGCCTATGTGGGATAGTGGTGTGCCGTAGAATTTTTTAGTAGTATAAAGTGTGCCGTGGCAGAAAAAAGGTTTGGAAACAGTGCTCTAGAGATCAGTTTTTGATCAGTTTTTGTTTCAAGGAGCTAGGACCATCCTGAGCCGAGATATTTAGGTTTCCGTAAACAGCTGTATAACCAAAATTTATCATGTGCCATGACACAAAGATAGCCGTCATGGTTAAACCAAATAAAATAAAATAAAAAAACTGGTGGTTTTGCAATACCAATACATAGAGGTAATTCACTCAAAAAAATGCAGCAATGCAGCATTTTGACTTTACACAGGATTTGGTGCAGTCTCGGATCCTGCTCTGAGCAGCTTTAACTCGACTTTGTAAAGATGCCTTAAAAAATCTTAAATATTCAAAACATCCCATCACACAGTGCATTAAATTCTAGACCTCTGATATTTTAAAAATCAGACAGTAAACTGGGCAGGCACCTTGCACTTGACAGAGCAACATCAGTGTCACACAGACCTGCAGAGATAGAGCTGACATAGATCCAAACATCTTGACCTGCAAAAAGATGATTTAACCTTTAAGTCAGCAAAGTAATAAGCCAAACAAACATTCAAGTGAGACGAGGAGTATTTTACAATACAGATTTACAGATTACTGTCAGAATATCTCATGCGTATTTAAGCAGGCTCTACATTTTCCACAATTGCATTACAATGGCTAACCAAGGCAGTACCGCCCCAATGAGTCTATTTAAAATGTCTTCTGGGAAGGAACTTTGACGATTCAGTGCACTGTATATGGCATTCTCATTGACAGACAAATTCAGCATTTTTTGATTCTTTGGATATTTCATCCTTATTTTCCAGTTTATTTATGGCATGAAGAAATCTGTTAGCTCTAACCACCTGCATCCTGCCAAGGTTTGTTAAATTTTTGGTGCTTTTACAATAATATGCGTAACACCAAATTCCCACTTTGTTGTCTAGACTAGCATTAACACAAGGGCTTTTTGAGGAAATAACTGCTCTTTGCCCTTTATGCAAACTCTATCATTAAAATCACTTGTGGCTAAACTCTGCCAGGAAGTCCACAGCAAGTGTGGTGCTAGGGGGCAATTTCTGGGCCATGGCAAATACTTCCAGGCAGCCATACGCCCCTGCTAACCTCAAATGAAAGACCATGGTTAGACCATTTAGTTGCTTTCATTGTCACAAACCTGTAAAAAAAAAAAAAAACTCTATTGACTCTATTTTTAACAATTATTTTAACTTATTTATTTGACCTTAAATGGTAAGCAACTGACACTGAATTGAAATCATAGTAACCAAGCCTTTAATAAACATTACAAACATAACTAAATACATCAGTAGTTAATGTAGATTCAAATATGAATAATTAAAATAGCCTATATAAATCAATGTTTATGTCATTAACTATTTCAGTGTAGGCCTTCATTAACTAATGATCTATTAGGCACTATATATCCTATATAATAACAAGCAATATTGGAACAACACATATGACTCAAGACCCCTGACTTCCTTCACTATAATGGAAAAATAATCACTGAAAGTGCCACAACAATAAATTAAGGGAAGAATGAACAAGCGAATAAGAACAACAAAACAACTTTTAGAACGAATACATGCACAGTTCGTGTGTAATTTAAACGTTGCTGGAGATGCCAATAGCTGGATGTCTACTAGAGGATAGATTTTTACTCTTTGTGGAAAAAATAAATTAAATTATTGTTAACACTTCAGCGTCTCCCTATATAACTTTTATTCACAAACATAAAAAATAAATTAATAAATAAAGTTTTGAAACAGAGACTCACCTTGCAGTGCATGGCTGAGTTTATGACTGCTAGTGTTGGAAAATCCAGCGTCTCATACTTATTTTGGCAAGATTCGGGATCCAAATGGAACTGGAAATGGGGAAGTTGGACCAGCCAATCGTGGGAAGCATAGCAATCAGTGTTTCGAAAGGCTTCAGTGACGTTTACGACTCGGACGTGTGCAATAAACAGAACAAGTAAACAGCGACATCTAGTGATGTAGAGCTGTCTAATTGTTACAATGCATTTAATATAATTTTAGTTAGTTTAGGATAAACTAGTAGTGTTCAATCCAGTTCTGGAGCACAACCAACATGCACATTTAAGGTCTATCTCGTTTGTTATATCTAGTCGGAGCCTTTCCTAATAAGCTCTTTAGTTGAATCAGGTGTGTTACTAACTGTATGGTCCGGTGTAGCCTTAGAGCTCCTTGGGTGTAGCCATATGGCAACAATTTCACTTTGACTGCGTTCCATTCTGAAGGGCTCATCTCATCCCTATGCCCTAGTCCCTTTAAAGGGTTTACCCTCCAGAGCAGGGCCGTAGCACGGTATTCTGGGCCTCCTGACTGTATATTGCTCTTTTGATATACATGATGATTTTGCTGTATATACCTGCGCCTAAACTGTAATCTTTAAACATGAGTTTGCCTCACTATTACAGCTTTTCTCAGATTACAGATTTTATACATTTCTCCAAACTATAGTCAATGCTCTTAAAACAATTCACACAGCCAACAAAACAGACTCTTAATTTTGCAGCACAATTCAGTTTCACTATTAAAGCACTGTATTCTTTTCTGATAATGCATTTATTAAAACCTAACATCAAAAATAAAGATGTGCTTTCTATTACATTAATAACATTTTAAGCTATAGACACTCAACTGTAGCCTATTGAAATAACACATTTATAATAAAAAAAATCCACAATAAAGAATAAAATTTCTCTACATTTCAAGTTGTTGCTGGTCTTCCTCTGGGGGAAAATAAAACATGTGACACTAAAATAATGCAATAAACATTAACTAAACTACATAAAATATAACATAGAACACTCCAATGTACATAACTGATAAAAAATAAAAAATAAACTGATAAAACGATTTAAAAAAAAAAAAAACTATTAACATAAAATATAATGAAATGTGATGGGTCATGCATGCAGGGACTTCTGGAAACACCCTATTATTGTTTTTCACCATCATTTTAACAAAAGTTTACCATAAAAGTTCACATATTCTCTTGTTAAACATAATATCACTTTTCACCATTAATTATACAGTAAAAACATACTTTTTATAATTTTACCATATAAATTAAGCTCAATCGACAGCATTTGTGGCATAATGTTGATTACCACAAAAATTATTTAGACTCGTCTCTCCTTTTCTTTAAAAAAAAAAAGAAAGAAAGAAAAGGAACGATCTAGGTTACACTGAGGCACTTACAATGAAAGTGAATAGGTACAATTTAAGGATTTAAAGGAAGAAATGTGAAGCTTATAATTTTATATATATATATATATATATATATATATATATATATATATATATATATATAAACACATTAATTCTTCTGTTAAACCTAATGTATTATTTGAGCTGTGAAGTTGTTTAGTTGTTAAAATCTGCATTTTTACAGTCGTTTTAGGGTTTTGGGGTTTGTTGGTATTATATCGTCATGGTAACAATGTTGTAAAATGGGCAACAAATTTACACAGAAAAGGTAAGTAATTTTATCACATTAAATTCATGTTAACATGCATATTGTTTATGTCTAGTGCCTTTACTTTTAGTGAGTATTTTAACGTTTATGGATTGGCTTGGAGATCTCAGCTTGGATGAAGGAACATCACCTTCAGCTCAGCCTAACCAAGACAGAACTCCACCACAACCTCACTATTCATCTTTGTTCAACTACACTAACAAAAATCAGGACAGCTCAGAACCTGGGAGTGACAAATGACCACCACTCCCAGGTTCCAGCACTTGTGACCCAGGCAAAACCATAACATGGAGCCTGAGAAAATTTGTCCAATCAAAAACTTCCTAAAAACGAAAACACACCTTGGCTGTGGTGGCTGTGTTCTCACCTGCGCTGATGATGCCTTCGCAGGGCACTTCAAAGGGAGCACAATCCATACTGTAGGGTCGTTCCAAACAGAATTTCCAAAAATAATCACTTAAAAGGGTTAGCCGTGTAGCGGAATTTAATATGGTGATGGACATCGGTAAAAACCGACCTGCCTTTTGAGACCGAAAAACCAAAGTTTGCTCAAACCAAACTCAAACTTACATTGAAACCAGCTTTGTGAGACATGCCTCTGTACTTTATTCAGGCTGATCTCATGAACATTACATGACAGTGGCAACATTTTTGCAGAATGATATTACGTGCTTCATTACACGTTTCGCTGCAGTTGTCTAGTGAAATGTCCAGTGGAGGGTGCTAAAAGCGAGTGGAATGGTGTCGTAATCAGACGAGGTCTTTAAGGCCAATATTAGATGGAGGTTTTAATGAGTAAAACGTACCTCCCTAACCTAAAACTTAAACATAAACCTAACCAGAAGTGCTCTAAAAAAGCAAATGAGAGGTAAACAAAACAGACATCCTCACCCTTTACCAACGCCTAAACCTAACCGATAGTGTCATAAACACAAATGAGAGGTAAACAAAACAGACACCCTTATCCTAAACCAATGCCTAAACCTAACCAATAGTGTTGAAAATGTAACATGAAAAGCAAATTTTCTGAAGCATCCACGTCATTTTGTGTTTCTTCCATGACACTTTCAGCTCACATGTCAGCATGCGTCCTTAACTGGTCTCAAGCCTTGGTCTTCTGAGTTCACTGTCCAACACTCTATCAAGTGAGCTAACGTGAAAGCTATTCTCATTGGAATTCGTGTGTAAATGTAGGTGGTTCTGTATTACAAGCGTTAAATTGTATTATTTTTCAAATTCATTAAAGTAAAAGTGTTTCAATATAATAACATAGCAGTGTGTGAGTAACTGAGTGAAACATAAGTGCATATGAAGTCATAACCCACCATTGTACTCTGGATTTGTGTTAAAGTAAATAAAACGCAGAGTTGTTGTAGCGCCTCTAGTGTTAATTTTACCAGGAAACTGCAGCGAAACATGGAACACGGCACATAAATGTCAATTTGCTAAAATTGAGAAATTCATTCTATGAGACTAGGTTGACTTTATTTCAATAAAGTATCATTTCAATAGTCCATGCCCTTTTGCTAAGGTGCCACTCTAACGGAGCAGTGGCATAGCCACGGGTGTTCCAGGGTGTGCAAGTGCCACACAAAATGATCAATATTATGCTGAAACTTTGATGCATCGATTACGGAATTTAATAATTAATTATAATGACTATAATATTACACATCTCAGATTACATGCTCACTCTCGCATCAGATTCGGGCCACGTGACTGAGGAAACTAACGTGCATTTTGAATTAAGCTGAGTTCAGATGTCTGCCTCATTGTTTATAATTGTCTATATAAGCTAAATAAGTTAATTGCTGTTCTTTTCTTCCCTAATTACAATATATTATGCATATGTGGAATATTTTGGAGAATACACTTGGAAAGTTAGGCGATACTGTACTCACGATCATTATTTATCAATAACGTGTTCCATTCCATTACGTTTTTAATTCTGTGAGCCTGCTTTGTCGAAAGTTCAGACTTATCTAACTGATTACATTTCTGTTTCAATTATTGGTTCAGTAAATGTACCTGTGATAATCAGCAGCACCCCACCCCAATATAATTTGTTAGATAATATGCATTAAAGGTGCAGTCAGTAACTTTTTGTCTTTGTGTCAACTTGGACTTACACTGACACCTAGCGGCTTAGATGCAGCATCATTTAAAATCAATAGTTTTCAGTTTCAGATGCCATCCTATAAATTTAGTATTCACAGTCAGCCATGATTACTTTAATCAGTGAGTGAAAGTGTCAAATAACAGGATGGTTACAGAGATTAAGCAAGTAGTATTCAGCTGGTCATGTTATTCTAAAATGGCAACCCCCATGTGCAGACCCTCTTAATATAGAATAAAACAGCTTTTATAAGGTTACTGATATGATTGGAGTCTTCATTTTAATGTGAGTGGTCATGATTTTCTACATATATTGCAAAATTACAATTCATGTCCTTTATAGTTAAACCTTTTTAATGAGGAAACAAAAAAGTGCACCTTTAATAAATTATATATGTCGTTGTAACAAAGGTTCTTTGTTGGGCAAATAAAGGAGGAAGCAGTTTCCACAATCCACATGAGTCAGATTTTAATTATCAATAACAGAAAACACTTTTCAGCTTACACACAACAAAAGGGTTGGCTTCTCAGCATGTACAAATAAAGGTCCGCTTTTCAACATACATAAAACACTCAGGTATCAGACATGCAGTCTCTCATGTGCCCCTCTCCCACTCTCTGTGCACGGGGCTGTTTTTATCTCCCCCGTCTCACACTGCAAACACAGAAACGGTAATTACCAACACCCCCCACCCACCTTTCTGGAGAGGAAGTGCACGACAGCCATCTGCGCCCCCAGTCTGTGGACCACCTCAAACTTAAATGGCTGGAGTGCCACATACCAATGGGTGATCCGGGCATTGTCATCCTTTATGCGGTGGAGCCACTGGAGCGGGGCATGGTCCGAACAGAGTGTCAATGCCCATCCCAACAAATAGTAGTGGAGAGTAAGGATTGGCATCATTATCTTGGACTTGATGGCCAAACACTCCTTCGTTATGGTGCTGTACTTCGTCTCTCTCATAGAGAGCTTCCGTCTAAAGTACAGCACCGGGCGATCCTCCCCCTCCACCACCAGTGACAGTACAGCACCCAGCCCCCTGTCTGATGTATCTGTCTGTAAAACAAAAGGGAGAGAGGAATCAGGGGAGTGCAGAAGCGGCCCGCCACATAGTGCAGCTTTTACCTGCGTGAAAGCCTGTTGGCATGGCTCCGTCCACTGGACCGGGTCTGGAGCTCCCTTTTTAGTGAGATCAGTCAGCGGCCTGGGCTCGATAATAGCCAGCCAGCCCCAGGAACTGTCTCACCTCCTTTTTGGTCTTGGGTCTCAGGCAGGTCGCAATCGCTGTGGTTTTATCAATTTGGGGTCGCACCTGCCTATGACCCAAGTGGAACCCCATATACCGTACCTCCACCCACCCAGTTGCATACTTTTTGGGTTTGCTTTTAGCCCCGCTCGTTGCAGCGACCTCAGAACGGCCCCCAGATGCTGCATGTGCTACTGCCAATCATTACTGTAAATAATGATATCATCCAAATAAGCAGCGGCATACGCAGTGTGCGGTCTGAGGACTCTGTCCATAAGATGCTGAAACGTAGCCGGGGCCCCAACAAACTGAATGGAAGGGTCACAAATTGGTGTAACCCAAACTGTGTGGAGAAGACCTTTTTCTCACAGGACATTGGCGTTAAGGGGATCTGCCAATAATCCTTTGTTAAATCCAGTGTCGTATAAAAGCGAGCCGTGCCCAACCGATCGAGCAGTTCATCAACACGAGGCATTGGATACGCGTCAAATTTCGACACCATGTTGACTTTCCTATAATTCACACAGAACCAGACCGAGCCATCGCTTTTAGGCACCAGAACCACCAGGCTGGCCCAATCACTGTGGGATTCTTCTATAACCCCATATTGAGCATGGTCTTTCATTCTTCCCGTAATACCTGTTTTTTGTGTCCGGGTAACCGGTAGGGCTGACTACGTACCACTACCCCTGGGGTTGTCTCGATGTGGTGTTCTATGAGATTAGTGTGGCCGGGGAGAGGAGAGAACACAGAGAGAGACACACCACGAGACTGATGACATCATGGACATCGCTGTCTTCCTCAGCCAGCGGTGATGACGACTCCATAGAAGTGTATCCTTTCTCCTTCCCAGGTTTCGGCACCAGTGTAAGAAAGGTTCGTTGTTGGGCAAATAAAGGAGGAAGCGAAGCCGGTTTCCATGATCCACATATGTCAGATTTTAATTATCAATAATTATCAGTCTCAGGTGAATCTCCTTACCGATTCTTCTCTCCCCAGATGGCCGTTCAACCACACCCTTGCCTCCACAGTCGTGTATATGTGATGCAGATTTTTTAAGTGGTAAAACAGAACTTGAATGCGTGACATGTCGTAGTAACGAATGCCTGATTCGGAAGTGGTCCACTTGAAGACAGCATATGTTAACAGGTCAAAGTAAAATGCGCTGGTCAAGGCAAATCAGGGGGATTTTAAAAGAACAATGCCCGTTGTTGATGGTCTACTCCAGTGTTTCCTAAACGGGTACGCGTACCACTGGGGGTATGTGAGGTGACAATGGGGGTATGCGAATAAAATTCTGAGATTTACTGTTCTTTTAATTTCATCACAGTCTAAAACATTCAAACCCAGTTCATGTATTTCTCACTGGCAAAAATAATTTTGTGTGCCCTCTAGTGTAGAAACACCTAAATGGTTGTCAAAAAGGTCAGATAAATATGCAATGAAATAACCCTATCTTTTGCGGCAAAAAAAAAAAAAGCATCTACTCATGTGGCGTGCGTCACAAAACACACATATATTTTTTTGCCAGTCCAGCACACTGCTAGGTGACGTAGCATAGTGATAGCAAGTAAAATTGATCCTTCACTGTTTTACCAGACTCGCACATGTCAGTCATCCACGATTTTAGTTTGTCTGGGGGTTTTTTTTTTTTTTTTTTCTCCGCAGATTAAAAAGTATTTTGAATTTAAGGTTAGATGCATAGGGAGTTTTGATTCTGATGGTATAAGTTCATAAGATTTGATGACAGTTGTCAGACATCTGGTGCGGCCAAATAATTTTCCACATTCACACGCAGTAATTTTCACTCACAATTGCTTGCATGGTTAGAGATGCAGTAAAGATAGTTTGCGGTTTGAAATTCAGACTTTGATTGGCTATAAAACCGCTATGAGCTGTCGTTGACATGTAAATAATGTCGCTTTTGTGAATTCAGATGACATCATCCTCTGCTCTGCAATCGGTCATTTAAATTTTACGACTCTCCATTTTCTAATGCAAATAGCTCCAAAAGTTTTAAACACCTAGAAGACTGAAACCACTGTCATCTTGACCAGTCTGATTTGTGCATTTTTTCACAGCAGTTTGTTTTCCTGTCAACCCTTTAAAGTCCATGAGTCGGGACGGTGACAAATAAGCGCCCTTCACTTTTCACTCTTCACTTTCACATTTCCAGCAAACACGCAGTCTGGGTTCATGAAGATTTACTTGTTTTATATAGTTTTCACAAATCAGGCTCTTTCACAATCACATTTGGTCACATTTGATTGCGTCTTACTGCTCTACCCCCATTGCCTTGGGTAGTTGAGTTCTGGAGTCAACAGTTTACCTAAAAAATCTGTGTTATAGGATTTGAGAGGTCTCATTCTTGAAACTTAATTATGGTGGAAAAACACTAGTTTCACACAAAATAGATTTGTGAAAACTTTCACAGATTGGTTTTGCTCAGTTTGATGGCTTCATGCTAATTGTCATTGTGAAAAATGAATGTTCTATGCCATAAAACAAATAAACATCTTATAATTCTACAAAATGAGCAGCTAGATGTGTCACACAAGGCTTAAATAGGCCATCCTGATTTGTGAATTTTTTCACAGATCAATTTTTGTCATTTAACATTAACTAACATTTTAGTTCTTGGGTCAACAGTTTACCTGAAAAATCAGAGTTATAAGCTTAGTGTTATAATTGCTCTGTGTTTTAGTCTTTCCCATTCATTTCCTATAGTGAGTCAAAAATGACCTGGAACACCACAAGTGTTACTTTTTTGTCACGTGGCCTAAACTCATTGAATACAGTCCAGTTTTTTTGTGTGTTCAGATGACAAATGTAGGAAAAGTAACCAAGCCTTGGCCCACAGAGATGAAGGATACCATTTTTATTAAAGAAACTAAATCAAAATGGGTCATAAACAACCCGAACACTGCACAAGGTTTAAAAAAAATGACTAGCTAGTTGACGTATAATTCATATCAAAATTAATTTGTCAACAAAAAACCAAAGCCATCAAACTGGGTAAAATTAATCTGTGAAAGTTTTCACAAATCCAGTTTTGTGTGAAGCTAGTGTTTTTCCATCATGATTATCATGTGTTTCCAGAATGTGACCTCTCACAGCCTATAATACTGATTTTCCAGGAAAACTGTTGACCCAAGAACTCAAAAAATGGGTTAATTGACAAAAACTGATCTGTAAAAGTATTCACATCATGAAGGTAAATTTGAGTCTAGAGTGAATTGTCTACATGCTCAGTTTTTAGAGATTTAGGCCTTTTATAACATTTTTGGCTTACATCTAATTTTTCACAATTACAATATGCATGAAGCCATTAAAAGGACTACAATCAATCTGTGAAAGTTTTCACAAATCCAGTTCTGTGTGAAACTACTGTTTTTCCACCATAAATATCATGTTTCAAGAATGAGACCTCTCAAATCCTATAACACAGATTTTTTAGATAAACTGTTGACTCAAGAACTCAAAAAAAAAAAAAAAAAAAAAAAAAAAAACATTTGTTAAGAAACAAAAACTGATCTGTATAAAAAATCATCATGGTCTTTTTGAGCCTACTGTGACCTGTGAAGATGGTCAGTTTTTAGAATTATAAGCTGATTTCCTATTATCAAGGCAATGGGGGTAGAGCAGTAAGATGCAGTCAAACACAACTAAACGTGATTTAGAAAGTTTTCACAAATCAGGCTCTATCTAAATCAAGTAAATGTGCATGAACCCAGACTGCATGTTTGCTGGAAATGTGAAAGTGAAGAGTGAAAAGTGAAGAGCACTTATTTGTCACCGTCCTGACACATGGACTTAAAAAGGGTTGACAGGAAAACAGACTGCTGTGAAAAAATTCACAAATCAGACTGGTCAATTTGAGAGTGGTTTCAGTCTTCTAGGTGTTTAACTTTTGGAGCTATTTGCATTAGAAAATTAAGAGTCGACCGATTGCAGAGCGGAGGATGATGTCATCCGAATTCGCAAATCATGAAGAATAAAATGCAACATTATTTACATTTTATAGCCAATCAAAGTCTGAATTTCAAACTGCAAACTAGCGTTAGGCTGGAGACATGTTTTTACATTGTTTCATGAAGTGCAGTAAAGTTAGTTTTATATTTGACATTCAAAATCAAATCAAATCAAATCAAAATCAAATCACTTTTATTGTCACACAGCCATATACACAAGTGCAATGGTGTGTGAAATTCTTGGGTGCAGTTCCGATCAACATAGCAGTCGTGACAGTGATGAGACATATACCAATTTACAATAACATAAAATTAACACAACACAATTTAAAGTCTAATATACACATAATTACACACAACACAATTTACAAATAATAACTGAACATACACTGTACAGTATACAATACACACAATATAGATACACATTATTCAATATATATAGTATATATAGTATATATAGAATGTACAGTAGGTTGTATTGTACTGTATTGACATTCAGGCTGTTGGTTGATAGTAAGTTGTTAAGAGAGAATCTAATATAATAATAATATAATTTATGACAGTCCAGTGTGAGATATAAGAGTAAGAGTAATAAAGTGCAGTGCTGATGTATTTTGATCGTGGGAGATCAAGAGTTCAAAAGTCTGATTGCTTGGGGGAAGAAGCTATCATGAAGTTGGCTGGTGCGGGTCCTGATGCTGCGATACCGCCTGCCTGATGGTAGCAGTGAGAACAGCCCATGGCTCAGGTGGCTGGAGTCTCTGATGATCCTCCGAGCTTTTTTCACACACCGCCTGGTATATATGTCCTGGAGGGAGGGAAGCTCACCACCGATGTTGTGTCTGGCAGTTCGCACCACTCTTTGCAGGGCTTTGCGGTTGTGGGCTGTGCTATTGCCGTACCAGCCAGTCAGGATGCTCTCTACGGTGCAGGTGTAGAACCGATTCATTCCAAACTTCCTCAGCCGTCTTAGGAAGAAGAAGCGCTGATGAGCCTTCTTCACAACGGCCTCAGTGTGGACGGACCATGTGAGTTCCTCAGTGATGTGGACACCCAGGAACTTGAAGCTGCTGACTCTCTCCGCTGGTGCTCCATTGATGGTGATGGGGCTGTGTTCTCTGTCTTTTCTCCTGAAGTCCACCACAGGCTCCTTGGTCTTACTGATGTTGAGGGAGAGGTTGTGCTCCTGACACCAGTGTGTCAGAGTGTGCACCTCCTCTCTGTAGGCTGTTTCATCATTGTCAGTGATCAGACCTACCACCGTCGTGTCATCAGCAAACTTAATGATGGCATTGGAGCTATGTGTTGCCACACAGTCATGTGTGTACAAGGAATACAAGAGTGGGCTGTGAACACAGCCCTGTGGGGCTCCAGTGTTGAGGGTCAGTGATGAGGAGATGTTGCTGCCTATTCTAACCACCTGGCGTCTGCTTGACAGGAAGTCCAAGATCCAGCTGCACAGCGAGCTGTTTAAGCCCAAAGCCCGGAGTTTCTCATCAAGCTTGGAGGGCACTATGGTGTTGAATGCTGAGCTGTAGTCTACAAACAAAATTCTCACATAAGTGTTCTTTTTTCCAGGTGGGAGAGAGCAGTGTGTATTGTAGATGCAATGGCAACATCAGTGGAGCGGTTGTTGCGGTAAGCAAACTGCAATGGGTCTAGAGAGAGAGGCAGCACAGGGCAGATGTAATCTCTGATTAGTCTCTCAAAGCATTTACTGATGATGGGGGTCAGAGCAACAGGACGCAAGCAAGTGATTTTGGATTGCTTTGGAACAGGCACAATGCTGGACGTTTTAAAGCATGTGGGGACTACAGACAAAGAGAGGGAAAGGTTGAAAATGTCCGTAAAAACACCAGCCAGCTGGTTCGCGCACGCTCTGATGACGCGGCCCGGAATGCCGTCTGGACCCGAAGCTTTGCGGATATTCACCCATCGGAAGGATTGTGTTACCTCCGCTACAGAGATGGAGAGTGAACTAACCTCTGTAGCTTCGGCTGCGAGAGCTCTCTCCGCGAGGGCAGTGTTATTTCCCTCAAAACGAGCATAAAAAGTATTTAGCTCATCAGGGAGAGAGGCAGCAGTGTTCATGGCGGAGTTTTTATTCCCTTTAAAGTCCGTGATGATGTTAATTCCCTGCCACATGCTTCTAGAGTTGGTGGTGTTAAACTGTCCTTCAATCTTGTTCCTGTTCTGGCGTTTTGCAGTTCGGAGGTTATAACTGGCTTGTTTATGCTCCTCCGCGTTCCCGGAATTAAAAGCGGAGGTCCGCACATTAAGTGTCGCGTGAACATCTCTATTAATCCATGGCTTCTGGTTCGGATAGATCCATATTGTTCTGGTCGGAACGACGTCCTCTAGGCACTTTCTGATGAAACACATTACGCTATCAGCGTAAAGCTCGATGTCGTCATCAGAGGCGGACCGGAACATCTCCCAGTCCCAGTTCGTTTGACATTCACAATACCCATTAAACTATCACTTTTTCAAGCCAAACCAACTTGGAAATGCATGAATAGGTTTTGTTTGCCTAGCACAAAGCTGAATTAAAACAAAAAAATAATAATTTTATTAGCTCTATAAATCAATTATACAATTCAACCATTTGGTATTATGACATCACAACAAATCTGATATGTTGTTAAAAAATATCCCTTTCATGACACAAGGCTCTGTTTGTGGAATTTACATTCTATATGTTTTCAAATAAATATAGTAGTGTAAATGTTTGTAATATTCTAATTCCATTCAACTCAATGACCGTTTGACCTAAAGACATGAAACCAACTGCAAAACACACAGAATATTATTCTTTATATAGCACAAGTCGTGTTTTTGGGAGTAAATGTTCAGTACTTTTTTATACAGATTCAATTATTCCTATAAATCTATAAAACTCAATGACTGTTTGACCTAGAGACAGGAAACCAACTGCAAAACACTCAGAATATTATTCTTTATATACAGTAGCACAAGGCTTGTTTTTGGGAGTACATGTTCAGTACTTTTCTATAGCGCTGAGTTGCCATTTGAAGAGAAATGAACAAATGTAGACAATTTAGCTGTCATCTGTCTATGGAAATTGTGAAATCAGAACATTTCTTTGTGTTGTATTACATCATCTTGCATTAGAATATAACATCCACAGACAACTAAATTAGTTAATATTTCAATGCTTAAGGCCATAGAATGTTACATTTGGGCAGCGCTGAATCACCATGGTAAGGCTGGATGTCTTCTCATATTGAATCACTATATCACTGGTGTAATTCTGCATGGAACACGACAGCGGATGGCTCGACAGGGTTTGCCAAATGTGAGTTTTTATTTTCTGTCCGAGTGCTACACTAAACTACAGTAACTGTGTAAATAACTTCAACAGCTTTAGGAATACACTTCAATGTGCTTCAGTTTAATTAATATGTTTTCACTGGTGAATTTTGATTCTTATGATGGGGCAATATCCTTTGTCAATATCAGCAACATTCACTGGAAATTTGTGGTGGGTACTGCAAACTATGTGTTATATTTGAATATTGACAATATGAATATATACATTTTAAATACATATATATAATAATACATACATATACATATCTATATATACACATGTATAAACTACACACACACACACACACACACACACACACACATATATATATATATATATAATGTTTTACAGTAATTAGGCTAACAGTTAGTCTGTCCCTGTAGTTGGGGAATCTGGAAATACCTGTGGGATGTTTCTACGTTGAACCGTTAGAGGGCGCCCGTATTTGTCAGCCCTTATATAAGATGCTCAGTGCCCTCATCGGCCTTTTCAGCTGAGTCCGCCATCAGGTCACAGCCAGCACTGCCTGAAAACCCCCGAACACAATCCGACAAAATGATCATCTACAAGGACATCATCACAGGTAACAATAACCTCTAACACAACGCAGTACACCTAAATGTTGTGTTCTTATCGATATTTTATGTATTCGAGGCTGTTGGGTTGTTTTTAAAAACCGGTCTTTCCCGGTCCCTCCGCGGCCTAACTTTGTTGAATACTGTTAGCTTATTGGCTAATCACGCTATAAAGTTGAGGAGACATCTGTGTCATTACTGCTGCCTTCAATAAGTAATTTTTATATGTGTTTTTATCAACACGATGGATTTATTTCATTGAATGGTCGTTTTTGTTATATTTTAGCAAATCTGGAGTTAAATGGGTGTTAGCAGTTCAGTTAAAACGCCGGTTGTCAGGTTAGGTACAACGGCAAAAGTTGTGCTGTTTAACTGTCTTAACATTCATACTCCTAAATTACCACGTGTAGGTACATAAACGCCCTTTTGTGAATTGTCTTTGATTTGACGACAGAAACCGATCATCTTGTCCATCCAAGTGTTTTTGGGGGTTTCTTCTTCATGGTTGATTTCAGAAACAGTTGTGAAATGCTCGCTAAACAGGGTGTGTTTCTAGTTCTGACCAGTTTAGTTTACTCGTCATTACTCTGTCATCTTTGCTGCGGCCTTTAAATGGTGGTTACTGGAATGCTACGCTAAACGTTGATTTGTGATTTTATTTATTTTTTGAAATCTTTTTCTTTTGTTCACAGGTGATGAGATGTTCTCGGACATCTACAAAATCAAAGAGTCTGAGAATGGGATGATGATTGAAGTGGAGGGAAAGGTATGACTCTTCACCAAGCAAATGTATGTATGTATATGCCTTCTCATTAATGTACAATCATGATGAACTTAGGACACCTTTGAAGGTTATGACTAGTGGTCGACCGATATATCACCACGGCTGATATTCTGAGTTTTTTTTAATTATCTGCCAACATTTTCCCATTTGCTTTTTTTTTCTTTTTCTTGAGGGTGCTTGCATGTGAAGCGACTGAGACATGTAAACGACCAGTCAAGGTTCGTTTTGTTACGTGCCATCGTGTTACTACAATAATAGACCGGTGTGCAACACAGTGTCATTTAAACGCTCTGCATATCCAAGCCGCAGCAGACGCATTTGAGCTCATGTCAAAGCGCTCGCCTGTTTCATTCTCCCTCGCTTTTCTCAACAGTTCCCTGTAAATTAACTGTCTTGTCTAAATGATAAAAAGGCAAATATCAATAAAAATAATATCATATACCGTCTGCAAATACAGTTGTGCTCGAAAGTTTGCATATCCTGGCAGAAATTGAAATTTTGGTGTTGATTTTGAAAATATGACTGATCATGCAAAAAAATCATGTCTTAAGGATAGTGATCATGTGAAGCCATTTATTATCACAGTTGTTTGGCTCCTTTTTAAATAATAACAGAAATCACCCAAACGGACCTGATCAAAAGTTTACATACCCTTGAATGTTTGGCCTTGTTACAGACACACAAGGTGACACAGGTTTAAATGGCAATTAAAATGTTAATTTCCCACACCTGTGGCTTTTTAAGTTGCAATTAGTGTCGGAGTATAAATAGTCAATGAGTTTGTTAGCTCTCACGTGGATGCACTGAGCAGGCTAGATACTGAGCCATGGGGAGCAGAAAAGAACTGTCAAAAGACCTGTGTAACAAGGTAATGGAAATTTATAAAGATGGAAAAGGATATAAAAAGATATCTGAAGCCTTGAAAATGCCAGTCAGTACTGTTCAATCACTTAAGTGGAAAATTCGGGGATCTCCTGATACCAAGCCAAGGTCAGGTAGACCAAGAAAGATTTTGGCCACAACTGCCAGAAGAGTTGTTTGGGATACAAAGAAAAACCCACAGGTAACCTCAGGAGAAATACAGGCTGCTCTGGAAAAAGATGCGTGGTTGTTTCAAGGAGCACAATACTTGTTGACCCCTCTCCAAACATAGTGCTTATGGTTGTGACCATAAAGCTCTATTTTGGTCTCGTTACTCCAAATTACAGTGTGCCAGAAGCTGCGAGGCATGTCATGGTGTTGTCGGGCATATTGTAACCGGGCTTTTGTGGCATTGGCTTCTTTCTGGCAACTCGACAATGCAGCTCATTTTTGGTTTCGTCGTATTGTGCTCCTTGAAACAACCACACCGTCTTTTAACAACCTCAACAAGGCCAAACATTCAAGGTAATGTAAACTTTTGATCAGGGCCATTTGGGTGATTTCTGTTATCATTATGATTTTAAAAAGGAGCCAAACAACTATAGGATAATAAATGGCTTCATATGATCACTATCCTGAACCTGTTGATGTGCATGCCCCCCTCCCAGAACTGATGTCACTTTGCTTAAATTTGTTAACATATACTATATAGTCTAGTCAAAAAAAGTTAATAATGTTGACATATTATAAAGATGTATAATTTGTCAACATTATGAACTATTTTGAACAGCACACTATATAGTAAATGTGAACTCATTTAAGCAAAGTCAAGTCAAACCCATGGGTGGGGTCAATGAGCATCAACAGGTTAAATAAAAGACCTTTTTTTTTCTTTTTTTTTTTGCATGTCATATTTTCAAAATCAATGCCAAAATTTCACAATTTCTGCTAGGGTGTGCAAACTTTTGAGCACAACTGTATGTGCATATCTCGTTTAACAGATGTAATAAACCAACCTCACACAACTTCAGCAGATCCAACGTCCTGTAGAACGCTCATAAATCTTCCTCTGAAGCATGGATTCTAACAGTCTCCCCTCAACATTTCCCTGTAACTTTTCTAATGATAAAAGGCAAATATCAGTAAAACTTCTATTATATACCATATACAGATATCTCGTTTAAAAAGATGTAACTCATGAAAATCCAGCGTTTTCTTGCCGTTGAGTGCTTTTCTAATATCTTCCTTTGAAGTGCGTATTCTATCAGCCAGAATAAAAAACTTAAGGATCAGGATCAAACGTTCCCCTTGTTGACAAATCATGACAGTTCGTCTGTGACAGTCCAAGTAGGCGATCCAGGCCGTTTAAAATGTCAGGAGATGGATCTGCGGTGAACAGTGAAGCATTCAAATACTGTTAGAATAATAAGTATATTTAGGCTTTCCTTGCCATCCATGATGTCTAATTTTCACCAAATTAGAAAAAATGTTTTATGAATGGCTCGTAACATGCTGATTAATAAAGCTAAATTTAGATGTGGAAAAAAACGTTATAGTCTAAAGGCACCACGTTAACTGTTTTGATGTTAAAATAACCACACCTGCAACTCGTACGTACGGTAAATTAGGCTTTATGCAGCGCCTCACGTCTATAGCGGGGAGAGAGGCAACACACGGAGTGGGAATAAAGTGTGTAGCGCTGAACGCACTTTATTCCCGCTCTGCGCGCATATACACGCGCTTACACAATCACTTAGCCAGGTGACAGATAACTAGCACAATGATTTAGATCTCTGTCTGGATTGAAATATCCTTTGGTCCAGATCCAGACAGGAGTCTGCCTGTTGAGTACCCCTGCTGTATGCATTTCTGTTAAAGCAAATGTGTCAAAGCATTTAGTTTCAGGTTTGCAGGTGTCTGCATAATTTGTACAATTGTTTTACAGGCTTTTGTAGATGTTGATAGTATACAAATACTTTTTTTGGCAAATAGTTCCCAACCCCTTAATTCTAAGCTAAGTACTTTCAAATGACTGTTTATGAAATGGCAAATCATTTATGGTTCTTGCCTTGGAACATATCAGATATGTGCTGAGATATGTACCAGTGACTGTGGTATTGGCTACAGTCTGACACCATTTGTCTTTGCTGTAGATGATCAGCAGGTCAGTGGGAGACATAGATGATGCACTGATTGGTGGCAACGCATCGGCAGAAGTTCAAGATGAGGGCTGCGAGTCTTCCACTGTCAGTGGTGTGGATATTGTCCTCAACCACAAACTTCAGGAGACATCCTACGACAAGAAGTCATACACAGCCTACATCAAGGACTACATGAAGGGGTAAGTGTTTGTCATATGCCATGTCAATAGATCTCCATGCTGTCACATGCCATGTCAGATCTCCATGCTATATACTACAGCTTTTGCAAGCAGACCTAAAGGTCAAAAGAGGAAATAAGTGTTGTATAAGGAATGGGAAGTCAATGGCAACCATCCACTGACTCAACTGGATCATAACATGTTGTGCTTTGCAACACGGACAGGTTACTGTAAATGTCATTAACTTTGACCCAGGCGTTTGGCTCCGTTATTCTGCTCTAGTGTTGTCACGATACTAAAAATTCAGTAATCTGTACCAATATACCAGTAAAATTTCACAATTCTTAATACCAATTTCGATACCACAGGAAAAAATGGGAAATGTGCTATTGAACACACTCCTTTTAATCTGTTAAATAATGAAAACAATAGCATGTTTCAGGTTTTTAAAGTATTTGTTTTTTCCTTAGTTCCATTAATATTTTTTCCCAAATTCCACATTTTTCAATTTTTTGAATTCCATGTTTTAAAGCTCAATTCAATTTCCTCACCAAAATTGTCTAATAAAATGAATACAAACTTTAATAAAAAGGAAATAGAACTTTTTAAAAGTAATTGTTTTGTTGAAAAGTATTGAAGTGCTGCAGTAAATGTCCTTGCAACATAATCTAAAACACAACAGTCTTATTTTTGTCTGATAAAGTGCTGCACAACAGAGAATCACTTTATAAATGGGGAAAAAAATTATAAACTTCTATTCAGTACAACAGCACTCTTGCTCATGATATACGGGTCCAGCTTAATATAAAATAATACATTTTACCAAATATTTTGTTGCAATTTCTTAAATTTCATACGTCGAGCTTTTATTTAGAATCAAACCTTTTTGATGAGGCCTTTCTGGATCTGTGATTTTGATGGAAGTTTTACACTTCTGGATAAGATGTTGGTAATATGACCCAGTGTGATTTATAGAAGCGCAAAATGCTGCGATTTAATTATATAGTCTGCAGGTGCTCTGTGCGTCACTGTGAATGAGCACTTTTTCATTACTACAAAAAGTACAGCGCGTATATGAGCAGCTTCACACGTCTTTGCTGCACGCAGTATATAACGATTACATTAACACCCATTTGTGGTTTAATAATCACACTAGGACATACCCTATCCTAGTATTATATAATAATTGTAATTTGATTAATTGTCCTTTTCTGTGTAAAAGGAGTATCTAAATGCGCTAAAACGTGTGAGCATTTGTAAGCAGCTGTTTGTCTGTCAGATAGCATGTGGGGAACTTCTGTGGGTACTTCTGGTACAACAGAAACACTGGTATCGTTGCATCTTATTTTTATTAGGTATCGACTTGGTTCCGAAGTACAAGTGCTTTTGACATCACTATTCTGCTCTGTAGAATACCTGTGGTATTATGTTTAGATTTTTGCATCATTGACAGCTCAGAGTCTTGTATTGTGGCCACCTGGGTTTTAAGATGTGAAGATGCTAAATGAAAGGTCCCTGCGCTTTCTGCCTGCCTTATAAGTGGCTTGTAAGATTGAACTGGGGACAACAAGATGTTCAAATTTCCTTGATTCACAGCTATCAGTGAACATGGCTCTGAAACGTAACCCGGTTCTTTCCAATTTCCCTATGACAGAGTGAAAGCCAAACTACAGGAAACTGCACCTAACAGGGTTGACCCCTTCATGGCTAATGCACCAGCTGAGGTCAAGAAAATTCTAGGCAATATCAAGAACTTTCAGGTATACTACAATAACTGGTGATCTTTTCATTCTGCCGTTACTAGTGGAACGGTTCTGTTGAAGGCACACAATGATGTCTGGTTTGGGTATACTTTATTTTTCTGCATGCTGTTTTGTGCAAATGGACGTTGACGGGACGCTGATGACAAGCACAGACGAGGACTGTCCGCTTGTCCAGAAAAACTGGGCTCCACGCGGCACAATCCGACATACAGTGCTGAAGAAATTTGTGTCAAGCATACTGTGCGCAAGACTTTCCGGCACGTGGAAAACCAAAGTATACTTTGGCCTGCAGTTCCGTTTTGAAGGTCATGACCAATGAAAATAAATGGTTAATCCTAAGTGTGCCACTTCAACAAATAGAAGAGGGTTATTATGGGTTGCAGAATAGGCCGCAAGTTCCGTTAACTGATCTTGTCTATTGGCTTAGTTTTTCACTGGCGAGTCCATGAACCCAGACGGCATGGTTGGTCTACTCGACTTCCGTGAGGATGGCATCACTCCATACATGCTCTTCTTCAAGGATGGTCTGGAGATTGAGAAATGCGTAAGTTTATGAAGTCTTTTTGTTACCTCTTTGTTTTAAAATGCTGTTTAAGGGAATAGACTTAAAACTGTGCTATTTAGTTAAAAATCAGTCAATCAGCACTAGTGTATAGGGAATAATATTTTGCACGTAGCATCCACTCTTAGGCCTGTGGCTAATTGGTGGCCACTGGGTTTGCACAAGGATGCGACAGTAATCCTCCTCGTGTCTTCTAGCCATCTGAAAGGTGTCTGGAATGGACTCGGTTGAGGAGAACAGAATGATTACATTAAATGAAAGCATTAATATTGTTGCTATAGCATGACAGTATGGTCAACTAAATGGAAAAAAAATTCTTTCTGGCTTAAAGGGTTTTTAACCTTGCTAACATGTAGGAGCTAAGTAGAGTTTAGAGGTTAAAACAGGGTATTGATGGTATTGAGACTTTGTATTAAATAGAAATTAACCATCAAATGTTTTTCTCTCCACAGTAAACTCCGTAAGCATCTAAAATTGCCCCTCCAACTTTGGCCTCTACTTGGTGGATTGGGCCTGTGGATTAAACCAATCATTCCCCCCAATTCCTTTCCATCAGGACCAGAGGCTCTTTTAACTTCACTAGGCCGTTGTTTTAATTTCTTGATTGGCTTCAAGATGTGATGGTCCTCTCATGAAAATAGAAACAGGACTTTTTACCAAGCTAAACCACAATGTGAAAAGATTGTGGTTGAAACTATTTTGGGTTTTTTTATTTTGTCGTCATGGAGATGAAGTTGCTGGCTTCTCTATTGCTGTGCATGTCAGCTTCTGGTTTCAGCAGATGTACAGTTTAATTCCCCCTCTTTCCAATTGAATCACAGGATTGTATAGGATTTCTTGCACCATTTGTGAAAAAATAAAATCAAGCTGCTGGCTAATAAGTGTTGACTGTGTTCTGCCTAAACTTGTCCTGGGAATTTTATTAGACTTTACCAATGAAAGTGTGTACTCCCATCGACCGGAAAACTATGATGAACAAATTAAAGGTATAGCCTCTTAAAGACTGAAATCCAGTTTATTGGTGGTGTCCCTTTAGAGCTGTGAAGTGTTTATTCACTGTAGTTGTGTTTACTGTAGGAATTGGAGGATCTCTGCACTATGGGAAATAGTAAAATCCCTTTCAGCACTAATGTGAACCAAACATGATTCTTAAAATTAAAGACCATGTATGAAAAATGCCTCGATTCTATAGCTTGTAAAACCACCTTTAACATCAATGGCTTGGGGTAATCATCTTTAGGGTTCCCAAGGTCATGGAAGAACTAGAAATATCAGGGAATTTTAAATTAACTGTAAACAAATTGTAATCTGTTCACAATTTGGGTTGAATGATTCAACTCTCTGCTAGAATTTGTGTAATAAAGGAAAAAAACTTATGCACAGTCAGAAGTGACTAGAAATATCATGAAAATGAATTGCTTAAAATTTGTGAGAACTCTTGAGCAATGAGCTTAAGTCATTGTTATTTGTATATGTCAAGGCAGCTGTATAGAAGTTCATTCCTTAAATACCTGTTGTATGCCCTCTATGAACAGCTTGATGGTAATCATCTGTCAATGTACTTGAACCCCTAACAAGCTTGTTAAAGGTGACTATTGCAAGGAAAATACTCCATAAAATGTCTACCAATGTCTCTGAGGAATTTTGGAGTGCTGTCTTTTCAGCATTCAGTGCATTGATGTTTTTGTGACCATTCATTTATGCACACTGGTTGCACCACAACCTCTGGCATTGAGCCTGAACTTTAGTTCCCCAATCCAAACTCCTTGACTCCTTTCTGCCATTTACCTGGGGAAGAGATGGCAGCAGGCTGCACTATAGGAAGAAGGCAGGCCAGTAGGGGCAATGTTCTGCAGGGAAACCTTGGGTCCTGGCAGTCATGTGGATATTACTTTGACACATACCACCTACCTAAAGATTGATGCAGACCACTTCCACCCCTTCATAGCAACGGTATTCCCTGATGGCAATGGCCTCTATAAGCAGGATAATGTGCCCTGCCACACTGCAAAAATTGTTCAGGAATGGTGTTGACTCGGTCTCCAGATCTCAATCTGATCGGGCATCTGTGGGTTGTACTGGGAAAAACAAGTCCAATCCATAGAGGCCCCACCTCACAACTTACTGGACTTAAAGGATCTGCTGCTAACATCTTGGTACCAGATACCACAGGACACCTTAAGAGGTCTTGTGGAGTCCACGCCTCAAGGGGGACCTACATGATATTAGGCAGGTGGTTTTAATGTGGCTCATCGGTGTGTATATATAAATTGTATAGGCCAACGGATCCTTTGAGAATAAAGGGTACTAAGAACATCCAATATATTTAAAAAAGTTCGCATTAATTGGTTATAGTGCTCAGAAATATTGAAATCTTTGTGCCAAAATTTTAAATATTTAAAAATAAAAATATTCAAAATATGATTTGAATGTTTAACCCCAGTACTTCCACCTGCAATGTAGAACCAAGCAATCTTGTAGAAAGTTTTGTCTGCAGCTTTTGGGTTCCTGAAAGTAATTTAACGACTTTTTTTTTTTTTTACAAAAACATTTAAACAGAATTTAATAAAATGAAATACCATACAAAATATAAGCCTGCTTGTTTTAAACAGAAACCCAAAGATAATGGTTTACAACTAATAAACTCAGCAAAAAAAAGAAATAACCCTTTATCAGGACACTGTATTTTAAAGATAATTTTGTAAAAATCCAAATAACTTTACAGATCTTTATTGTAGAGCATTTAAACAATGTTTTCCATGCTTGTTCAATGAACCATAAACAATTAATGAACATGCACCTGTGGAATGGTCGTTAAGACACTAACAGCTTACAGACGGTAGGCAATTATGGTCACAGTTATAAAAACTTAGGACACTAAAGAGACCTTTCTACTGACTCTGAAAAACACCAAAAGAAAGATGCCCAGGGTCCCTGCTCATCTGCGTGAACGTGCCCTAGGCATGCTGCATGGAGGCATGAGGACTGCAGATGTGGCCAGGGCAATAAATTGCAATGTTCGTACTGTGAGACACCTAAGACAGCGCTACAGGGAGACAGGAAGCTGATCATCTTCGCAGTAGTAGACCATGTGTAACAACACCTGCACAGGATCGGTACATCCGAATATCACGCCTTCGGGACAAGAACAGGATGGCAAACACCCCCAGGTTACACCAGGAATGCACAATCCCTCCATCAGTGCTCAGACTGTCCGCAATAGGCTGAGAGAGGCTTGCAGGCCTGTTGTAAGGCAGTTCCTTACCAGACATCACCAGCAACAACAACATCGCCTATGGGCACAAACCCACCTTCGCTGGACCAGACAGGACTGGCAAAAAGTGCTCTTCACTGACAAGTCGCAGTTTTGTCTCACCAGGGGTGATGGTCGGACTCGCGTTTATCGAAGGAATGTCACACCGAGGCCTGTACTCTGGAGCGGGATCAATCTGGAGGTGGAGGGTCCGTCATGGTCTGGGGCAGTGTGTCACAGCATCATTGGACTGAGCTTGTCATTGCAGGCAATCTCAATGCTGTGCATTACAGGGAAGACATCCTCCTCCCTCATGTGGTACCCTTCCTGCAGGCTCATACTGACATGACCCTCCAGCATGACAATGCCATCAGCCATACTGCTCGTTCTGTGTGTGATTTCCTGCAAGACAGGAATGTCAGTGTTCTGCCATGGCCAGTGAAAAGCCCGGATCTCAATCCCATTGAGCACGTCTGGGACCTGTTGGATCGGAGGGTGAGGGCTAGGGCCATTCCCCCCAGAAATGTCTGGGAACTTGCAAGTGCCTTGGTGTAAGAGTGGAGTAACATCTCACAGCAAGGACTGGCAAATCTGGTGCAGTCCATGAGGAGGAGATGCACTGCAGTACTTAATGCAGCTGGTGGCCACTCCAGATACTGACTGTTACTGTTACCCCCCACCCTTTGTTCAGGAACACATTATTCCATTATTCCGTTAGTCACATGTCTGTGAAACTTGTTCAGTTTATGTCTTAGTTGTTGAATCTTGTTATGTTCATACAAATATTTACAAAGCAGCTGAAAGTGAGAGGACGTTTCTTTTCTTGCTGAGTTTATATCAGTAAGCACTTAACTTCACCTGTTTTATACACACCAGATCTGAACTGATGAGGATTAGAAGTCCTTTTAATTTCAGTCATGATGACTGAAGATTCAATTCTATTGTGGTTCCTCATGTGAATCCCTCAATATCATTATAAAACTCCACAAATATTTCCAATAAACCTCTAAAACAATGAATGAATCATCCTTGAAGAAATTTTGAAACAATAACATTGTGTACTTATTGGGGAGGATAATGGTTTGTTTTGACTTCAATGATATAAACAGGTCCATGGACTCTCGATGTGACAAGAAAATGATCAGTCACTCTTCTCTTCATTTTGGTAATGTCTGTACTCCGGTTTGAGCTCCCAGGTGTTCTTATGAGTGCCTTTGACATTGTAAATGCCAATGTCCCGAAGAATCTCCTTTAAGTAAATCTATAGAAAATGAGAAAAAAAATGTTATATAGGTAGCCTTACATTTAGAACATGCTTATCCGTTCCATATTCATGAGAGCATAAGAGAAGTGGCATGCGTTTTCACGTGATATTTTTAGCACTAAACAACACAAGTTCTAACGTGAAAACACAAGCCACTGTGAACAAGCTTCTTTCCAAGCTAGGCATGTGATGTATATACGGCATAAATGGCACATGCGCACTGATGTAAACAAAACCAGCATGGATGAGAAGCATTGCTGAAGGAGGAACGGAGCCGACTCTATCTGCCTTCTTAAAGGATTGAGTCGGAAGTGTCGAAGTATTCTGGGTTCCTTCAAAATACAGAAGGACTGTTGGTCAAAGATGGTTTAACTTTGTGTAAAACGTGACAGAAAAGTGGCAGCAAAACACAGGAACACCTCCAACATGTTTGCTCATCTGTGGGACAATCATCCCGTGCAATTCAGCGATATAAAAGGTAAGTTGAGACACTCTAAATGACGACTAAGTAATAATGTGTAGCTTGCTTTGAAGTGGCCAAAGAGTAATTCACTAAAACTCCAAAAGTTACACAGTAACATTTGCATCTTGTAGTAACAATTAAAACACAGTTGAAATCAGCTAAAATTAAGTTCTGTAATTAGTAATGGTAATGTGGCAAATGTTCATAAGGGAATTTACAGGTTTGCAGCTTTGCACTTCAAGACAGTGACTACCTATTTGACTTAATATTTATTTTCAAATATTTGTTTATACATTTGTAAAATATTTTTATTTTATATTATTTTATTTTTTGTAATTATTTAAATGTTCAATTAGTTTTTTTGAACGTTTGGGGTTCTTTTCAAAGTTCTTTGTTTAATTTAAAAGGCCAGATTGGTATTGAAAAAAGTAATATGAACTTGTTTATCTTTCAACACTTTGTAATGTGACTCAATACTGTGATAATAACGTATATCGTAATAAAAGCTTCAGCAATTATGTGAAAATTTGAGGCTGTCACATGCCTACTCCTAGCACGTGCAAGACAATAATTACAAACATTTCCTATTGTATGCCTTCAAAAGACTTGGAATATAATGCACAAGCCCAATGGGCTACTTTTATAATAAGTTTGGATCCACTATAAGCTTTAAATTGAGTCACTATCAACTGCCATTGTACTGAAAAGACTGACTGGAATATTCATTAATGTGTGTTCCGCAAGAGAAAGAAATCCATTTGGGTTTAGAGTGACATAAGGGTGAGTAAATTATGACAGAACTTTAATTTTTTATAGATTTAATTTTTGAGAAAGGACAGGAGGAGAGGTGATGTCACACTGCAAAACACTCATTAGAATTGTGCAGTAACTACAAGGAATTGCTGATTGTTATATATTGGAAATGGCATCTTTATAACAAATTTGGAGGCAATGAAAACAGTATAGTGAACATCTTTAAACAGGCTCTCTTGTTTTGAGACCAAAACTAATCAGCTCCATCTGAAAATGATTTTTGATGGCAGTAGAAAACTAGACAGAGTGCGCTCTACAAGCCTATGCTACAACAATGATACAGTAGTTTGATATTTAACCTGTGCCCCTAAAGGTGTAACTCACCACAGGCTGTTTTGTGATGTCCACTAGATCCTTGATGTTATAATACTGATGCTTCTCAAATGCAGAGAACAGCATGTCCAGCACCTGCTGTTTATCCGCTCGTGCCCTCTTCCCTTCTTCTTTCTTCTTCTTCTCATATTCCAGCTGAGAAAGGGAGCAAAAAGTGTATATAAACATTCAATTAGACACTAGATACACAGACATACATCTGTATGATGATGCAAAAGCATGACCTACATTATAGGCGTGATTAGCAACAGGTTTGTAGTTGGTGGTAACAGCCTTATCGAGCTGTTGAGAGAACCTGAGGGGTTTAGACAACTTCTCAATCTGCAGTCTGCAACAGAAAACAACATCCTGTCTGAGCTCTAGCTACAGTTGAAGTCAGAAGTTTACATACACCTAAGCCAAATACATTTAAACTCAGTTTTTCACAATTCCTGACATTTAATCATAGAAAACATTCCCTGTCTTAGGTCAGTTAGGATCACTACTTTATTTTAAGAATTTGAAATGTCAGAATAATAATAGAGAGAATGATTTCAGCTTTTATTTCTTTCATCACA
Source organism: Myxocyprinus asiaticus (assembly GCF_019703515.2). Taxonomy (NCBI): domain Eukaryota; kingdom Metazoa; phylum Chordata; class Actinopteri; order Cypriniformes; family Catostomidae; genus Myxocyprinus; species Myxocyprinus asiaticus. Next base: position 21,153,869 of record NC_059350.1, read on the forward strand.
TTCCCAGTTGGTCAGAAGTTTACATACACCTAAGCCAAATACATTTAAACTCAGTTTTTCACAATTCCTGACATTTAATTGTAGAAAACATTCCCTGTCTTAGGTCAGTTAGGATCACTACTTTATTTTAAGAATTTGAAATGTCAGAATAATAATAGAGAGAATGATTTCAGCTTTTATTTCTTTCATCACATTCCCAGTTGGTCAGAAGTTTACATAAACTTTGTTAGTATTTGATAGCATCGCCTTTAAATTATTTAACTTGGGTCTAACGTTCTGGGTAGCCTTCCACAAGCATCTCACAATAAGTTGCTGGAATTTTGGCCCATTCCTCCAGACAGAACTGGTGTAACTGAGTCAGGTTTGTAGGCCTCCTTGCTCGCACACACTTTTTCAGTTCTGCCCACAAATTTTCTATCAGATTGAGGTCAGGGCTTTGTGATGGCCACTCCAAAACCTAGACTTTTTTGTCCTTAAGCCATTTTGCCACAACTTTGGATGTATGCTTGGGGTCATTGTCCATTTGGAAGACCCATTTGTGACCGAGCTTTAACTTCCTGGCTGATGTCTTGAGATGTTGCTTCAATATCGTCACACAATTTTTCTTCCTCATGATGCCATCTATTTTGGGCAGTGCACCAGTCCCTACTGCAGCAAAGCACCCCCACAACATGATGCTGCCACCTCCATGCTTCACGATTGGGATGGTGTTCTTCGGCTTGCAAGCCTCACCCTTTTTCCCCCAAACATAATGATGGTCATTATGGCCAAACTGTTACATTTTTGTTTCATTAGACATACAGACGATTGTGGTACCTTCAGGCATTTGGAAATTGCTTCCAAGGATGAACCAAACTTGTGGAGGCCCACAATTGTTTTCTGAGGTCTTGGCTGATTTCTTTTGATTTTCCCATGATGTCAAGCAATGAGGCACTGAGTTTGATGGTAGGCCTTAAAATACATCCACAGGCACACCTCCAATTCACTACACCTTCTATCAGAAGCTAACTGGCTTATTACCTAAAGGCTTGACACTATTTTCTGGAATTTTCTAAGCTGCTTAAAGGCACAGTTAACTTAATGTAAACTTCTGACCCACTGGAATTGTGATATAGTCAATTAAAAGTGAAACAATCTGTCTGAAAATAATTGTTGGGAAAAATTACTTGTCATGCACAAAGTAGATGCCCTAAACGACTTGCCAAAACTATAGTTTGCTAATATTAAATCTGTGGAGTGGTTAAAAAAATGAGTTTTAATGACTTCAGCCTAAGTGTATGTAAACTACTGACTTCAACTGTACATACTTAAGAGTTTAATGGAGTGACCCCTTTAATTTAATTGGATTTATACTACCTTTTCAAACATAATTTGGCCATGTGCCTTACCATGTGTACCTTGTGTTATAGTAATTATTACCTCAAAAAGGTATGACAATCTTTGAATGTTGTCTTGACAAAGCATTGTCAAAAAGTTTACATTTTTTTTTTTTTTTAAGGTTTAAGTGTTCTATACGCCTTGTAGACAGACAGATAATAGATAACTGGAAACAGATAGATTAGAAACAGTTCATTTTTGATTGTACACTATGGAAATTGTAAGTCCAAGCACTGAATTTATATTATCAGCTATGGGAAAACCATTAGTCTGATCAGTTCAAAAATACAAAACAGCCCAAGTGATAACAGGCTGAAGGTCTGTGCCAAGTCTGGTGGGTGTAGCCTGAAACTCTAGGAGGGGTTACATTTAGACATTTTGGTCTCAGGTTAAGGCCCGATATACTTCTATACAAAACTGAAGAACAAACAGGTGTGACATCATTTAGAACAAAATCTGGCCAAAAAGAATGTGTTTTTAGAGTTTGTTTTGGTAGTTCGGAACAGCTCGCCTGGGCAAAAGTTCTTGCCGACTGCCTTCTTACTGCCATTGGTACACGTCATCAGTAGGTGTGACCTGGAGTTCAACCTATCTTGAGGCAGACAGCTAATTCTGTTTATGTTGTTTAGTCAGTCCAGCTGAGTCAACATGAACACACCAGCGTGTAGAGTTATTAGTGAGCTGGTGCAAATTTACCTACAATCGTTCTTGGAAAATGTCTCCAAGCAAACATCTAATGCGACATTTGGGTTTTGTTTAAATAGTCTACAAAAGTAATCAAATCCACTCAAATACTCTCAAATGCCCATTCACACGTGCCATCTTCAGGAAAACCCTTCACACATCTGCCCAAAGTAAGATATGCTATCATCATTCTTTTGTCTTTATGTCTTTGTCTTTTCTTTTTCATCTTTGCAAAAGTATCAGTGTCATTATAAATTACAATAACAGAGCGTAACTGCCTCATTTTATGGCCGCGTATAGTGTGTTAGCGCACTGGAGTCATGAATTCAGAATGTAAATAATACAAATTAAACATTTTCTACTGCATATATATTACTTTAAATAATCATTGAGTGGTTAAAACTTCTTTTACTGACATCATGTGAATTCTACTCATAGAATGAGGTACAGTCATTGATAACACATTTTAATGTCACAGTTAAGGTTTTATATGTAGAGTCATCATATTTAAACTGACCTCTAAATGCCTCCCACAGCAGTGGGGTGGGTGTCTGAATGTTTGCAAACAGTATACCATTACTCGGCTGTTTAGAACTTCTTTTTACCCCTGAAAGAACGACGAATAAGAACTACTACGGAAGTATATTGGGGCCTTAATACTGGGTAGGGCCTCCCTTTGCTCCCAAAACAGCCTTATTTCTTCATGGTATGGATTCCTTTAGGAATTCTGAAAAACCCCTAAACTAAGTTTGTATAACAGTAATTAGCTTTTTATAAAAAAATAATAGAAGTCTAAAGTACAGTATGTTCTCATTTACACAGTTAAATGTGAGAAATTGTGCATGCATGCACTCACAGTGTACATATACAGTGTGTACACTGTATGAACATACCTCTTAAGCCTCATGTAGTTCTCACTAACGGCCGGTCTACATTCAGCTCTCTGCACCACCAATCCTTCCAGTGCAATTTTGTCTTTGTGAGAGAAGAGAGACATTAACTTTCAATGACAGTCATAACTGCGCATTCGCTGCTGCAACCACATTGTGCAGGCTGTGGTGAGTGATTGTTGGGCTGTGAGATAACTAGCAACCACAAATCTTCAACACACCAACTCTTTAAATGAAGCTATAGAAAGGATGTTTTATGTGCTGTTAGGTTGAATGATTTTCCCATCAAAGGTTCAATATTTGCATCAACATTAGTGACAAACCCACAACCACACACAGGATGTTCTTGCATGTTCCTTTTAGGTCTTTCATATCTAATCAAAAGCAATTTTACTATTTAAAAACTATGGTCATTCTGCATACAGCTTGGCTTGCCTTGTCCTTCCTGGACCTCCACTCAAGCAGGGGGCGATGGCGAGCACTCACCTGGACCTGAACCTCAGCCGCTGGCCTCAGCATCTGACTGCCCTATAAAAGGGATGGCAACATGAGAACAAGGGGGAGTACATGCCAGATAATCATGGCACGTCAAGCCTCACGGCAGCTATTACACAGCAATCAGCGAAAGCACACGCATAGACACAAACCACGCAGAAACAACCAGTGAGCCACACACAACCCCGGATCAGTTAGTTAGAGTTAACTCTATTGAACCCAATGATTCAATGAATAAGAAATTCATGCTTGGGCTTATCCAAAATCACACATCAAGATCCCTACTCTGGAACTCTCTGAAGAATTTTAAGGCTGTGTATATTTATTTATAGTAAAACAGTGCACTCATCAGTCAGTGAACATATGGGCAACAGCCATTTTTCAGTTCCATTGCATTAAAATCTAACAAGAGTACAGGTATTAGTGTTAGACTGATGTCATCAAGGGTAATTATTCGGCTGATATTTAGCCATTTTGGGACTATCGGCATCAACTTGCTTGGTCAATTAACAGAAGTTGTCATTCTGTCTAGTGTAAGTTCCAAAATCAGTTTAGTCAATGGACAGTGCACACTATCTGAATTTTGATAATTTTATTTAGCAATTTTTAGTTCTGAGTACACAGTACTTATTTTGTAAAGCATAGTGTGAACATTTTGTGTAAAACAATTGTTAATTTGTTGTGCATCTTGTCTTAATTGCTATCATTAATTAAATTATATTAGGCTATATACACACACTCACTGAGCACCTTATTAGGAACATTATACTATAGGCCTAGATATACTTCCTACGAAATCGAAGACTAACGGATGTGACATCATTTAGAACAAAATCTGGCCAAAAAGGGGTTTTTGCGCTCGTTCCGATGGTTCGTGACAGCTTGCTTGTGCAAACGTTTAGGAAAAATTATTACCGGCTTCTAAACACCCTCTTACTGCTACTGGTCAATGTCATTGGTAGGTGTGACCTGGAGCTCCACCTACCTTTTTATTTTCTCCCCAATTTGGAATGCCCAATTCCCAATGGGCTCTTAAGTCCTCGTGGTGGTGTAGTGACTCACCTCAATCCAGGTGGCGGAGGACGAATTTCAGTTGCCTCCACGTCTGAGACAGTCAATCCGCACATCTTATCATATGGCTTGTTGAGCGCATTACCGCAGAGACGTAGCGTGTGTGGAGGCCCACGCTATTCTCCGCGGCATCCACTCACAACTCACCACGCACCCCACTCAGCACGCCCTGGATTCAAAATCATGACTCCAGGAGTTGTAGACAGCATCAATACTCGCTGAGCTAACCAGGACCCCAGAGCTCCACCTACCTTAAGGCTGACAGCTGATTTTGTGTATGTCGTTTAGTCATTCAAAATCAATGTGGAAAAAAAAAAGTCAACGTGAACACGGAGTGTAGAGTTATTAGCAAACTGGTGCAAATGTACCTAGATCTGTACTATCGTTCACTTAGAGACATTTTCCAAGACCATGTCATGCGATTTTTGTTTTGTTTTATTAGTCTACAAAAGGAATCAAATTAACTCAAATACTCTCAAGTGCCCATTCACTCATGTGCCATCTGCAGCGAAATCCATTCACACATCTGTCTAAAGATATGCCTCTATCACCATTCTTTTTTCTGTATTCTGAACATTAACACTTTTATACACTTATCTTTGCAATAGCATCAGTGTCATCATAACTTACAATAGCAGAGTATAACCGGCGCGGTCAGAAAAGTATAATTAAGGCTGAGGTATACTTCGTTTTTGCAATTTGCGTCATATATACTGTGCGCGGAGGGAGCCGCAACACGCAAACCCGAAGTATACTTTGGCCTTCAGAAAGGCAACGCGGTCGCCCGGGCACGAAGTGATCCGGATGCGGAACAATTACAGGTGCATCTCAATAAATTAGAATGTCATGGAAAAGTTCATTTATTTCAGTAATTCAACTCAAATTGTGAAACTCGTGTATTAAATAAATTCAATGCACACAGACTGAAGTAGTTTAAGTCTTTGGTTCTTTTAATTGTGATGATTTTGGCTCACATTTAACAAAAACCCACCAATTCACTATCTCAAAAAATTAGAATATGGTGACATGCCAATCAGCTAATCAACTCAAAACACCTGCAAAGGTTTCCTGAGCCTTCAAAATGGTCTCTCAGTTTGGTTCACTAGGCTACAAAATCATGGGGAAGACTGCTGATCTGACAGTTGTCCAGAAGACAATCATTGACACCCTTCACAAGGAGGGTAAGCCACAAACATTCATTGCCAAAGAAGCTGGCTGTTCACAGAGTGCTGTATCCAAGCATGTTAACAGAAAGTTGAGTGGAAGGAAAAAGTGTTGAAGAAAAAGATGCACAACCAACCGAGAGAACCGCAGCCTTATGAGGATTATCAAGCAAAATCGATTCAAGAATTTGAGTGAACTTCACAAGGAATGGACTGCGGCTGGGGTCAAGGCATGTCAAGGAATTTGGCTACAGTTGTCGTATTCCTCTTGTTAAGCCACTCCTGAACCACAGACAACGTCAGAGGCATCTTACCTGGGCTAAGGAGAAGAAGAACTGGACTGTTGCCCAGTGGTCCAAAGTCCTCTTTTCAGATGAGAGCAAGTTTTGTATTTCATTTGGAAACCAAGGTCCTAGAGTCTGGAGGAAGGGTGGAGAAGCTCATAGCCCAAGTTGCTTGAAGTCCAGTGTTAATTTTCCACAGTCTGTGATGATTTGGGGTGCAATGTCATCTGCTGGTGTTGGTCCATTGTGTTTTTTGAAAACCAAAGTCACTGCACCCTTTTACCATTTTTAAGGTTTTACGGAGCGTCCTTATATTTAAAATGTACTTCTAATGGCCTCCCACAGCGGTGTGGTAGGTGTCTAAATGTTCGGAAATAGTATACCGCTACTCAGCTGTTTAGAACTTCTTTTTACCTCTGAAAGAAGAACGAATAAGAACTTCTACAGAAGTATTTCAGGACCTTAATACTGGGTAGGGCCTCCCTTTGCTACCAAAACAGCCTTATTTCTTCATGGCATGGATTCTACAAGATGTTGGAAACATTCCTTTGTGATTCTGGTCCGTGTTGACATGATTGCATCACGCGATTTCTGCATATTTGTTAGCTGCACATTCATGCTGCAAATCTTGCGTTCTACAACATCCCATAGGTGTTCTATTGGATTCAGATCCGGTGACTGGGAAGGCCACTGAAGAACAGTGAACTCATTGTCATGTTCATAAAGCCAGTTTGAGATGACTTTTGCTTTGTGACATAATGCAAGCTGGAAGTAGCCATTAGATGATGGGTAAATTGTGGCCATGAAGGGATGCACATGGTCAGCAACAATACTCAAATAGGTTGTGGCTTTCAAGCGATGATCAATTGGTATTAATGGGCCCAAAGTGTGCCAAGAAAACATTCCCCACACAACTACACCACCGCCACAAGCCTGGACTGTTGACACAAGGCAGGTTGGGTCCATGGATTCATACTGTTGGCACAAAATTCTGACCCTATCATCTGTGCGCCTTAGCAGAAATCGAGATTCATCAGACCACAATACATTTTTCCAGTCTTCAACTGTCCAGTTTTGGTGAGCCTGTGCCCACTGCTGCTTCAGCTTTCTGCTCTTGGCTGACAGAAGTGGAACCCAACATGGTCTTCTGCTGTTGTTAATCACAGGAGATCAGCAGTTACGGAAATCCTCAAAACAGCTCATCTGGCACCAACAATCATGCCACGGTCGAAATCAGTGATTTCTGATGGTTGATATGAACATAACTGAATCTCCTGACAAAATCACGCAGATATGTATGCATTACACTGCTGCCACATGACTGGCTGATAATCGCATGAATAAGCAGGTGTATAGGTTTTCGTAAAAGTGCTCAGTGAGTGTATACTGGCACTATATCAGACTTTGGCCACCTTGTTTACTAGATGTAGTAACTGGTATTGACATTAAACAAATTAATATAAACCAACATATCTTTAAAAGGAATAATTAGCATGGTGGTTAATGATCTGGACAGTTAACCCAAGAAGTAATAGGTTCAAACCATGGTAGAGGTGATCACTATTTTACCCTTGAGCAAGGTACTAACAAAAACCCTTGGTTGCTCCAGGAGGATTTTTCTAGTTTTTAGCATTCTGTTAGTCACTTTGAATAACACACGTCCAATAAATGACAAATAACAAGAATCTAAGCTGCTAGCCAAAAAGCTAATCCATTAATCTAATAATTACTTATTTTTCATAAAAGCAACTGGTATATGAAATCCTCTGATCCCATCCTGTCACTATAGAAAAAAATTAAAAATAAATGAATTTGGATTTGAAATAAATGGAGTTGTTCATGCACAGACACCACCCAAGCTAAGCACACACACACACACACACACACACACAAAACTCCACATTAACCAAGGAACAATTAAGATGGTGAGTTGATTTGTTTCCAGAAACAGGTGAAACTTGAAGGCCCACTCTAATGTCTGCATCCATCAAAACACCAGACACAAATATTGAGAGGCAGAGAGGTCAGGCAACTGCAAAAGCTTAAGACCAGATCAAAGCAAATATACCCTAATATCCGATTCATCTCACAGAACAGACCGAAAAAGAGAACTCTAAAGAAAACAATGAAAGACAAAGCAAGTAGAGAGCATGAGGTAATTTAATTACTGGATATGCAGGACAGCCCGGAGGTTGCACAAAAAGACTTACCATATGAGCTGTTTGAAAGCAAAAGATCAGTTTTAACAAGAAAAACCAGTGACATGTTATAATAACTTCCATTAATAAGTACATAATATAATAGTTCATCACTGACATATGAATATTATTTTAAAGCACATGAATACAAGTTTCATGATATTTCTAAGCATTCTATGTATTAACTGCTAAGAATTACATGTTTATTAGTATTTTTGTTGATGATTTTTTAATGAGTTATTATAATATATTACAGAACAAATAGCATTTCAGTCTTATTTACTCATTACAGTTCTATTCAAATTTTAGTGCTTGACAACATAAGCTACTTTTAACAACACTAATTTCATGTTCAGTTGTTTTCAGATATTATCAGGGTCAGTGACGAGATGCTCATTATTTTTGTCCAGATCTATTAAATTATTCAAGAATACATTTCAAATGTAATTCACACAATTACTTGAGAACACCTCTTCTATGATGAACATATCAAAGTCATTTTGATATTTTTTATGGGACTTAATGTCAAAAGTGTCACGTGGTGTAACCGTCTGTACAATAAAACAGCAAAATATTCATTAAAACTTAAATTATTAAAAAAAAAAAAAAAAATATTGGCATGAATAGTGCCGAAAAATACAACATTATTATGTCTTTAAAAATTAATCAGTGAAATAAATTTGTAAAAAAAATAAAAAATAATAATTTTAAACACTTTTGTCCACCAAATCAACCTAAAAACTTGGTCATAATGAAATATCAATATTTTGACATTTTTATGAAAAGGCATACTTTGTTCAGGTCATTTGGTGCAACCCTGAAAAAACTTGATAATCTTGACCCAAAGATACATGATTTTTGTAAATATATTTTTCACCTTGAAAAATAATTTTTTTTTTTTTTAAATTAATGAAATTAATAAAGTCCCATACATCTGTGTATTGCAGGTGCAAGCAAAACTATTTTAATGCCACATGACATTTTTAAAGTCATTAAATCAGTTATTTGTTAAACCAACATGGACTCAAAGTTTACATTTCTACAAACTTGACACCTGTTTAAAAATAGGTTTTTATCACCTCGGAAAACCTTATTTGTCAATGACCCATCAACTAATGACTTTCCATAGAACAGCATTTTAAATACATTCTTCTCACAAATTAGTTTTAGTCTGGGTTTTCTAAATCTAGTTTGAACACTAGACCATCCATTACAAGTTTACATTTTGTGAGATTTTGGTTCTCACCTGAAGAATTTTCTGTAAAAACAGCCAGGGTCTGTCCACCAACAGTCTGCAGAGTGAATGGATGTTCTCTAGGGGCTCGTACCACAGAGGATTTCTCTCCTATGGTGTCTATGGTGGTAAGATCCTCGTTGAGTGTGAAGGACACCTGTTTGTGCATAAGGCATTCAAACAATCAGAAATACAAGGAATCCACTTCAAGCCCAAAACAGAAGACTTAATGTTTCAAGAAATTGTGGTTACCTCTGCTTTGCCTTGATTCCTTTAAAAACAAGAGCAAAGTGTTGATTAAAATATTTTCTAAGCTGTGCATGTACAACTCCAAATGCACGTAGAAGCATAATGTTTTACTACATACTTGCAAATGCGGAGCTTTCCAACTTCTCCTTTCCCTGTTGCTTTGGCCCATTGTTGTGACAAATACTTGGGGACCTGCGAGTCAAATGCAGTTCAGTTCAGCAGGAGTCTGAGATTAATTTACCTCCAGGGTTCCCAAACTACTGACCAATGAATTTCCATGATTTCTCCATGACTTTCCAGTCGTTTGAGATTATAGTATAATGATTTCAAAATCATTTAATAAAGATTGCACTCACAAAATGTAGCATCATTTCTAGCCGAAGCACGAATTTAAGATTGTAATGATATCCATGACTTTTCCAGGCCTGAAAATAACTCATTCAAAATACATTGTAACTCAGTTTCAACTCATTATGCACACTGCAAAGCCGTTCAAACAAATAATCTGGGTTTGCACGGCATTTGTAGATGGTGAATCCATAGAATGAACTACAAAACAACATGAAACAAATACTAATAGAGGAGAAATATTAACTAGAAGCATTGGCTTTAGCTAGCCGTGCTCTTCATCGAGCTATTTGAAGCACTTACTTTGACCAGCCAGACACCAGTGTTTTGTTTTGCACCAGTTAAATCCACCTCTCCTTTATCTGACATTCTTGTTATTATTTCATGTGGATTTAATAGACCTCTTTTGTTACCCGACACCAACAACAACAAGCTAATGTACCACCAAAACAGAGCCGGCTGTACGGTGGCCCGTTAGAACCAAAAGTGCTAGTGCTACATAATCGCGTTGGTGAATCCAGTTCCCTTACGACTCAGTACACTTGACATTGCATAGCTATGCATATGGGGAGTGCCTTCTTACACGACCCAGTTGAAACCACTCTACAATAATGCCAATATTCTAATATTGGCTATGGTGATTGAGCCCGCCTGTTTTGGCGCGAAACTGTCCGCTATAAAAACAGGTGCACAAACACCATTTCCTCAGAATTTCTTCCTTCAAGACAGCAATCATCTCTTGTCTAGAAGCCCTCTACCTTCGCCGGCGATATACACAAGTCAGCAGGCGGAATCTTCACGGGAAGTCTTTCCACTCCCCTGCAGTGTTCCGGCAAGCATCACACTACCTCGCCGATTGACGCATCGCTGGTGAACGGGCCTCAGCATCCTGATTCCCCGCAGCGCTTCGGCAGGGTTTGTGTATCCTTACAAAGCAGCTGTATATTGTGTATTGTATATTGTGTGATTATAAATATAAATATATATTAATTTATATATTTATATATCTAAAAGAGTCACTTACGTGTTCGCGTCTTTTTAAAGATGTCATTCCGTAAGTGTACCTTGTGCGAGAGACATCCCGCCATCAGATCAGCATGAGAGCTGCATTTACTGTCTGGGCCACGCCCACGCAGAGTCAGCTCTCATGGAGACAGACTGTACTCACTGTGAGGACATGAGTCTCAAGACGCTTCACTCGTGAATCACCCTCGTTCTGTATATATGTTCTATATAAACATGCGTTTCCCCCAGTATGCCTTATACACTCTGTCATATGCAAAGTCCGAGAGGACAAGGAAACGGTTTTATTAGTTGCGCTGAAATGGCCCAACCAGCCATGGTTTCCGGAAATGATGGAGATGCTGTACAACTCACCGTGGGAAATACCACTGAGGAGGGATCTCCTTTCTCAGGCACGAGGCACAATATGGCATCCCCAGCCCCAGCTGTGGAACCTGCATGTGTGGCCCCTGAACGGACGCACTACACACACCAGACCTGACATGTTCAGTCATGGACACCAATTTACAGGCCAGAGCACCGTCCACGAGATGCCTCTATGCACTAAAATGGAAGGTGTTCACTGATTGGTGTCTCCTACATGGCAAGGACCCAGTAAACTGCCCCATACATGAAATTCTAATATTTCTTCAAGAGCGATTAGACGCAGGACTCACCCCATCAATGCTCAAAGTGTATGTGGCAACAATATCTGCGTATCACGCCTCTATAGGCAAGCATGATTTAATCAAAGTTCCTTAAAGGAGCAAGATGATTAAACCCACCTCGGCCGACTACAATCCCGACTTGGGACTTAACTTTAGTCCTAAAAGCTCTCACAGGGCCCCCCTTTGAGCCTTTGGACTCTGTTGAACTGTGCATGCTCTCCGTTAAGACCACACTACTGCTGGCTCTGGCCTCAGTAAAACGGGTCTGTGACCTGCATTCACTATCAGTTGCCAATTCATGTCTGGAGTTTGGCCCCGGTCTTTCAAGAGCCACTGTCAAACCCAGGAAAGGCTATGTACCCAAGGTCCTACCCACACCCGTTAAAGCGCAGGTGGTTCACCTTCAGGCCTTCTTCCCTCCTCCATTTAATTCGGATGAGGAACAATCATTGCATTTGTTATGCCCTGTGCGGGCACTACATGCATACATTGAGCGTACTTGCCAGTTCAGACTGTCTTATCAGCTCTTTATATGCTATGGAGGAAGCACAAAAGGAATGTCCGTCTCCAAGCAAAGGCTCTCTCACTGGATTGTCGATGCAATTACCCTGGCTTATGAGTCACAGGGTAAGACTTGCCCAATTGGTGTTAAAGCACACTCAACTAGAGGCATGGCCTCCTTATGGGCATGGACGAATGGTGTGTTCTTACAAGACATATGTTTTGCAGCAGGATGGTCCACTCAAAACATATTCGCAAGGTTTTACAACCTAGACGCAATGTCTCTTTTTTCACAAGTCCTCTCTGTTTAGAGCACTTGCTATTCATTAGCCAAATATATATATACTTGTGCCCTTCCCTTTAAGTACGGGCACCCCATCATTTGCACAACCGCCTGCATTCAGGCCGTTATAATTTACCATAAAGTCGCAAGCACTTTCTTTATAAATAAATTTCCTTCCCGACTGGGTTCATAAGGAGTTAATTCATACTATATGACTATAGTTCATATATTCGTTATGAGTGCTCTCCTCCTGACCAACACGAGGATCACTCATTGCGGCATACTCGTGTCGGTCGCCGTCCCTCAAGACTGCAGCACCATGTTTCCTTTCCTATGTCGTATAGTGCGGCGTGATGGGATTCTGTTCCCCATATGCGTAGCTACGCAATGTCAAGTGTACTAAGTAGTAAGGGAACGTCTCGGTTTCATACGTAACCGCGGTTATTGTTTAAGACTTTGAAAACCCCTGTTTTACTGTAAGATCTATTAGGTTCATAATGCCCAACACTCAAAAAAAGAAATAAGAAAAACAATTTTTTTACTCAGAGGTGCACTCTGTAAATGTAAATGTAAAATGTTTTTCCTCAAAAAAGTTACTAAAGACGTGAATTTTAATTTTGCAATTTATGTAGGAAATTTACATAAAATTTACCACTCACATTAAAATGAAGACTCCAGTCATATCAGTAACTTTATAAAAGCTGTTTTATTCTACATGGAGAGGGTCCGCACATGGGGGCTGCCATGTTAGAATCACATGAACAGCTGAATACTACTCGCTTTATCTCAGTAACCATCCTGTTATTTGACACTTTCACTCATTGATTAAAGTAATCATGGCTGACTGTGAATATTACATTTCTACAATAGCATCTGAAACTGAAAACTATTGATTTTATATGATGGTGCATCCAAGCCGTTAGGTGTCAGTGTAAGTCTAAGTTGACATAAAGACAAAAAGTTACTGAGTGTACCTTCATGCATAGCAACATAACATAAAATGTACGCATTTCAATTTCATAACACATTTTCATCAAATTGAATTTTGTGATACTTTAAATAAGTAAAACTTATATATATATTCTTAATTTAGTTAAAGATTACTCAGTTCAATTTGATGGAAATTTGTTATGAAATTAAAACCCAAATCTTGAAATGCATATAAATCTTTTTTTTTTTTTTTTTACATTATACATACATATTTTTAACATTTAAATGTTCAATGTGAACCATACATTTAATAAAACTGCTTAAGGCCAAAGTAAATACTATTTAAATAATATTTTCTTGACATTTCAATTTCATAAAATTCCATTCCAAAAAAACAAATATTTTATTTTATTAAAGTAATTTTGATGTAATTTTGTTATGAATTTGAAATGTGTACTTTTTTTTTTTAGTTTATTAATCCTGTTTGGTTGAATTATATTCTATATATGCATTAATTTCCATATCAAACAAGGGGTAAACAATCATAAATAATGTTTTTATTTCTTGTATGATGGCCAGCAATATGTTTTTCAGTCATTGATCAGGTGTCCAGGAATTTTACAGGGCCAAGGTGGCAACCCTAAATGTGGTTAAAGTGAACATGTGGACATGCTTTGAGAAGTATTTATTGACAAGTGGAAAAAAAAACAAAAAAAAAACAAAAAAACTTTTTAGTTTCAGATCTTAACATATTACAAAAGCATAAGAACAGATATCAAACAATGAAACAGAGCCTGTATTAATACCACATTTCAGCCAACCCACTGTTTTTGGTAACACTGATCAGTATCTACTTAACAGAAGCTAATTATAAGGGAACATTAACGATACTTTGAAAATAATTATGACTCCTTTAAAAGGTATTTTTGCACCTGAAATGATAAATGTGCTCTGGCACACAATATATGATCCATTAACATAAAACAGTCAGTAGCAATATTTAAATTCAGTGGAATAATGCATGCATAATCTCAGGGTATCACTGGACACAGGTCGGTCACGACTATTATTCACCCAAAAATGAAAATGGTGTCATAATTTATCCTCATGTTGTTCTAAACTCATATGGCTTTCTTCCGTAGAACACAAAAAGATGTTAGGAAGAATGTTAGCCTTAGTCACCATTCACTTTCATTACATCTTTTTTCCCTACAGTGAAAGTGAAGGACATCCTGCCTAAAATTTCCATTTTGTGTTCCATGGAAGAAAAAAGTCATAGGGGTTGAGTAAGTCATGAGAGTGAGTAAATGGCAGTTTTATTTTTCTCTCAGTTTCACAGTATTAATGACTAAGTATCAATAAAAAACAGGTTTCAGAACAGTCACGCATTTACAGAAAAGCAATATCTCTTAAAATATATATGAGTGTATAAAAGGAATGGTCAGACCAGCACATTTACATATACTTTTCAAAATGGTTCATAATGTTTTGCTGATAGTGATGATGATTCCAATACCCAATAAAAATGTTATCCTTGACAACATCAGATAACTTTGTTTAATGTCCCTTATAGGAACATGCGGTCTTTGCTATGTGAAAAGCGAGTGTTCAGTTCCTGTGACTTCTTGAGCAAGACTTTTTTCTGAGCCTCGTCAAAGCGATTGACCTGGAGATCAGCGTCTCTATCGAAGGGTCTTCTCTCCACAGGCTTTTTGGCATCCTCCTCAGCTTTCCTCTTCATCTTTTTAGTATGCATACTAATGAGAGATTCTCCACGTTTGGACTCCTAAAAAAAAGACAAGGGCATTTAAAATTCATATTTTTGTTCTCAAGTCAGTTTTTATTCCCAATTGCATGTAGCAAACTAAGGTGTGAATCATCTGAATGGACTATTGGAGTGTGCTACTATTTTCAATTCTGATTCAAATGTACCCTAGATCTTAAAGATTCATGAAACCCCAAAACATATTTTTGAGATGTTAACAAATACAGTATGTACAGGTTGCACATCATTAAAACAAATTATATCACCCATTATGTTTATTGCTAAGCGTAAAATGGTTATTTTATTTATTTATTTATTTTTTTTTGCCATTTCATTGTTCTGGTTTAAAAATAAAACTCAAAGCAACATCATAAAATATGAGGTATATGCGCAAACTCTGAGTTGTGATTGGTAGTAGAGTACACTAATACATCATTTGATTCTGAGCACTTCTCCACATTATTCATGTGAAGGAACGCTTCCATCCAATCACTGCTCTGCCACATAGATGCGCTCGCATTACAGTGGAGAATTCAAAATCGCACAGGGATGTGACAGCGGTTCCTGGCCCAGATATGAGAGTGGACTTCTACACAAAACACTGTGGTGAGATCAGAATCACTCATCAGAATTTGTAATTATTTTTTAAAAGTCTCGTTGCTGTTTTGTATTGTTGTGTACTGGAAGCTCCTGTCACCAAGACAAATTCCTTGTATGTGTAAGCATACTTGGCAATAAAGCTCATTCTGATTATGAGAATGGGTAACTGCAGTCGATAAGCAGACCAGAGCGAGCACGTTTGTTGGCCCGAAATTCTGCTAGTCGTGCGCCAAACATGAAACAGCTTAAAGACGCATATATTCCATTGCATCTTGTTTGTATGTCTGCACGACATACCTGCAAAATGTCCTGTTACAAAACGAATTTTCGCTTGAACGCCCCATCTCACGCATGCTGCGTAACTACTGTTGCTCTCCTGTAAACAGCTCTAAAGCTGGCGTGCAGACTTATGAACGCGCACAGGAGAATAATGGTCAGTGAATATTTTTACTAAATAACACATTCGATTTTGGTTTGTTTTGCACCAATACAATCATGAGTCTTGTGGAATAATTTATTAGGCTTCTGAATTATACTTTTGTGTCCTTTTAAAGCTTGAAGTGGTGGTCAACGTAAACTGCCACTGTGTGACATCACTGAGCACAACATTATTTCACAATTTCTCCCTTTGTGTTAAGAAAAAGAAAGTCAGTTATATGGGGTTATAACAACACAGGGGTGAGTAAACAGTGGCTGAATTTTCATTTTTGGGTGAACTAATCCTTTAAGCCCCGTGCACACATGCAGCAACTTCTAGCGACAAAGCAACTAGATCTCATTGATTTTCAATGAGAGTTGGCGACTTCCAGTGACACGAGTTACAGCGAGCTCTGGCAACTAGATGTGGGCGTGGCAAGCACCACGACAAAGTTGAGAAAAGTTTAACTTTATGCAAATGAGGAGCGACTTTTAGCAGCGACAACCAATAGGAGACAAGACATGTCAGTAGAGCTCACGTCATCCATCTCCTAGTTGAGTGCAGGCAACACAGAGAAGTTCAAGTTTCTGTGAGCGTTTACACATATAATTTGTCTTTAATTATATACATGGATATAATACAAATGATGCGTGGAACATTGCGTGAGTTCAATTCATACATTGATAGATCGTTCATCTAGTTAATGATATGATGCAATTAGTACTGCTGCTGTTCATATTAAAAAACTCTCCCCTGAAGAATGTGCATTTTTAGGGACAAAAAAATTGATTCTTTGTCAAAATAGAATGACATTTTAGAAATTGCTGGCAGTGTGAGTGGGTTTGATTTGTAGATTTCGTACACTGATAGATCACTTATCATTGGGATAATGATTTAATGCACTGAGCACTTCTGTTGTTTATATAACAACACACTTCACTGCAGAATGTTCATTTGTAGTGACAAAACAACAATGTATTCATTGTCACATTAGACTGGTATCTTAGTTTTACTGCCAATATACAGCTGAAGTCAGAAGTTTACATACACCTAAGCCAAATAATTTAAACTCAGTTTTTCACAATTCCTGACATTTAATCGTAGAAAACATTCCCTGTCTTAGGTCTGTTATGATCACTATTTTATTTCAAGAATGTGAAATGTCAGAATAATAGTAGAGAGAATGATTTATTTCAGCTTTTATTTCTTTCATCACATTCCCAGTGGGTCAGAAGTTTACATTAGGGATGTGCGCTACAACTAATTTGACTGTCGTTTAAACGGAAGTTTTGTAACTGACTAGTCGACTAGTCTAAAGAGAAACCAACCAATCCGATGCTAAATTCCACTGAAAGGGGGCATTTATCTGCGACATGCTCGCCTTGAATTATGATCACTGTACATTAAATATAGAACATGACACGCACTCACTGAATCAACATTTGCGAATATTTAATAGACATATTTATTGAAAACAATTTAATGAATAGTGCAGAAACAATGGAACAACCATTAAAAGCCTGTTCTAAACGGAAATCACCAAGTTACTTAACATATTAAAACAGTCAGGACATTAACAGGTAGACTAAGCCAAATCTATGAGAGAGAAAGAAAATGTGCTGAAAAGTTACGCGTATTTCACGACGTGCAGTCGTGCATTAGCCATTGATCTAATATGATAGCTGTTCGGTAAAGAACGTTTTTTTTATTTATTTTTTAAAGTAGCTATAGGATAGAAAAAATATGCCTGTGATGTGGCCTACAATAAACCTAATGTACTCTAAACATGACGTGCACACAGAATAAAAGATAGTTTAACACATTAAGCATTCGGCACCCCGTTGAAAATAGCCTTCTTAATCAGCAGATTAAAAAAAATTGCATACCTAGTTTAAACAGTTATTTTCTAGGCTACTTACTCAAAAGCATATTTTTTTTGATGAGTAAAATTAACACGTCGACATGGTCCGGTGAAAAACGGGACTTAACTCACCGAAGGTGGCTGTCCTGCGCTTGAGAAAGCCTGCTCAGCAGTAAATGCCCAGATGTAAAGAAGACTCAAATGTAAAAACATCCGTAGGGACTTTCAAACGTTTGGAAAGCCGATTCCCGCACCACCGAAGTGATTTCATAAGTACTTTGCTGAGTTTGCTTGTTTAGCAAGAGGACATTTTCCTGCGCGCGCGCGCGAGTGAGAGAGGGAAGACGCACGCGCAGCCTGAGGTGAAATTAAACTCTGTATCTGCTCCAGATATACTCTTTTTTTAAAAAAATAATATTTGTATTATTAATTCTATTTAAAATATGTAACATTAATATGACAGTAATTTAAGTGCAGCCTCTGTAAAAATATAAAGCCAAACGTAAATGTGTAAAAATTATTATCAGTTTAATGGGGGGGAAAGATTAACCAACTAGTAATTCCAGTGTCGACTAGCAGCATCAGAACCGTTTAGTCGACTAGTCTCGCACATCCCTAGATTAGTATTTGGTAGCATTGCCTTTAAATTGTTTAACTTGGATCAAACATTTTGGGTAGCCTTCCAAAAGCTTTTCACAATAAGTTGCTGGAATTTTGGCCCATTCCTCCAGACAGAACTGGTGTAACTGAGTCAGGCTTGTAGACCTCCTTGCTCGCACACACTTTTTCAGTTCTGCCCACAAATTGTCTACTGCATTGAGGTCAGGGCTTTGTGATGGCCACTCCAGTACCTTGACTTTGTTGTCCTTAAGCAATTTTGCCACAACTTTGGAGGTATGCTTGGGGTCATTGTCCATTTGGAAGACCCATTTGCAACCGAGCTTTAACTTCCTGGCTGATGTCTTTAGATGTTGCTTCAATATATCCACATCATTTTCCTTCCTCATGATCCCATCTATTTTGTGAAGTGCACCAGTCCCTCCTGCAGCAAAGCACCCCCACAATAAGATGATGCCACCCCCATGCTTCACGGTTGGGTTGGTGTTCTTCGGCTTGCAAGCCTCACCCTTTTTCCTCCAAGCATAACTATGGTCATTATGGCCAAACTGTTCAATATT
This sequence comes from Myxocyprinus asiaticus, assembly GCF_019703515.2. Lineage (NCBI taxonomy): Eukaryota > Metazoa > Chordata > Actinopteri > Cypriniformes > Catostomidae > Myxocyprinus > Myxocyprinus asiaticus. The sequence goes on from NC_059350.1 coordinate 21,173,068, forward strand.
TGTTTAATCAAACCAGAGGACATTTCTCCAAAAAGTAAGATCTTTGTCCCTATGTGCACTTGCAAACTGTAATCTTTTTTTTTTTTTTTTTTTACTTCAACTGTATCTCATCTCTGATCATATTTTCAAAAGATATAGCCAGATGTGGAGTCCACCAATAACGTTAGAGCGACAGCAGTAGGAACACCCACTGGCGACTTCACAGTACAGAGACTAGCGACATCAAGCAATAAAGTCATTGCATGTGTGTACAGGGCTTTACAGAAAAAAAGGGATGTCTAAATTATTTTCTGTTGTAATCAACATTATTCCATAACACTGTCAATAGAGTTCAACTTGTTTTAACACGAAACATTCCTTGTAAGAATAAATATCTATGAATTTATATAAGGTCTCTGAGCAGTCCTGGTTCTGCTTTCAACTCAATCTCAAAAGTATGAACCATTGATTTGCAAAGTGTTCTATCATCTTCACTCTTCTTACATTCATACTTACACTACCGGTCAAAAGTTTAGGGTCACTTACTCATTCTTTATTATTATTATTTTTCACATTTAAGGATAATAAAATCATAGTCATTAAAACTATGGTAGAACAGAAATGGAACTATAGGAATTGTGTTGTGACTAAAAAAATCAAAAATAAATCAAAACTATGTTATATTTTAGCATCTTCAATGTAGCCACCCTTTGCATAGACTTAGCAGAAATGTACTCTTGACATTTTCTCAACCAGCTTCTTGAGGTATCACCATGGGATGCTTTTTAAACAGTATTGAAGGAATTCTTATCAATACTGGGCACTTATTATCTGCTTTTTTTTATTATTTGGTCCAAGTCATCCATTTCAAAAACTTTTTTTTATTTTTATTTTTTTATAAAATTTTAGTTTTGTAATGAAATAAATTATGTTGGCACAATTATATTTTTGTCTACAAAATAAATTTCAAACCTTTAAGCATACGCCTTCAAATCAAAAGGTTTTTAAGATCATGAGAAACATTTCTATCAAGTGACCCCAAACTTTTGAATGGCAGTGTATGTCACATGATTGATATACAGCAAAACGCCCCAAAATTCTTTTTTTTCCCTCTCACTTTTTTTGTTGAGCCATCCCTATCATAATTGTTGCACTTGACCCACTCTCATCCTTCACCCCCTCCTGCCTTCCAACCACCCATCTTTTTACATATTTTCACACCCCTTTCATTACTCTTTTTTTATGTCTGAGGTGTTAACGACTAGTGCTGAATCTTTATCACCAAAATTTGTATAACATTGATTACCACAGAAAATAATCTTGACTTGTCCATCAGTTTGTATAGAAAATATACTTAAAATAGAAGTAAATGGTGACGGTGTTCCACAGGGTTGAAAAACAGAAATGCTCATATTTTTGCTTAAGCACTTGTATGAATTATTTAGTAAAACCTGTTTAAATCATCCTTTTCGAAGTGGTAATATATTTCTAGGTAAATTAACTTTTGATTATGTGTTACCAATTTGCTCCATGTAAACAGACCCATTCTGGTATTCTTCATCATATCATGCAAAATTGCTCAGGTTTACTAGTATTATTTGTTCATGACATTTAAGTTAAAAGACTTATAACACATACTATAACACAGACAAGGTCAATAAGCGATTCGTTCACACAAGTCACGCAACTCTCCGCTCTCTTCCAAACAAAATGGACAAATTCTCCTAACCTGCAAAAATAAGGACTATGCAATTCTGCTGCATTGTGCTTCACGGAAACCTGGCTAAGTGAAGCCATTCCGGACAGCGCATTACATCTACTGGGCTTCCAGCTGTTCAGAGCAGATCACACCGTGGAGTTAATGGGGAAAACGAGAGGCGGTGCAATGTGTTTTTACATCAACGAATGTTGGTGTACAGATGTAACAACGCTGAAGATGTGCTGTCCTAATTTAGAGGTGCTCTTCATAAACTGCAAACCTTTCTACTCGCTGCGGGAGTGTATTCTTGTGAGTGTTTACATTCCTCCACAAGTGTGTGTGAGCACAGCGCTGCAACAGCTGGCTGATCAGACACAGAGCAACAACACCCAGACTCACTTATTATTTACTTATTGGAGATTTCAACAGAGCCAACCTCACCTGTGAACTGCCAAAATACAGACAGCACATTACATGCCCCACCAGAGACAGAAATACACTGGATCATTGCTACACAACAATAATGGATGCATATCGCTCTGTCCCTCGAAAAGCTTTGGGACTCTCTGATCACTGCCTGGTTCATCTTCTTCCAATCTACAGGCAGAAACTAAAAATCAGCTAAACCTGTAGTAAGGACTGTAAAGAGTTGGACCAATGAAGCAGAGCTGGAACTACAAGCCTGTTCTGACTGCACTGATTGGAGTGTTATTGAGGCTGCAGCCACTGACCTGGAGGAGCTCAAAGATTCTGTGACATCATACATCAGTTTCTGTGAGGATACATGCATTTCTACAAGGACTTATTTAACATACAACAATGACAAACCATGGTTTACAGAAAAACTCAGGCAGCTTCGTCAGGTCAAAGAGGATGCTTACAGAAGTGGGGATAAAATCTTGTACAATCAGGCCAAAAACACACTGACAAAGGAGATTACAGTGGCTTAAAGAAGCTATTCTGAAAAGCTGAAAAACAAGTTCTCAACTAACGACCCTGCATCAGTGTGGAGAGGCCGGAAGGACATTACCAACTACAAGACACCATCCCCCAACTCTGTAGGGAATCAATAACTGGCTGACGATCTGAATGTGTTTTACTGTAGATTTGAAAAGTCCAGTCTCACTTCCCACACCCGCTCCGACCTTCACATCACGCAAACATTTATACCTCCTGAAACCCCCCCCCCCCCACTCAACCTGCACTTAGGATCTGTGAAGAGGATGTGTGCCAAGGAAAGCACAGAGACCAGATAGTGTTTTACCCACTTGTCTAAAATCCTATGCTGACCAGCTAGCCCCCATCTTCACACAGATCTTCAACGGATCACTGGAGCAGTGTGAAGTTTCCTGCTGCTTCAAATGCTGTACCATCATCTCAATCCCAAAGAAACCCAAAATCACAGGATTTAATGACTACAGACCCTTTGCTATGACATCTGTGGTCATGAAGTCATTTGAGAGACTGGTGTTAGCCCACCTGAGGGACATCACTGAACTCTTTCTGTATCCCCTGCAGTTTGCTTATCGAGCAAACAGGTCTGTGGATGATGCAGTCAATATGAGACTGCATTACATACTTCAACATCTAGACAGACCAGGGACTCATGCAAGGATACTATTTGTTGACTTCAGTTCAGCTTTTAACACCATCAACCCTGCTCTCTTATGGAGTAAATTAACCCAGTTCTCTGTTCCCACCTCTATCTGTCAATGGATGACCAGCTTTCGGATAGACAGGCAGCAGCTAGTGAGAATGGGGAAATTCAACTCCAGCACATGTACAATCAGCACTGGCGCCCCCCAAGGGATGTGCACACTCCTTACTACTCTTCTCCCACTAAACAAACGACTGCACTGCCAAGGACCGCTCTGTTAAGTTCCTGAAGTTCGCAGATGACACTACAGTCATCTGCCTCATCCAAGATGAGGAGGAGTTTGCATACAGAAGGGAGGTTGAACAGCTGGCTGTCTGGTGCAGTCAAAACAACCAGGAGCTTAACATGCTTAAAACAGTGGAGATAACAGTTGACTTTAGAAGGAACACCACAGCATTAACCCTGCTCACCATTCTAAACAGCACTGTGACAGAAGTGGAGTCATTCAGGTACCTGGGCACTACCATCTCACAGGACCTGAAGTGGGAGACCCACATAGACTCAATTTTGAAAAAGGCCCAGCAGAGGTTGTACTTCCTTTTCCAGCTGAAGAATTTCAACCTGCCACAGGCGCTGCTGATACATTTCTACTCAGCAGTTATTGTGTCTGTCCTCTGCATTTCTATAACTGTCTGGTTTGGTTCAGCAACCAAGTCAGACATCAGAAGACTTCAAAGGATAGTTTGGACTGCTGAGAGGATTATTGGCGCTCCCCTACCCACCCTGCTAGAACTGTACACATCCAGAGTGACGAAAAGACCTGGTAAAGTCACTTGACCCCAATCACCCATCACACTTTCTTTTCAAACTGCCCTCTGCTACATTGCACTGAGCACCAGAACAGCCAGGCACAGAAACAGTTTTTTTTTCCCTCAGGCCATCATGAACAGTTAAAACTGCCCCCAAATACTTTCATTTTTGTCAATACAACCATGTGTAATATTAAATCCATCTATTCCTACTTTTTTATATATATATATATATATATAAAACATTTTAACACATCCTTCCTCTTCTTCAATACATCACCTGTACATAACTGTATATCTGTATATAAAATATTCGAACAACATTACTGCTCTATTGTATATTTCTCTT